>NW_019174272.1:7167233-7539546 GCF_002260705.1 Seriola dumerili | reverse complement strand
CTTCAAGAAGGGTTTCTCTTTGAGGAACATGAGCCTGTGTGTGGTGGACGGGGTGAAGGAGATGTGGCACCGACGGGCCTCCCCTGAGCCTGACGCTCCCTCTGGAGCCAGGAAGGTTAACGGGGCAGGAGGAGGAGGAGGAGGAGGAGGAGGAGGAGGAGGTCACCCTTCAGGAACAATTCTGGTATGGTGTGGATTTTATTCAGTGTGATTCATTATCTTGGAGGCTTCTTGAACCAGTACGTCCAGCCCCAGACTTCCCCAGCTGTATAATGCACCCACTTCATTTACTCATTTTAATGAGCTCAAGAAGAGAGGTATCCATGCAGGAATCTGTGTTGCTGGCTGAGAGGCTCGGTATGATTCTTATGAGATTATACTGCATATCCCAGAAGCCAGTTAAATTAAAGCCAATTAAACCCAGTAAAGATCTTATCATAAAGAAATGGGGAAATTAAATCCTGGTTAAGACATTAAAGCGCTTTTGCCACAGGATCATACATTATGATACATAAGGGGGGGTTGGTCACAATTTCCTTTATGCATGTAATCTGTTTTTACAGCCATGCAAAAACAAACAAATACAGCGGTAAACTTTGAGTTTGCCTAAAGAAGGTGACATCACAGAAATATTTCCGTGATGAAGCTTTTGGTTAAAATTTTCAACAAATTATTGTCACTGTGCTTAATGAAATCTCATTATTGGATGGCAGCTGAAAATGTACCATGGAAAAAAATGACGATCTTGCCCTTTAAATTCTTGATAACAAATATTTAAAGGGCAAGATCATAACTTTTTTGAAATGCCATGTTCAAACTTCTCCATAACGACTATCCAGCCAAATCCTTAATTCTGTTTTAGTCCTGTACCCCAGAGGAAGGTTTTGGTTGATGTTCCTGACTGACTTGGTTCATTTTTTTCATTTTGGTACATTTGATTGTAAGAGTGAAGCTGAGAGCTCTATGCCTCATTTGCTCTTTTTTGTGTCTTTATTATACTGTACTAGAGCATTGTGTGCATTTGCACCACCTAGTTCAGTTGTATATGGATTTATACAATGTGTCACGTATAATAAAAATATGAATGGACAACTGTAGAGTTGATTATACAGCTGCTGAATAATTTATGGTAGAGCTGCACTCTGAGGAGACAAAACATAAAGAGGGAGCTGTACTGGCCACATTCTTTCTGATGGAAACTGACAGGTAAAACATGAAATTATGCATCTGGAATGTAAAATGCTTTTTGAGTACAGTATATTTGTAAAACTGAGTGTATTAAATAATGGTCCTGCATTCTTAACTAATTTTTAAAGGTCAGTAAGACATTAAGGAACATTTTCTGGATGATGCAAATGGGTCAAATAGATTCTGCAGCTTTTTGGGGGAAGTTTTGGTTTCTCTTGGTTAAATGTTACCTCCTGATCTCCATTGATTATGCATAGCTGACATTAAAACGTTGTAGACTGTATATCACTTAATATGGAGCAAATACACACTGAGGCCATACTTTGTCATGACTGTCATGTTGTTTACGGCCATCAGTAAATGCCTAAAGATGTTGAGGAGTAATATCGTCTGTCTGTCACAGTGAAAAGAAGTGTTTTTCAGTCACAGGTGACTCCCTTTGTTCTCTATTGACTTATTGCTTGACTTTGGACCTCCTCCTCTCCTACACAGCAGGGGAAACGAGAATGAAAGCGAGCACTTAGTCAGATTCCCTCGACACACACGTCCACAACTCCACTGTGTTTAATCTGCATAGCTCCACGTCAATTGGTAATTTGGGGCTTTTAATTGCTCTGATAATGGTCCAGCAAAGAGCACCAGATCGACCTGAACTCTGGTTAAGTGCATGACATATGTCTTAAGTATCCCCCAGGTGGTACTCCAGCTTTGGAATGAAAAGACTAATGCTTAAAAACACAGCAGATCCTGTATGTCCAGTGCTGGTGTCAGCAGATCCAACCAGACAACTTAGCGGGGGCTGGCACAATAGTGTGAAACAGGGAAGGGTGGAGGGGCACTCACTTAGGGCTGGCAGGGGGTAACAGATGCAGATGAAACAGCCTCAGAGAGGAAAGCAGCAGTCAGCCTTCATAAAGCTGATGGAGTGTGGGGCCAAATGGAGAGGAACTAGTAGAGACTGGGCCGAATAAAGGGCACGAGGCAGCAACCACCAGAGAGCAGTTCAAAGAAGGAAGACAATCACCTGAGGAGATTTACATTACATTTATGAAACTGTGTTGAGTTACACAAAAAGGCAGTGACATGAACTTTGATGAAGAGTGAAGGCATAACCTCTAAACCCAAACTAAGGCCATATCAAGGATTTTGGCAAAACCCCAACCCCTACATGCCAAAAGAAAATAAAACTCATCTATTTATTTATTATTATTTATTATAGTTTCTGAACATTTTATTTAAATGGAGCAATAGTTTTGAGGAAATTCCTTAAACTACTTATAAACTCAATGCAACAAAGTCTAAATGTTGTAAAATTCTGATGGAGAAATACAAAGTTGTTAGTAGAACCTTATTGGTCTAAAATTTGTCAAATTTTCAAATGATAAAATCAGCCTTAATAATACCTAACACATGCTAGTTTTTAACTGTGCAATATAACTCCCACGAGGTTGCTAAAACGCCTAATTGCCCGTCAAAAAATTTCAGAGAACATGACCTCAGCGACCACGATGGTGGCTGCAGCCCTGACTCCAACTAATGTGCATGCATGACAAAAGTAATATGCTATTAGATACTTTTATTAAATCTGAAAACGTGTCTTTTATCTACTAACTGTTGCATATCTTGTTTGACAGTGTGTTGCAGTCCTTCTTAACTCCCACTCCATGAAAAAGACAAACTACATTTTAAATGTGACTCGTTCCTTGAGTTTTTTTCAGTGACAAAAATAAATGATGCATAACGGTGGGGGAGTCATTTAACATGTTATCTGACCATATTCAACAGTATTAACTGTGAAGTGAGGTAACAAACAGAAGCACGGAGCAAAGCTCGACTTAGCAAACAGAAATATTCCTCAACTGCTCTTCATTGTGCTCTTTGGATTACGTCATGGAATAACATCCAGTAAGAAAGATCAGTGAGAGGATACAAAATATATTACCGTAATGGTTTGGTAATCATTACACACATATCAAGACTTGACACTCCTAACTAATTCACAGACATGGCAACATATTCTGAAATGAGGTCAACAACCTGTAGCACCAGTGCTTCACCACTCAGGTTCAAACACATTGTTTTCTTGTTTTTTTCACAACAAACTGATGATATCGGAAGCACGATACCAAAGGCTCATCTCCATCTAAACATACATTGATAAACAAAAATACACATACACAGTTTTGAGTGTAACCACAAAAAAAGGCACAATGTTAAAATTTAAAAGTCTAATGATTATTCAGTAGTTTGGATGCAAAGATAACTCAGTTACTAGCAATGATCAGTAGCTGCTAGGTTGGAGATGTGGATTAAGATGTTGGATTTATAAATCCTATAAAAGAAGATCTTTATATCTCACAAATTGACAGTTTAGCTGACTATTGAAGGATTGACATTACAAAGGGTAACTGCTGCTTGTTAAACTCTGAAGTTTAAACCCAAGTTCAAAAGGAACCTACTGCATGTCAAAAATTGTTGAAAGAATAAATATAAGCAGCTGAGAGTAGTCCACACTACCATGTTATTGCATAGCCAATAATCTTCACTGCTTTATTTCGCTTGAAGACAGGAAAGGTTTTTCTCCATGATAAACAACACAGAAGCAGCTACAGGGACAGGGAATAATGAGGGCTCAACGACAAACAGTAGCATTAGCATTCGAGCAGGCGGGGATTCACGGTCGGAGTGTGATTATCTGAGTTCAAATCTGAGAAGTAACAAAAAGTGCGCAAACGTCCTGAATGACACTTTGGTTCAGAGGCACTCAAAGTGGTCAACATGCACAAAGGACACGATGCTGCTATAACCACCGCCACGAAAAAATATCTTCTAATTTCTTCAAATTCAACATGCCGAGTAAAAAAAGTGCAACAGTCTCCAGTGTTACGGAAGATTCAGTTCAACACGGCGGCTTCAGTCAGTCCTCACTAGAGTCCTCCGAGTTGTCCATGTCCAAGTCTTCCCATGATGCCTTGGTGCGCTGCTCCCAGCTCCTGGCCTGGGCGATCAAAGCAGGAGGCATGAGCACCACGCAGGCTGCCAGGCCGGAGACGCGCTCCTTAAACTCCGTCTCATTCTCCCACTCGTCCGTGTCGGTGTTGTACACGTGAATGTATTTCATCCTGTTGCCTTTGTCATGAGAGCGTCCGCCCAGGACGTAGATGCAACTGTCCAGCACGGCTACGCCAGGTTCTCCATGTCCAGCGGGGAGAGGGGTCACCAAAGACCAAGAGTTGGCTGTGGGGTCCAAGCATGCCACCTGAAGAGAAAAAAAGGAGGGAGGGAGGCTTTAATTAAGAAAAGTGCTGTCCATAATAACAACCTCCGTCAAAAGGTGTCCCTCTGACTCCGACAGAGCCAATTTACTTAATTCAATAAGTCAAGTCCACTTGGCTTTTTAGTTCAGGAAGGCCTTCATCAGAATGTAAAATAAGGTTGGACTCAGCAGACTATAAAACATTTTCTAATTTAAATTATTCCTTCAGGACATCACGCCGATATCCACGCTCATCATTGCTTCCCCCAATAACGTAGACGCGTCCGTTCATAGCAGCCATGCCATGCCACGCCCGCTCCACTGGCCCCTCTGCGCACGCTGTCCAATGATTCGCCGCAGGGTCAAAACAGTAGGTCTCTCTGAGGTACACCGACCCTCTGCGCCCACAGGTTATATATATTTTGCCATCCATCACTGCTCCAGCATGGGCGTACACCTGAGGGGAAGGTTAGACCGGTATTAAAGGTATTTATAGTGGGGAATACCTGGTAAACAGCAGGAAAGTCCCATTCAAAATACTCAGGTGTGTATGTAGCACCATCATGTGGCTGTTACAGGTATTACATGCATTTCCTTCTCATCTTTCAACTTTTAGCTCTCATACCTCTCTCTTTAGAGGTGACATAAATTCCCACGTGTTGGTGTGCGGATCATAGCGCTCCACTGACTCCAGTTCATTACTGTAGTCTCGCCCGCCGATGGCATAAATATGGCCCCCCATCACACAAACACAGTGGTCAGCATGCTGCTGCTGCAGAGGCTGGATGGCGCACCAGCTGTTGTGACGGGGGTCGTATCTGAGAAAAAACAGTGAGGAAGAAATGAGACTCTAGGAATTCAACCAGCAGGAAACAAATCTGTGCACAAAGTAGATATCAAATCATCTTTGTGTTCAGTCAGTGAAGGAACAGAGAAAATTCTACTGGAACAAAACAGATCAGTAATTAATTTCAGTAGGGAATGTCCAGGTTTGTCCAGTTGTCATGGCATTGCAAATGTTCAAAGTTACATTTTTTTCCGAGCAGTTTTTCATCTGCTGGTGAAGATCAAGTGATACGATCAAAAGCTTTTTTTCTCACAACTTTATATTGAGTTGGTCAAAGAAACATTTAAAAACGAACAGAATTTGTGCTTAAACAATCAATCAAATACATCAATCAGTCAAAGAGCACAGTTCTGATAATTGATGACATCATGTATCTGTATCCGGGCTCTGGGATACTTTTTTCACTATTCTCTGACATTTTCTGGACTCAAAAATTAATTGATTAATCTAAAATAATTAACTAATTAACCAATAATGGAAAGAATTGATAGTCGTAGCCTATATATCACAATATGAACCAATCAGATTTGTTTTGCATTAAACAAATATTCTGATGGGATCTCACCTCCAGCAGCGAGTCTCTGCTCGAAATCCACTGGTGTTCTTGTCTCCTCCAATAAGATAAACATAGTTGTTGAGCACAGCGATGCCCTGGTTGGACATTCGGGGCGCGTGAGCTGCAGTGAGAGTCCTCCACTCCCGCCAGCTCGGGTGGAACACCTGAAACAAGTTTTCCCTGTTTGTGAGGGAGCTGGAGGAGAACATCCCCCCGAAGCCCAATATACAGCGGAAGGTGGACCGCGGCTGCGTGAGAGGACTCTGCAGGACGGGCTGCCAGATCTCCTGCTCGTGGTAACGCAAGGCAGCTGAAACTGAATCCTTCAGTGGACACTGGTTCAGTCGGCCATTCAGTCTCTGCAACACTTGTTTCTCGATCAGGCAGAAGCGCACAGCGTCAAGCATTTTGAGATTGTCCTTTAGGTCAGAGAGATAACAGATGAGGTAAATGTTATTAAGGCTTATGGTATATGATCAGGGATTCCTTTATTTAAGTAAATACAATACTGTGTATCTGATGGATATGGAGAGATGAATACAAAATGCAGACACACCTTAGGACTGACCTGTAAGTACACCTGGTCAGTTTCCACCTGCTCGGGACTGTAGTGATAGTGAAGTGCGGCCTCGTACACCTCGTTCTCGCTGTTCACTTGAAGCTCGTCACTGCTCAGCGCCTTGAAGACTTCATCTTGGGGGAGCTGTCTGTACACGTCAGTTCGAGACAAAGTCTGAATGTTCCTGAGGATGTAGGAGTGGAGCCTGGCATCAAGCTGCTGCAGTCCATACAGATCAGCTAGATGATGCACTTCTAAAATGTTGCTCTCATCCAGCCAAGAGAAGAGGAAATCACAGCAGAAGCCAATGACATTCTCCAGCTATAAAACATAAAAGGGACAAAAGACAAAAGTCAGCTGAAAAAAATAACATACTAAACAATTTAATTTAGCATAAAGAGCAACAGCCTACCTGTACCAGTGTGGCAGCTATCAGGACTTCCTGCACACACTCCAGGTCCAACTCAATCTCTGACGTGTAGATGTAGTCGAGTATTTTTTTCATGGCCATGTAGGATACTCCATGAATTGGAATCTCCTTTTGCTGCGTCTCCCGAAGGCCTCCAGCAAACATTCCCCTGGTGGAGAAGAGTGATGCATTGTTATGTTGGGTCAACTTGGCCCAGTGACGATAACATAATCCATAACATGGCACAATATCCACCTCTCTCTTTCTGCAGGTTTTCCTGTCATTTTCTACCATGAACAATCCAATAAAGACCAAACGCCAAAAGAAAAGGTTTATATTAAGCAGACAAATCTCCTTAAAAGAGAGGAAAGCAATTACAAAGGTGAGATTTCTGTAGCCATCACAAAATCTTCATATGCTTTCAACCAAATCTGTGTTGAATGTACTAAGCTTCAGTTGTTATTCCCTTTAGCTACTGGTACAAAGCACATCTTACAGGATTCAGTAAAAAGCATATGTGTAAAGGGATGTTAGTGCCTTGTCTTAACCTACTTTTAGCATCATAATGGGATTGCAGGGATACCTACCAAAAGTAGATCTCTAGTTTACCAGCACAATGCATCGTCTTCCACGCCTGCAAAGTGAGCTACAAACTGATATAAAGTATAATATACACTGACTACACAGTCAATACACCTATCTGTATAACTACTCTGTTACATATACCACTGGCTGCGTGTGGACCAATTTCACGTTGCGTGCAAAACCTGAAGGTTTGTTTAAGTCATGATGTAGGCAGACAAGTAAACACAAAGGCAGTGCAAGCACACACAAACTACATGAGTAAAGGCAGATGATCATATGACACGTTGATGTATAAGATAATAAGCTGCAGGAGGTGGTGTACAAGAGAATAAACTTAATGGGACTCTGCACCAAGCTGTCTGGGTCTTGTGACACAGAGCTGAACACACTTGCACTCACTGATTAAATTGTGCTTTTGTATGGAAATGTAAGATAGGAGTAAAATTCAAAGAATGTGTGAAAACTAACTAGTAGCCTGGAGGGATCTGGCCATTTAGTCATGGTCAGTGGTATGCATGTGAATACTGCCTGACACTGCTGCACTATCTGTATATTGGTTTATACGTGAGTTTTTACTGGAATCTACATGGAGGTTGTAGAAAATCTTCCTGTGCTGTGACACAAATAGAGAAAGTAAGAAAAATAGAAATGAAAGCGAAACATAAATTGGGGCCTGGTGTGACCTTTTACCTAAAGTAATCACAAGAGGCTGCCAGGAGTATACGGTGGGCTTGGATGGGTCTACCCTCCACCAGCAGCACCACATCAAACAGGATGCCACTCTGTCTGAGAGCCAGCAGGCCCTCCAGCAGGCTGCGGAAATGGGCTGAACTTCTGAAGGTCTGTCGGCCCGGCCGGCCTGATGAGCCAGCGCGTCCTCCCATTGGACTCAACTCTCCATCCTCAGCCATGGCAAGATACTGTTCAGGCTTCATCACTTTTACCTGTCCAGTGCTAACATCATTCAGAGTTTTCTTCACATACTTGTCACAAATCTAGTCGGGGTGTAGGGGGATGAACAAGAAGAGGAAGGATACGCTTGGCAGCTAGCGGCTAAAGAAGGGTGGTTACGTTGTTTGAAATGTTACTGCAGTCAGTTACGGAGCTAAGCGATAACAAGTTATATACACTGTTAACGTCACGGCTTGATTTATAGAGCAATAAGAAAGACGTGAAACTATACAGTTATATATATACGCCCTCCAGTCGACCTACTGCTAGCTGTCACTGCGCAGCTAAGCCGTCAGCTAATGTTAAGTTTAAACGGTGTCAGCTAGCAATGCAACTGATAGCCTGCTAGCTGCTGTTAACGCACTATAAAAACAGCGAGCTAGACTCTCAAAAACTGAAACAAAACGACTGCACGAAAGTATATTCGCGTATGTTAGAAACAAACCGTCCTACATTGACTGTCGGTTCACAATGACACCAGATCCTTCGTTGAATCACCTGCACTGTCGCCTGATTTTTTGACAGATCAAAACAACTCTGTTTACTTTTTGGTCTCAGGCGGTGAGCTCAAACACTATAGGTCGTTGCTCTCCTACTGTCCAGCCCCTCCTCGAACAAGGAACCAATCAGAGACGTGTGTGATATTGCATGGGAATTACATGACAGTTTTAGTTTTTCTTTTGTAATAATTAGACCTAAGGATATTATAACTTAATTTGAATGTAATAACTAGCTCCTTAGTTTCATAACCAATCTTTTAATTATTATTGACAAATTCCACATACAAAAAGCAAAATTCTCCAAATCAAATTACAACACCTTTTTAACTGAATTTAATATATACATAGAAACACTTAAACATACAACCAACAAAAAAAGCCAACTCACTCTAGCATATTTTGATGTCTTCTCTCTGTAGCTCCTAATTAAAATGATTGACGGATGATTAATTGCTGTATTTAATTTATATATTTTTATTATTCAAATTTATTATTATTATTTATTACATTTACATTACGTTTTATGTCATTTGATTGGTTTCTCTATTTGACTGATATATATTTTTCTCTTTTTGTATACATGTATGCATATGCATGCACATGCATACATGCATATACATGTGTATATATGTATATGCATGTCCTACATGTATGTGTTTATATACATAGTTTACATACTTTTTGCACATTTGATATTACCTGATGTCTGAAATTTGTATTTGTACAATGTTCAATAAAATTAAAAAAAAAAAGTTTGTGTTTTGAAATAATAATGTGTTTCTAGGGTGTAGAATTGGACATATTATTAGGCTATATCTATCCCTTGTTCAGTTTCGGTTATTATTTACATTGATAAAGAAGTCAGATTTTTTTGTTAAAATGTTGAGATAGTGTGACTCTCTCTGTCAAACACAAGAGGACGCTGTTTCCTGCCCAATTGTCTGTTGTAAGCTCGTTTCTAAAGATTCTCCGTGTGTCTGATGTCTCTCTGCATGTCGTACAAATACTCCAGCACCAGGCATTGAAAGTAGTCCCAAGTACATTTTCTCTGTCTATACTTCACTACTTAAGTACTGGATCTTCACTTAAGAGGGCAATTTGCATTTTTCTATTCCACTGCAATTTACGCGTAAGTAATGCATTTTTTACTTCATTGCATTTCATCAAGGGCTCGAGTTCCTCAAATTACTCGTTAGACTAATTAACTACACAGCAGTAGTTAGGCTAAGGACCACCTGAGCGAGCTACATTAAAACAAATCACACATATTAATGCATAAATAATTTAAAAAAGTAGAGTTGACAGACTACTTGTGTACTTTTAAAATTACTTGTAATGGATTACGTTATGGTATTGCTACTTTTTTTCCTTGTATTTAAATAATACATTTGCATCCTATATATTCATAAAATCATATCATAATAGGGAAGAACTTTGATCTGCAGAAACTAAAATTACTTTTTATCATTCTTGTCAACTGTTTGTTGTATTTATCATTACCATCCCTCCAGTATTTGGTCTCCAGTTGATCAAACAATTTCCAGATTGATTTTTACCACATTTTGATAACTGCATAAACTGCCAGATAGATTTCCTAAGGCAGCCATGCAGTCATGATGCTCTTTTTATAAAATTGAAGCTTCCATATTGCTTAGGTTTCACAATCTCATTCATCTTCTGCTGAGGTTTCAATTTGCATATATCATTTCCTGACATGAAGAGTAGAGATTTTTCCAGCCGCAAAAACACTGTTGGAATAATCCATCACTTGATTTATTTCCCAATCTAATATATGTTGCTTTGGAGAGCACGGAGAGAATTGACGGGGGAAAGCTCCCCTGGCTTTTTGTCTTGGGTGCAGAAATGCCCTTTTCATGTAGAAAATCATAACTTTTTTTTGTCCAACACATTGTCTGCACTTCATCATCTGGCTGAAGAAATGCCCTACCATAATTCCTGCCAGTCATAGAGCCTAAAGTGCAGCTCCCTGAATAGCAAACACACACTACTGATACACTGCACACATACTATAACTCCCCTTAAGTTAATTTCTGCTAGGTTTTGGACAGCTAGACTTGAAACTATTACTTGATTATTTGATTAGTTGATCAGCAGGAAATCTATTTTGATACATTTTTTAATTGGAAATGTCAAACATTCCCAATTTCCAATTCTTGGCCTTATTTTGTAATAAAGAATTTTGTCCAGAACAATAAATTTTAGGACCACCATAGACTTGAGATGGACACTGTGATGGACATTTTTCACAATTTTCTGACATTTTATAGACCAAATCGTTAATTTGTTAATTGAGAAAATCATATGCAGATTTATCGATAATGAAAATGATTGCTAGTTGCAGTTGAAGTTGCAATGTGCATTTTGCAATTATCCATATACTGACAGGAAAACTATAGTTGTGCTATGGCAATGGCAACAGCCATAACCCAGAAAAAACATCACTCATCAGTCACAGACAATAAAGGTGCTGCTGGTACCTATATTACTGTTTTGCCAGAAAAATAAATATTGATTGCTGACTTTTAATCTGAAATTATTTAATCATTCTATTAATGTGCTTTTATTTTCTAACATGAGGTGTCAAATCTTCCAAACTGTGAATATCACACACAGATGCGCACTTCACTTTTTAATTGTTCAACATGAATTTTAAATACTTTTCACACATCATTTGCTAATGAGGCTGACATGATCACAGGTATACAATAAATAGTGTGGTATATAGGATTGCATTACAGTGCTCTTGTTGTGACGTCAGTAAATGTGACAGACTGAAAGCATGTTTTTTTTTTTTTGTTAGACCTTCCTGGAAGTCACAGGGAGCTTGGTTTTGCTATTCCTGAGACCAGAGCTTTCCAGTACATTAGCAGCGGACCGTCTCCTCTTATCAGGGAAAGGGCTGTGCAGCAGGAACTCCACAGGCCACAGGAAGAAACGACAAACAAACAAGAACAAGGTGGGCTGAATTTACAGAATTAACTCTCAACCTAAGATACAAACAGACTTTACAAAGGGATATTGGCAGCAGTTACCAACACATGAAATATTCCATGACCTTGAGCCTTTACAAGCGTCACTGTCGCACAAATCCGGCAATTGCTAAGATGCTTGACCTTCATTCAAATAATTGCTAAAGGAGACCATCTTACAGTGACGTTACTGGCCACCCTATGATGTGGAGTTTGTGAGTAGTAAGGAGGGTTATGTGTGCTGTGGGTACAACGGGCTCTAACAAGGAATAGTGCAGTGCAGCAGGTTGCTGGTCACTGGAAAAAAAGTGAATCTGCCAGCCGTGCTCCACAGCATGACTCTCAAATCCTACATCTGATAAGAGAAGAAACTGGCAGACCAGAGGACAATAGGACTGATTAGTTTGGGACAGCAGAGCTCCAGTGGTGCCATTCATTCTTTTTGCACCTCATCTAACATGGTTTCCATGCCAACTATCTGCCATTTTTTATGTGGCACAGGCGATTTGACCGGCAAAGTTTGGCAAAGAAAAAAGCAAAAAACAACTGTAACTGTAAACTTGCACTATGTTTAATATACAAGAGCTGAAATTAAACAGGACTGGGAGCAGTGTGAAATGTTAAACATGTTCCTGTGTGGTTCATAAGTTGAATGGATGGGTGTAGAGTGAATGAGGCACGGTCCTGGCAGGTGCAATTTTGCTGTGGCTGTTCAGTTATTGTGAAGCGAGCAATCAATTTTCCTCTGCACCAAAATTCTTCTTGTGTTAGATAGAGCCCGCCAACTGTCTTAAGATGGAAGCTTCTGGGTGATACATAATCCTCCAAAAAATTACAAAGGGGGGGTGGGGGTCATACGCACTGCCACAGGACTTGGACGGATCTGCCGCATTATATTTTGTTGTGATTATGAATCACTTTGTGAGAAATGGAAATGGCGCTCCACAATTTGATTGAACTCTGTATTCAATAAGGAATCAAGATAATTAAAATTACATGGAAAAATATTGACATTTATTGTTTGGCTATAATGGCAACTCCCAAGTCAGCTGAGGCGCTGACTCTGTCTTCCTTTCTCAGAGGTCAGAGTCATCGTTGGAAAATGCTGGGAGATTTCCCCACCTCACTGGGGACTTAAAGAAAACAATCCAATGTTGCTGAAATATTTAAGCGTCCCAACAGTATGTGCTACTCTAAAGGATAGCAAGGATTATCAGTGAGTGTTGATACAAAGAGTAAAACGGGAAGTAAAATCACAGTCGTTCCACGCGCTTGTTCATCGCTGCTCATTTGAAGATTGTAAAAGGCTGGAGACAACTTTATAGCTTCCTGCTGAGAAAGACAGAGGGTAGATCGTCACGTCTTTTTCTCACATGGCCCACACAGTGCAGGAAACTGGCATTTCCCAGTGGAAAAGATTTTACAAGACAGCAAGCAGAGACTTGATAGCACCAAATAGCTTGGCTGGACAGTGCTTTGACGGCTGCTCTCAAAGGAGAGGTCTTCGTCTGCGTCATGCACCGGTTGCCTGCACTGCTAATGGAATATCAGAGGCGATGGAAATGGCTTTATGTCTCTAGTTTGACATTGACATGAAATGATTAATTTACATTATGCTCGTCAATGCATGATCAGTAAACATTTTCTATGAGATTTCATAAAGGTTTCAGAAACATAGCCATGTACAGTAACCGTGGTAACGGCTGTCCTTGCAATGAGGCCAAGTAGAAAGGGACTGCTGGTGGATCAAATTTTAATTGGGCTAAAGCTACAATGGCCAAGAACCTGAGTGGGTTGTTGGTCATATCTGCCATGTGTCAGTGGGTTTGGACTTATATTGAACAGGGCTTCTGGGGATCAATAGCAACTTGCTGTCCTCCCTCTATCATGTTATGCTGCCTCTGAATTCAGTTTTCACCTCTTGCTATCGGGATGAGGGCTATTTTGGTGTGTGACATCCACCGTCTTATTCGCTGTGACAACGTTAGTGTAAACTCTGAATCATATGCCGACACCGAGGAACACTGAGGGAGAAGTGAGGCAGTAAAAAGAATTGTCTGTGCGGCTCACAGATGTGACTGGAGCTGAGCAGAATCTTAACGTGGCTTCAGAAAGCAGGAAGGACATGCAGAACATTTATATGAATTAAAGGAGGAGGGTCAGCAGGTCTAATGCACAATGGATTGATTCTACCTTTCGGTCTGCTAATGCAATTGTGTTTTAATAAACCCCAATCTCAGGCTCCTCTCTGGTCTATTTCTCTCTCTTCTCTCGTCTCTCTCCTGCCCTTTTCTCTTTTCTCTCCTTCAAATCAGTTTATTCCACTATACTAAATGTAATTCTTGAAGTAGCACGAACCAAAATTGAAATCAGTTTATTTTTAGCTTCACTTCATTTCATGCTTGGCAGACTTTATGCTCCAAAACTATAACGCTAAGTTCCCATTTTGGCCATGACTTGGAAGCATATTAGGAATGTATGTGGAGAAATTTAAAAGCAATAGTTTGACATTTTAAAATACACAACTAGATAGATACGTAAGAAGCTTGATAGTGCGCATATTTCTGTAATGTAAATGAAGCTACAGCCTGAAGATGGTAAGCTTAGTTTAGCAAAAATTGGAAACGTGGCACATAAGTAGCTTGGCTCTGTCCAATGGTAACAAAATCTGCTTTCCAGCACCTCTAAATTAATTGCACTAATTAACATGTTTTATCTTGTTTGCTTAGTACAACAATAGTGCTGGTAAGTGGTTTTTGTTGACTTTGTAAAGAACCAAGCTAGATGTTTCCCCATTTTTGGTCTTTGTGTTCATATTGGTGACCAGGCGTCCCGGGTTGTCAGAGATTGTCATGGTTTCAAGCTGGATGTCCCAAGTCCTGACAAATATCTGTAAAATACTAAAATGTCCCAGTTGTCAAAATTCACTGCAAAATTGTCCTGGTTCTCAGCACAATTAAAATAATAAGTATACTGTTATACTTATCAAACTCTTGGGAAGAAAGAGAATAAGAATATTTCCCAAGCTGTCTAACTATTCCTTTCCCCATAATCATAAAATAGATTATGTACTGTGAGCTGTAAATCTGCAATAACTGAGTTTTGGCTACTTGTGGGCAGTGGAATCAGGCTGTGAACACTCCACACAATCTCATCACTCACCTCTTAAGTAAAGCAAACAGCTGCCTATTTACAGTGGCTACACATCCAGCAGACAGAGTAACATTAGCATTCATTCAGAGTTGTGTTTACCATCTGAATGTAATGTAAGAACTGTAAAAACTCCTTTTATGTCCATTAATGGCCTCCACCTACTACTGCAGGAAATAGCTAGCTCTTTATCTCTACTATGTTCACCCACTAATTGCTAACTTTATCCATCTGCTGGTCAGCTTACAATAACAAGGTTGGTGGGTGTGGTGAGAATGAACTAAAATAGTAAAGATGTGGGTTATGAAACCAAAACAATGAGCTGAAAGACACTAAAAAGTTCTATAGAGCTAAGGGGGATGAATATTTGTGGTATCTTCACTATGAGTGACCCCTTTAGCCACTGTAACTCTTGAATATTTACTTACTAAGTGCTCACAGATGATCAAAATAAGACAGTCCAAGTGAAAAGAACTACTGAGGGAGCGTTACCTGTGTTAAATAATGATCCAATCTCACTGTATATGAAATGTGTTTGTCGGTAATACTCACCAGTAGCCCATGTGCTGCTCCTAAAAGTCACATTTTAACAGAGGAGCAGCAGGGTGAGCTTCCGTGTCAGATGTGATCTGTGCAACTGATGGGGGTTGTTTGTCATCCACGACTACCTGAGGCATCGTGGCATTTGTTCTTGGTTGGGGTTATTTACAGCCTCAGGGATTTATAGGACTGTGCTACAGTGATGGTGTCAAGGATCACCTCAACTTGGTTCATGTAAGGGTTTGTAATACTGCAGGGGAGATTGTCCTTCGCTCGATGAATTGCTTTGTGAACACAGTGTGTACAGTCTCAGGGTTGCAATGAGAGAGTTGAAGGCAAAAAAATTGAACCACTTGATCAATGTGGTTTCCCTGTTCCAGTGTTTGATTTTCATTGACTCGAAAAGTTGACAAAATGGATTAGAGTTCAGCCATATTCAGATTTTGTATTGTTGGCTGTCAGCTTTTCGAGCCATTAAATTCCTGGAGTAATTTTACTGCTCACATGAGGCAAGCATGGTGAACAATGACAGCTCAAACTTCCAATTAAACTAAGAGTTATGATGGATTATAAACAGTGTATTTCAGATTTTCCTTTTCTTTCTTTCTTTCTTAACATGAAAAATCCCCATCACATAGCCTATTGGCATACACAATATCGTTAAATATCAAACTGAACACACATCAAGCGCAGCACACTACACATAAAAATCGTAAATCACACATACATTTACACACACCGCCCAGTAAAACATGGCATTTAAAAAAAAAAGGGTCAGTGTCACCCATTCTCAAAAGGTACAGAGAGACTCTGAGTAGATGACAGTGTGAGCAGCTTTTGATTGATTAGTGTAATTATGATATTCTCTGCCTCATACAGTCTGCACATACATGTATGCATAAGGCGCCTTATCACTGCCTGACATATGGTTATATTCATGCCAACCAATATATGACTAGCACTAAAATATGTTGGCACAGAATCCCATCCCCGTGGCATTATGGTTAGGGTTAGCAGCTGTAAATCTTTTCATACTGATCTTTTTACACCTACACCATGAGCTGGAAACAGGAGCGCACACACAGACCTTGACCTCATTTTACTATAAGAGGTGAAATTTACATACAACTGTGGTACCCTGTGTTATAATTTATGATAGTGACAATGTTATTTAATAACATCGCTGCTATCAAAATATACTGTATATCATTATTATGTATATATGTTGTATCTGCCTTGCCCATGACTTCATCTGGAAAGTATTTGACCTTACTGCTCACTGTGAGAACTCAGGAAAATGTATTTTCTGTCTCATTTACATGAATTATTGTTACAAACCTATATTTATCAGTGCTTCAACTGTAAGACATGTTTTGTCCTTCATAACAGAACTATCAGCCCTGAGCTCATATTGTCCAGTAGAGAACCAACAACAGAGCAAGTGGGCAGAAGAGCATAACATTTTTGGCTCAATTTAGATGTTCAGTGGGAATGTGATATCAATTTTTTTCTTCATTCTGTTTTTTTTTTTTTTAACTCATTACATGATCCTCTTAATGAACAAAAAACCCTCAAACAAATTCTACCATAATTTAATTTCACCTGCTCTTCTCACCATCAATGTTAGATGTTTAAGAGGTTTTGTTTAAAGTTAAAGTTAGAACTATAAAAACTATATTCAAATCAGCTCCCATAGTATTTTTTCTTCTTATAATGAAGATTGAAGAATGAAGATATTTTTCAAGCTCAAACAAAGATCTATGACAAACTGTTACAGCCTGGATAGCAGACATTAAGTGTTCATCATAACCAGGATTAATACTGTAATGTCTCATTTGTTTTTACATTAGTAAAGATCCACTTGCCATCATAAGATACTATATTAATATAGTCTTATGCACAACACGCTGTGGTTAGCTTGTATGTTAGGTTGTTATAGTTTACTGTCGGCTACATCTTTCTGTCTGTGTTTCTTTCTTTCTTTCTTTCTTTCTTTCTTTCTTTCTTTCTTTCTTTCTTTCTTTCTTTCTTTCTTTCATCCTCCTTTGAAACACAGCTGAACAAAGTGTGAAAGTAAAGCAAGCCACCATTTCTTGCTTTGTTCTGGCTGGCTGGTGTTAAAATCTATTTTGAAGCCCCATTGCACCACAGAGGATATTAAGAGTCTGTTAAAGTGAGAGTTTTTGTCAAGACAAATATATCACAAAAAACAGGCTTTGCGCTTAAAAATACACACGAACAATCGCTCCCCAAATACTATTAAACAGGGATATGGGGAGCGACAGCAGGGGAACAATTCATTGTTAATGGGGCAAAGTACTTTATTGATTTACACTGCCAGCGACACATAAAACTATTAACAATTTTCCCACAAGAACAAGTTGTACAAATGCCTTATGTAATATGAATCTCGCTCTGAATCCAAATATGGCCATATTTGAATCAAGCTACATGATGTACAGTATTGTGTGAATACCAAACTCCTGTTTAGACAGGAGTCTAAACAGCTGATAGAGAGTACCCAATAAAAGAACTCATCAAAGAGCAATCAAATATTTCATGTGACAGCGAGACAATGTTTCTAAAATGTTTGGAACATGTTATCTCTTCTTGTTCTATCTTATCACCTAAGACGGAACAAAACTAATCTGCTTTCTGTTTATGTTCGTGTGCTCTCAAACAGAAAAATTCGTTTTAGAAACCACGTTCCCTTTTCCGTGCGTCAACATCCTTGAGCCCATCAACTTGTCACTTATCAGTGACATTAAACTGGTGGACACACTGTCAAAAAAACTATTTCTTGTCACCATGGTGCTCAGTTGACTAGACATTTCAGACATACGCTTAGAAATGATTTTCTGTCCCCTTCTGTCAAAACAGACCAAAGAAAAATCAAAATGTGAGTGACAGCAGTGGAGATTGCACAAGGGGAAAGGTACAACATCCATTCCAAGTCCCAATATATTGAATAGTTTCACATCAGGGGCAAAAAAAAGCACCTCCTGCAGAACAGTTCACCAAAAAAATTTCAGCATCCCTGCTTTTCTCTAAAAAATATGTGCATAGATTAATCGTGTTGAGTGACTTGACACCCGTGTCTCTGTGTCAAGTAAACACCCATGGAGCTGTTGTTGTTGGTGGCAAGTCGTTTCACTGTTCTGCTTCTCAGACAAAAATTTATTACTGTTCTTTCAAACAGCCTCCACTTGAAACAGGAGTGTGTGGGGACAGTGTGAAGAAGCAGTTAACAATCTGTTGCACAAGCAAGAGAGGTGCAAAGAACAGGTTTAAAATAGTCCTAGGTGTTAACTGTGGAGGGATTCAAGACATCTGAGACAACGTTAATCATCTTTATAAGCAACAGAAAAGTCGGTTTATGGTCTTCTGAGAAAACATGCACATAGTTAGAACCCATCAATATTCATTATTAAATGCTGGCAGCAAAAAATGATTTTGGATTCTTTTCTAATGATTTATGCATAAGAGTGTTTTGGGTGATAAATTATACTTCAGTGAAATAGGAAGACAAGATGAAGTCCTCTGTTACTGACACCCTGTGTTTGTCTTATTCCACAAACACACTATTCATAAGAGCTTCACAGAATCTCACAGGGTGTGAAAACTAAAAAAAAATTAAAAAATCTGTGTCTGAATTTCACTGACACTGTTTCTGTTCATCCATTTAAAAATGTTCCACACATGAAAAGCAGGACTCAGAATATTTCACTGTCTATAGGCATTGTACAGCAACTGCAGAAAAAGCCCCACAGGAGTTATTGCACTAACATTATTATGTTACAGTGATATTTTTTGTAGTGTATGAAACTTGGCTCATTACGTGACGGCTCGGCGTGTCCCTTTGCAACACACTAAATAAAGTATCTAATGTCGCCCACTCGCACGTTTCTGGGCTTCAGGTGGGTGAATCAGACCAAGTGTGCAAATTTCATATAACTCAATTTCCCCATTGGCCGTGTGTCCCCGGTGTGCGCGTGCCTTCGCGTCCGCCCGTCCGTCCGTGCGTGCGTGCGTGCGTGCGTGAGAAATTTATTATGTAACATGTTCATCCCACTGCCTGTGTCTGAGGCGTAAGGTCGCTTTAAGAGATATCTCAGCCGCTATCAGTGATCCTGGCAGGACACCTCCTACCGTCTCCTCGACCAAAAACTCTGCCGTGTCTCACCTGATGCAGAGCAGCGCTCCAAGT
This sequence comes from Seriola dumerili, assembly GCF_002260705.1. Taxonomy (NCBI): domain Eukaryota; kingdom Metazoa; phylum Chordata; class Actinopteri; order Carangiformes; family Carangidae; genus Seriola; species Seriola dumerili. Next base: position 7,519,808 of record NW_019174272.1, on the reverse strand, counting down.
CCCAGAAGAAAGAATATTTCGGTAAGAAACAATGGCTGATTTATCGGCTGATTAAAACACGGCAGTCTGTGTTGTAGCCTAACTCTTTTTTTGAGGGTGCTGTGTTACCTAAAAGTAAGAAATTAGATTTTCTTATAGGGTCGACAATGTTTTTTTGTTTTTGTTTTTTTTCTTTTCCGAAGCTCTAATGACTCTAACACCAGTCTTATATTTCTTTACAGCTCTTTAAGGTGCGCCCGGTGAGTTTTAACTGCCTTGTCGCGCGTGCTGGTATGTGAGGCTATTCTGCTGGGAATTAGAGTATCCCGCTCTGCAGGGGAGATGCTAAAAGTATAAGTGGCGCTTTTCACTTGACAAGATTCAGCGGGTCCTTTAGGTGGAAATGAGTGAGAGCAGTGAGCACACACACGGTGGTACACTGGAGGACAGATGGGGTCTCCTCGTCCAGCTGTCCGGAGCTGAGAAAGTCCACCTGACTGCGAGCAGACACAGACACAGACACACAGCTGCAGACAGAGAGTGGATCCAGGACAGCTGCAGAGACACTCACACTGTAACCACTCTCACACTTTGCATGCCTTCATGGGTTTTTCATGATGATGATGATGGTGATGATCGTGATGTCTGTGACTATGTGGCTGTTTTAGTGACATGGCAAAGTGATGTAGTGAGGTGACGGTGAGGATCAAAAATCTTATTTACATTTTAGGAAACATTTCTATTTTGAGACAAAATCCCCATGAGCTATCATTTCTTTGCCTGTTTTCCTACTTCACAGTTCGTCTCACATAGTGTATTTTTAATGTTTCTGTAGGCTGTTATGTGTAATCTGCAGATGATCAGTGTAATTTATAACAGGTCTCATGTTAAATATTAATAACGCCCTTGGGAAAATTCCTTGTTCCATTGCTTGGACTGGCCTCCACCAGCAGACACAACACAAAGCAATGCATCACTTCAAGTGTCCAATTTGTGCCATAGATACTCAGCATCGAGGCTGCAGCATGAGCGTGATGTGCAGGCCACATAACCAGAGAATCAGCCAGTTTTAGTCATGTTGACATCCAGGAGGAGATTAATTATCCAGAGAGCTAGCTCCATGTACAAGTGTTTACTTTTGTTATGAATACTCCGGCTTTGTTTGTAATTACGACAGATGAAACAGCACATTTTAATGACATTACTGCTCATGATAGAGACAGCCACAAGCAATTAATGTCCTACCTGTCAGTATTTATCATTGTTAAGGAGTTGTCAATTAAAAATGATAAATCCTCTAAATCCTGCAGGTTTCATTCTGTTTGCTTAGCTGTGTTGCAAAACTAATTTCTGGGCAATTTAGCCGTGGGCAAAACATCTCAGTTAATCAGTACTGTTTTCACTGCTGCGTGTTCAACCCCCCCCCCACCACCACACACACACACACACACACACACACACACACACACACACACACGTGTATCTATGCACACACACAGTGTTCAGATGTTCTCGGTCTTGGTGTAATGAAATTGTGCTTCTGTTTTCCAGTACATTAATTTGTTCGACATTGTAAGGACCACATGTGCTTCAGAATCCAGGCTGCTATTGTGAATGTTCAGTGGCGACGAGCGGTGTCTGTTCCTTTATGGACAGAAACAGAATAAATTCCTGCTGTCAAAAGGGGAGAAAACAGTGAGAGGGAATGATTGTCTCTGAAGGAGCAGTCATTATCACCGTTATTGTGATGGAAATTTAAATCAGCGTGCCATTATAGTGATGCCACAAAGTCTGGATCTGTGCTGTTTTCTTGATGATATGCCATCAGCGCATCATTTATTCTTATAGCCTGCACTCGAGGAGCTAGAGAATCTGCCAACAGCCTCGTGATATCTGCATACCCACATTAATTATTCCTTTCATAAATCTCTGTTTTTGTAATTTTGAATCCGCTGCCAGTGTGTGCAAAGGTGAAATTGGACCACTAAATACATCTCAGCAACAAAAAGGAACTTGTGGAATCACATCCAGGAGGCGGAGGCTGTGAATTTAAAATCCTGTCCCGCAGCAAGAGAATCACTCTCTGCCACACATCCTCATTTAAAAGAAGTTACTGTCTAATGATGAAATGAGCTTTTTCAGCAAGCGAGGGTCACTTTCTTTTCCTGTCGCAGTTTTCACGGGGGCTACATTTCAATTTGAGTGTTAATACCGACCCCTTAAATATCTCAAGAGTTTATAACTTTAAAAAACAAACTTTTCACAAGTGGAAATTTGTTGAAGGTAACTAATTTCTTTTTCTTTGCTTTTCAGGCAGAAAATGAAGACGGCTGTAAAGATGGTCAAAGATTAAAGATGAAGGAAAGCTGTAAAAAAATGCAAATGTTATTCATGAAGTAATTACAGCAGGTGTGACCCAACAAATTAGTTTAATTAGTTCCCAGCCTTTGAAGTGAGCCCAGGAAAACCACCATGGAGTTGCAGCACAGCACCAACCACAACCAAGCCTTGTGGAAAGAGATACCGTGGGATTTCACAGAGGACTGCTCGCTCTCATTGAGTGGCACCACTTTTCTCATCGTTGCTTACAGCACAGTCATGGCGGTGGGTCTCATTGGGAACTCTTGCCTGGTGTTTGTCATCACGCGGCACAAGGAGATGCGCAATGTCACCAACATCTTCATCGTCAACCTGTCTTGTTCTGACATCCTCATGTGTATCGTCTGCCTGCCGGTCACTATTATCTACACTCTGATGGACCACTGGATCCTAGGAGACACCCTCTGCAAGCTCACGCCCTTCATCCAGTGTATATCAGTTACTGTCTCCATCTATTCCCTCGTCCTCATCGCCATGGAGCGCTACCAGCTCATCGTCCACCCGACTGGATGGAAGCCTGTGGTGTGCCAGTCCTACCTGGCCGTGGCTGTCACCTGGATCGTGGCCTGTCTAATCTCAGTGCCTTTCCTCTCATACAGCATACTTACCTTGCCTTTCCAGAACCTGAGCATGCCCTTCCCACTCAGCGATCACCCTGTCTGCATGGAGCGGTGGCCGTCGCTTCAAGAACGGCGAGCTTACACCACCTCCCTGCTCGTCTTCCAGTACTTCCTCCCGCTCGTCCTCATCATGGTCTGCTACATGCACATCTACCTGCGTCTAAGGAGGAGGAAGGACATGGTGGAGCGCGGCAGGAACACCACTCAAAAGAAAAACAAGGGCTCCACAAGGATCAACGCCATGTTAATCTCCATAGTGGTGGCGTTCACCCTCTCCTGGCTCCCTCTCAACATCTTCAACACGGTGTTTGACTGGAACCACGAGGCCATCCCGTCCTGTAGCCACGACATCATCTTCTCATTCTGCCACCTCACAGCGATGGCCTCCACCTGCATCAACCCCATCATCTATGGGTTCCTCAACAGCAACTTCCAGAAACACCTGAAATCCACTCTGTTGCGCTGTCGCTGCTGGGGGGTGGCGGAGAGGTACGAGACGGTCCCGCTCTCCACCGTCAGCACAGAGGTCACCAAGGGGTCGATCTTGAGCAATGGATCTATTAGCATCAATACTTAAATCCAAGCCTTTTCAGTCAAAGACAAAAAACTACTGGGGCCTCTCCAGCCCTCATTGTGTCATCCTTTAGAGCTTTTCTTGCTTCATTGCGTGCAAAAGCGAGGTTGACATTTACAAAGTTCTAAACCTCACAATAGCAGTCCAGAGGGAGCAGACTGAAGACACTTTACCCATGGCGCGCTGCCCTCGATTCAGTACAAGTTCACATGTAAGAGGAAGCAGATAACAAAATGATGGTGCAAAGGTTGGACAACTCTTAAGTATTGTTGGTCGACAGAAGACACTTTACATGAGCACTTTTGCAACCGTAGTCTGTATAGTCCATTTCCCCGTGTGCTGCGGGCACATACGAATGAAGAGAAGGCATTTCATCTGGTATGCAAACGTCATGTTTTCCCTTCTCGTGTACTATCAGCTGTTTTGCTTTTCACACTTTTACCCGCTGTAAATGTGAGCGATGGAGAGTACTGAGAGGACAAAGGGTTTGGGGTTGTTGTTTTAAAAAAAAAAAAAAAAAATCTTATTTCAATTTTGCTGTCTTATGTTAATAGTATTGATGAAAATATTAAGGGATTGTGAACTGTGATGTGTTAGTGATTACTGACAGAGTAGCTTATTACACATCTGAAGGAGAGAACATTAGTGCATTAACTATATGGCTCCAGGCGTTCATTCAGCCGGTTTTACTAGCATCATCTTAATGCATTTCTTATTACCTAAAATCACTACAAACGATGTAATGATCTTTTACAATGAACCTTGGCAAGAGCTGTATACATTTCTGCCGTCTGCCAAGGTCTGCGTTCCAGTATACTGTGCGTGTAGATGGTTTCCTCATAAAATGTTACATACATCCACCGTATATCAAGTGCCATAAAACAAAATAAAAACGACAGTGAAGGACTTTTTCAGAGCAGGGTTCTTCTGCTGTATATAACATTGCTAAATACTGTACATGTATGGCCTGTAAAAGATGTGACACAGTCATAGTTTATGGTGTGGTCGGCAATAAAGAGCACTGTGTAGCATAGCAGATATCTCCTAGGAAACCTGTTGTTAGTCACTTCACTTTGTGGTATTGATCTGAATTAAAAATATTTACTATCATCTTTGATTATAATGTCTATGTTGTAATATTTGGTTGTGATGAGTCACAATCTTGCTTTTGTTCTTCAATTCTTGTACTGCATTTACTTTTTTTTGTTCAGCAAACTTCATGTCCACCTTGCTGTCTGAGTGTGTGTTGAAACCAGAATTGATTTTTTTGCTGTCACCTTGTAGGTCAGTTCATCCACACCATTCTCAGCTCTTAACTGATAATTGATTTCCCATGAAAGACAAAATGGTACATTGAGACCAGACTGCACAATGTCCTTAGTGGGAAACAGGTTGGAGTGTGGGATCTAAATTACCCAGAGGATATAGCGCTGATGTGTTCAAACACGAGCGAGCCCACACTTGTATTACATAGCAATGTTTTAGTATGGTATGAATGTAAAAACCACTTCTAAACATCTGATATGTCGAACAATTTTTGTTTCTGTCTGAGGTCAAATTCGGTGCGCTGCCTGTGTGTGCATTATTCAGGAGGAAGTCTGAGATCACAACACATTTTAGATGTGCTGCTAGTGCTGAATAAATCAGTGCTGTGTTTGGTGCCGTAGATGTTAAACAGCATGGGGAGGGGAAGAAACTGTATGAGAGATCAATGGGGATTGTGCTAAATATTCATTCTGAGGGAAAGCATGTTAACAGCTCTACTTTTATCTTTCTGAAATAAGAAGCATGTCGTCTAAGCAGGAAGGAGAAGGTAAGGTTTTTGCCATCAGGGGCCTTGCTGTTTTGGTGATCAGGTCAAGTGTAGGATGTTTTTTACACCTCGCAGAAAGGCAAACCTATTGTGGGCTCTGACAGTCCACAACAGCCAAAGTGTTTTCCTAAGGGTAAGAGAGCTCTCAGAGGTCCTTGTCAGCATAATTGACTGTGTGCTTCTGCTGCTTTGGCCCAATCTGACCTTTACAGGCTGTCAATCCCCTCTCCTCTCCCTTACTTCCTTCCTCTCACCTGTCTTTCCTTTCAAAACACCACTGAATGAAGTAGCAGCCTTCATTTTGTGTGGAATAAAGGACCCGAGATGCCGGAGGCGCTGATGGACTCCAGCGACACTTGACAATGAGTGGAACTTAAATGGTGCCATTGTACATTGTTACTCAAGTAACTGTTAAGGGGCTATGGGCACATTAATGTGCTATGAAATGAAGCTCAGCTGGAGACAAACACTTAATGACTCCACAGGGCCAGACTCTCCTTGTTTGTGGAGCCGTTCCAAAAAGATTAGCACATTCGCTCTCTGCATTTTAATTTAGAGAGATTCTCATATAAGCAATCTCTGCAGATCACAGGAACAACATGAACTGCATAGTTGGCCGGAGATTTCCTCAAGCTGTTCTTTTGAGTGTTTATATCCTCCTCAGTCACATACTTTGCCTGCCTCACTAGTGTAAGAAAATGCATCACATTTTGCCTTGTTCACATATTAAGAATAATTACAGCTTTCAGTGCTTTCTGTTGCTTTTTTAAAAGAAAGAGCATCTTCCCAGAGGTGTGAATGCTTCTCCCTATCCAACACTTGTAAAGCTCAGGAGGATGCAAACGATGAATACAGAATTCACCGCATACAGCATCTACAGTATAATGTGTATCTGCAGGGTCCATGCTGAGCCTGAAAGAAGTTATATAAGGTGCCTCAATGCAGAAGACAAAATAATTTTTCAGCTAAAAATCAAAGTCATTGGCCTCATTCACCTTGATCCCTTGCGAGAGGGAACTGATCTTTTTTGTTTTGGCATATGAAAAGGTCAAACAGAGTCTGACACTGGAATCCTAATCATGCTATCATACACATATATCTGTAGGATGCACTGAAACAGGCAGATAGCTCATGGAAGGGTCAAACACATAGATCAGCTCAGTCAATAATTTCCTTGTTGTCTTATCTTTCTACTGGATTGCCCTAATTCCGCCTTCCGCCTTGTATCAGGTGCTTCCTGATTCATCAGATCTGTAAGTAAAAGGTTTATTTCAGGGGGTATTTCCAGGTTTTACTTATTCATTAGTTTGGATACCATAACAGCATGAATGTTGCCTCAGCCAGTTAATGTCCTTACACACGTAACCCTCCAGAGTAGATTCATGGGAAAACAGTCCTGCGTGTCTCCTGCTTTTGATAAAAATCCACATATCACTTGCATACTGGAAAGTAATTCTGTACCTCAATTTCCTCTGTGACTTCTGTAGTACTAATAACAAACACACACACACACACACACACACACACACACACACACACACACACACACACACACACACACACACCACACACACACAAAACACAAACACACATACAGTTTTGTCTTGCACAACACAAGCAGACTTGACAGCTGGGAACAGCAACCCCCTGAGTGGTGTCGGACAGTTTTTCCTCAGGATTAGTTTTGTCATTGCATGCATGTACAGTGTTCAAAAAGAAGACAAGATAAGATAGATAGATAGATAGATAGATAGACAGATAGATAGACATACAACAAATTCTTTCATCTTTATGATCTTGCCCTGACAATTTAGGGCCTGGCCTTTGTGTCTGACCTTCCATTTTCTTTGATCAGAAGAAAACAGGTAGCCCACAGCCTGCTTTAGTTGCCTGGTTACAGCTTCCTCAGGGGTTTCAGTGGTTTTCCTTCAAACTGACAGAGAGCACCAAGCTATTAAAGGCACTTTATTAAACACTGACAGAGGAGCTACGCCAGGCTGAGGCAGTTTTAGTGGAACCAGGTCAGTCAAATATTTGTCTCATATGAAAAGAAGGACAACAAAGAAAGTGAAACGTAACATTTATTGCTGGGGATAGCACATAAAGTAACTTTCCTTTTGACTTGCATTGGCTTATCAAGGTGATATAAGCTGTAACTGGAAAGTGATAAGGACTTTGTTTTGAGCAGTGTGTCACAGTAAAAACAGGTGTACTAATGTAATGATGGTTATATTCTTTATTTGGAGGCTAGAAGTAGTTTCACTCATGGGATCGATCTATCTATCTATCTATCTATCTATCTATCTATCTATCTATCTATCTATCTATCTATCTATCTATCTATCCATCCATCTATCCATCCATCCATCCATCCATCCATTCTTTCAATTTTAGATGTACCAGAGCCATTTTGCTTCACTGGCATGGCTTACTAGGACACCTGTTTAAGGAGTAGTTCAACTGTGCAAAAAAAAGTTGTTTTCTGGCTGAGAGTTAGCTGTAGGCTACAACAAATATGTTGCTAAGGACAGGGATGTGTAACTTGGCTAACTGGTTATCATTTCTACACTTACGTTTCAGTATGGATTTTGCAAATCTTATATAATATGGGAATGTTAAAAGTGCTGCTGGATTAATTTTGTTGCCTTTTCTTACTGGGCCAGTTGATGCTAAGCTAAGCTAACCAGCTGTTGGCAGTAGCTACATATTTATTGTACAGATAAAAGATTAATTTTGAAAGGAAGAGTTTAATATTTTGAAAAATAAACTAACTCACTTTCCTGCTGGGAGTTAGATATAGATACAGAGCAACGCTAGCTGTTTATCATCTTATAGTAATGCAAAACTAAACTAACCAGCTTCACTGTGCAGACAAAACAAGTACAGTTTGTAATAACTGAATGCCCGACAACTTTTGTCAAACTATTCTTTAATAACACAAGTTAGCACTGCTTTGATGTATCCTTTTTTAGAAATAGTAAATAATGTTTCTTGTAATGTGTGATTTGATGTCTTTGATTGTAAAATGGAGGGTAGATAGGCACTGAGAGTTGCTGTTCATGACGGTACTGATCCTGAGTAAATATTTTATGTCCTGTGCTTTTACCTTTCATATATTTATCCCTTATCAAATCACTTCCAATAAAGGACAATACTTGACTCATATGGTGTCGCGGTGTATGTTCAGTGAATGTAGCTACAATCTCATCAACAAGACGAAAACCCACGGAAGTGATTTTCTGTCGTGTGTGTGTTTGCTGAATAACAGACAGATTGAACTACTTCGAAAAACACACTTTCCATTGAAGATAAGAGCATGGCCACCCCGTATTCTGGTCAGCAGGATATTACAGGCTGTTGTATCACCGTCAAATCTCCATGATGAATACACTTCGATTTGTTTTTCACTTTGTTTAAATTCCATACTCTATTGGCAAACACACATGTGTCGCCTGCTCAAATAATTTTCATGTTGCTTATCCATCCAATAATAATCACTTTTATAATCCAAAGGAGATTGTGGAGTGTGCATGAAACAAGACAAGCAAACAATGAACGATTACAATACAATAAATTGGCTCCAGGCACATTTCCTCATGGTTAACAAATACAATAAAGTACAGTAAATTACAATAAATTAGTGTTGACAGGATTTGATCCAGGCATTTGAAAAGCAGCGTAGATAAAATCTCAGCAGCAGTCAGAGAGATAGTATAGATTCTACAAAGTTTGGATTTTCTGGCAGATTATTTTATGAATCAGAAAGGCATTAAATTACCACAGCAATGAAGGAGTAGGCTGCAGTTTCAGCTTGGTTTCTGGGGCCCTCTGGTGGCTGGCACTGCTCTCCTGATCAGTTACTGTTTGATATTCAGGTCAAAATTTTAAAGTTTTACAAAGACAAACCTACAAACTGAGGTCCTCACTGCAGGTCCAGTTCAATGTTTGAATTCCTACAGAAGGCTGGAAGGCTGTTTTTTTCTCTGAGTACATCTCCTAAATAGATGACCTACACCCTCACACCTGTTGGGTGCTGCTGGACATGATCAGCGGTAGAAGAAATATACAGATAATTCACTTAAGTAGCCCATGTCATGACCTGGCTCTTAGGCCATGATGAAAGGAGGGAAAAGCACACAGTCGTACTGGGAAGAACAAACAATCACATTTATTTACATAGATGGAAACAGAACACATTAGCTAACGTATGAAAAGGTCAATCAGTAGATCGGCAGTGTGAGAATATATTAAAGGGGATAGCATTATATGGTGTAAAATAATGAGAAGTACAACTGAACCAAACAAAGAAGCCAGTTGGTACAAGGGAAGATCCAGCGATAGAGTGAGAGATGGATGGACTGTCCAGGTGCACCCACTTGTAAACTCCGCCCATGAGGACCTGAAGGGAGACACAGAACACCAGCAGCAGCCAAGAGCAAGACACCAGCCGACAGGCCATGGCAGAGCCTGGCAGCCATCACACGAGCGAATTCAAAAATACTCCATTACAAGTAAAGGTCCTTCGTTCAAAATCTTGTGTAGGTAAAAGTAAGAACTATTATCAGCAAAATGTATTTAAAGCGTTAGACGTAAAAATATTGATTCTGCAAAAAAAAAAAAAAAAAAAAAAATGAAACTGATATATAATTAAACATTATATCAAATCTGTTTGTCTGCACTGCTCTGATTGAAATGGAGCCAATTTTATCTGCGTCATACTACTTTATATACTCCAAACAAAAGCTTCTGGCCACTTTTGGAACATGCTGGATTTTTATAAGACGGTTTTGTGGATGTTATCAAACTCAGGTTGGCACCACGGAAAGATCCAGAGGAGAGGACTCTTCCTGGGAAAGGCACCGGTAACACCTCCCATACATTTAAAATAATGTTATCGATGTAATCTACTGTGTTTGCTGTTTACTAGCATAAAAACTGTTTTAAGTATGTGCAATTACTTTTTCGGTACTGTTTAAAATGCCAAATATGTCCCAGGCAAACACAATGTAAATATATCAGATATGTCTTCATTGCATCTGTTCTACAGGTTACATCCCTGCCTTGTTTGGTCCTTTGTGTTATACATTTAGAAAATACATTTTCCACAAATGGAAAAATGCACCAAATCTAAATATTTTGAAATGTTTATATTATATAAAAGCATGTAACCATAAGCTTACATGTTGGTTATTTTAGTTTGAACATGTTGAACATGTACAGTAACACATTTGCCGTGCAAATCTTTGACTCTGAAAAACGCTGCACTCTGTATTGAGCTGAATTCTTGTCTTGCCCGTAAGCAAGACAGGCTGCAAGGGTCACACTTGTTTTTGAAGGAAAGCCACGGTAGTAGTGATATACTGTGTGATGTGGAAATTTGACACTGATATTGTTGAAATCACTTCATGTTTGACTCTTCAAGCAAAACAAGAATCTTTATATCGCGTGGGTTGCAATGGAGATGGAGTCACATATTAAACACTGAAAATCTGTAGAATAATTAGTTGTTTATTCATAAACATAAACAAAGACAAACATGTTAATTTCATTTTAAGTTCTTTATTGCGAATTAAAGGCTCAAATTTCACAATTACTTGACAAATTATTGGGCAATGAAGAGTTTCCAATTCACCTAAGCTACATGTTTTTGGAGTGTGGGAGGAAACCTGGGAGCCCCAAGGAAACCCACGCAAACACGAGGAGAACATGTAAACTCCACACAGAAAGAAGGAGGATAGAGAAGAAGTCGGCTCCTTCTTTCTGTGGGGCCACAGTGCTAAACACAGAGCCACCATGCTGCCCATGAAAACGAGGGGAAAAGACTGAGAAGGTGGAAAGGGAAAGTAAGACAGATAAACAAATGATGAATAAAGGGGAGGGATGAAAAAAGAAGAAGAGACAGTGTAGTTGGGTAAAGGAAAGTGAAGACTTGAGAGATGTAAAGAAAAAGAGGTGAAAAGCAGGTAAGAGAGGAAGAAGGAGGAAAGGTGAAGTACTGGAGAGGTGAATAGTTAAAGGAGGGAAATTGAAGACAGAAGGGAAACAGCCATGAAAGACAAAAAGAGTGGAAATGTAAACAAACAGGAAGAGAAAGGGAGGTGGGGTGGATGGGAAATGGAGGGATATGAAGAAAGGACTCCTCCTTGAACCGTCACCTTACCGTGGTGGAGGAGTTTGAGAGCCCTAAAGACCCTAGGAGCTATGTTGTCGGGGGCATTTTGCCCCTGGTAGGGTCTCCCAAGGCAGATTTGTCCCAGGTGAAGGGCCAGACGAAGAACGGTTCAGAAGATCCTAATGATGAAAAACATCAAGAACCCGAGTACCTGGCCCGGAGGGACACCGGGGCCCCCGCCCTGGAGCCAGGCCTGGGGTTGGGGCCCGTGGGCAAGCGCCTGATGGCCGGGCCTTGGCCCATGGGGCCCGGCCGGGCCCAGCCCGAACCAGCTACATGGGCCCATCTCCCAGTGGGCTCACCACCTGCAGGAAAAGTCAGCGGGATCCGGTGCAGTGTGGATTGGGCAGCAGACCAAGGCGGGGGCCTTGGCGGTCCGATCCTCGGTTACGGAAACTGGTTTTTTGAACATGGAACGTCACCTCTCTGGCGGGGAAGGAGCGGGAGCTTGTGGAAGAGGTTGAGCGATACCGGCTAGATATAGTTGGCCTCACCTCGACTCATAGCGTCGGCTCCGGAACCCAAGTCCTTGAGAGGGGCTGGTCTCTGGGGCTGGGATGAAGATCAGCACTTCCAAGTCTGAGGCCATGGTTCTCAGCCGGAAACGGGTGGATTGCCCTCTCCGGGTCGTGGGGGGGGGCTCTGCCTCAGGTGGAGGAGTTTAAGTATCTCGGGATCTTGTTCACGAGTGAGGGTAGGATGGAGCGGGAGATTGACAGGCGGATTGGGGCGGCGTCAGCAGTGATGCGGGTGCTGAACCGGTCCGTTGTGGGGAAGAGAGAGCTAAGCCGGAAGGCGAAGCTCTCAATTTTCCAGTCGATCTACGTTCCGATCCTCACCTATGGTCATGAGCTTTGGGTAATGACCAAAAGAACGAGATCACGAATACAAGCGGCCGAAATGAGTTTCCTCCGCAGGGTGGCCGGGCTCAGCCTTAGAGATAGGGTGAGGAGCTCGGTCATCCGGGAGGGACTCGGAGTAGAGCCGCTGCTCCTCCATGTCGAGAGGAGCCAGTTGAGGTGGTTCGGGCATCTGGTGAGGATGCCTCCTGGACGCCTCCCCGGGGAGGTGTTTCGGGCATGTCCCACCGGGAGGAGGCCTCGGGGCCGACCAAGGACACGCTGGAGGGATTATATCTCTCGGCTGGCCTTGGAATGCCTCGGGATTCTCCCGGAGGAGCTGGTGGAAGTGGCTGGGGAGAGGGCCGTCTGGACCTCTTTGCTGAGGCTGCTGCCCCCATGACCCGGATCCCGATAAGCGGGAGACGATGACGACGACGACGACGATGAAGAAAGGATGAGAAAATAAAGGGAGGTAGACAAAGGAGAGGGAGGGTGGAAAGGGAAGTGGGTAAGAAAAATAACAACAATGGAAAGGTAAACAATATTAAATGATAGAAAAGCTGAAGATGCAAAAGGAATAAGTTGGAAGGAAATGGAGGGAGATGAAAAGTAGGTGGGCAAAGGAGGAGGAGGAAAGAAAGGAAAGGTAGAGAGGAAAATAAGGGAAGATAAGAAATATAGGAAAGTGGAAGTATACAGGAAGGAGGATGGAGGAAGATGAAGGGAGGATTGGAGAGGGAAAAAGAGGAAGGGCAGGAAGGAGGGACAGATGGATAAAGGAAGTAAGATGGAGAGGAAAGGTTGTGAGGTAAATCAGGAGGAAGGGTGGATGAAAGAGAGTCAAAAGGAGAGAGTTGAAGAAGGAGAGGAAGGCGATTAAAGGGAAGCAGATAGACATGTGTCACAAGGTGACAGGGGAGGACTTATTGGGTGCACCAAGATGGCTGCCTCCAGCTGCAACCAATCAGCCGCTCATTGACTCGCCCATCAAAGCAGATGTGCTGCAGGTGTGTGGAGGCAGAGACTATGTGGTGATTGGGCCACAAGCTGTGTGGGTGTGTATATAACTGCATTGCAGAAGGAAGAAGGAGACTGCTGAACAGAGGGGAAAAAGAGATGGCTGTGGAGAGGACCCATGCTGGCAGGACTCTGGAGGAAACCGAAGCTAAGTGACTCTCTCTCTCAGTCACATTTCTCTCTACTCGTTTGAGCAAACTGCTATGTTGACACAGCTAAACCGGCTGACCAGTGGAGTGCCGTGAGACCCAACCTTGGCTAGCATGCTATATTAATATTTTTCTTTATCACTGTGTGGAGTGTGACCTACTTTGACCTTTTTGTGTGCTGATGACTGGATAGCAAGCCCATTGTTGGATAGGTGGGATGGAGCCTGGAGCAGCCACTGAGAGTCAGCGGACTGGACTTCTAGCTTCAACAGAGATTTGGAGAGAGAGAGAGAGAGAGAGAGAGACCCGACCACCTGTGCTGGAGCTCCTCTAACCCCCGATTCCCCCTTCCTGCCTGGATGATTTGAACGCATCTGTGCCCAGCTGGAGGTGGAGGGCAGATGAAGGAGAGGAAGAGTGTTGAGGAAAGGAAGAAGGATTAGGAATACAGAGTAGAGAAGGATAGGAAGGAGATGAGAAAGATGAGAAGTTAAAAGGAGGAAGACAAAGGAGAGGGAGGGTGGAAAGAGAAGTGGATGAGACAGGATGACAACAGGTCATGTAAATATGATGAAGAGGACAGGTGAAGATTTAATGGGAAAGTAGGTGGGAGAGGAAAGAAAGGTAGAGAAGGAGGTAAGGGAAGATAAGAGATACAGGAAGTGGAAAGATACAGGAAAGAGGATCAAAGAAGATGGAGAGGAAGGGTGGAGATGAGAACGAAGAAGAGGAAAGAGAAGACGAAAGGACAGAGGGATAAGAGATGCACAATAGAAGAAAAGAGGTTGTGAGAAGTGAAGGAGAGGAAGACTAGATGATTAAAGGAAGGTGGATAAACATGCGAGAGAGCCCCTCATTTCCGAGGGAAGGAAAGATAAGGATGAAGACGGAGAGAAGAAAGATGAGGAAAAAAAGGGAGAATAAAGAGCACTCCCTCTTTTTCATTCGATCAGGAAGGGAGAAGAGGTAGAGGAAGGAAGTTCACAGAGATGAAAAGTGGAGGGGAGAAGAGGGGAAAATGAAGAACAGGTAAAACAAGGAAGATAAAAAAAGGATAAGTAAAGGGGAGATATGAAAAAAGGAGCAGAGAGTGTTGGATGGGTGAAATAAATAATGTATTAAAGATGAAGAATGGTGGAGAGGTAAAGGACAGAAGATGAAAAACAGGGACGGTGGAGAAAGAAGGAGGAAAGATGAAGTGATGGAGAGGAGAATAGTTAATGGGAGGAAAACAAAGATGGATTATGATCAGTGAAGGAAAGAAAGGATGGAAATGTAAAAAAAAAAAAAGAGAAAGTGAAGAAGAGTGGATGGGAGATGGAGGGATGTGAAGAAAGGATGAGAAGTTAAATGGAAGAAGACAAAGGAGAGGGATGGTGGAAAGTGAAATGGATAAGAAAGGATAACAACAATGGAAAGGTAAAGTAAACACGATGAAGAATAGGAAAGACAAATTGGAAAGGGAAAAAGTTGGAAGGAAATGGAAGGAGATGAAAAATGGGTTGGAGAGGGAGGGAGAGGAAAAAAGGAAAGGTAGAGAAGTAAATAAGGGAAGATAAGAGATACAGAAAGCAGAAGGTGGAAGAAGATTGATGGAAGGTAAAATAATGGAGAGGTGAATAGATAAAAAAGATGGAAAGGAATCAGCCATGGAGGACAGGAAGGATGGAGATGTAAAAAAAAGAGGAGGAGAGAGGCAGGAAGGGTGGATGGGAGATGGAGGTATGTGAAGAAGTCAAAGGGAGGAAGAAAAAGGAGAGGGAGGGTGGAAAGAGAAGTGGGTAAGAAAAGATAACAACAACAGAAAGGAGAACAAGAGATACAGTACATGAAGTGGAAAGACACAGGAAGGAGGAAGTTGAAGGAGAGGAAGATTGAACACGAGAAAGAAGAAGAGGAAAGAAAGGAAGAAAGGATGGAGGGATAAAGGAAGCAAAATGGAACAATGGAAAGATTGTGAGGTAAATCACTGAATCTGCCACATGAAAGAAGATGAAAGAGAGGAAGGGTGGATGATAAAGGAAGAAGATAAAGGAGAGGAGGCGTCTAAAGGAGAGAGAGAGAGGTACAAGAAAGAGGAAGACTAGGACAAGTGTGGATGTAGAGGAAAAAAGATGAAATACAGGGAATGTGGAGGAAGAAGGAGGAAAAGAAGGAAGTACTGGAGAGGTGAATAGATAAAAGAAAGAAAATGAGGATGGATAGGAATCAGCCACAAAAGACAGCAAGAGTCGAAACGAAGAGAAAGGGAGGAAGGGTGGAGGGGAGATAGATGAAGGTGAAGAAATCAACAGGAGGAAGAGAAAGGAGAGGAAGGGAGCGGAAAGATAGGGAAGGTAGAGAAGGAAGTAAGGAAGTAAGCAAAGATGAGGAACAGAAGGAAAAATAAAAGGCAACTCCTTTCCCCTTCGATCAGGAAGGGTGAAGAGATAAAGGAAGGAGGTTGAAAGAGATGAAAGGTGGAGGGGAGAAGAAGGAAAATGAAGGAGAGGAAGAGTCAGTGGGAGAGAGAAGGGGAATGAGAAGGATAGTAAGGGTGTTGAGGAAAGGAAACATGATTAAGAATATTGAGTGGAGAAGGAAAGGAAGGGTAGATAAGAAAGGGAGGGTTATAAGTTGGAAGGAGATGAAATGTAGGTGGGTGAGGAAAGATGGGAAATGTAGAAACATAAGTAAGGCAAGATAAGAGATAAAATAAAACTGGAGAGATACAGGAAGGAAAATGAAGGATGATGAAGGAGAGGAATGGTGGACTTGAGATGGAAGAACGGAAAGGTTGTGAGGTCAATCACTGAATCAACCACATGAAAGAAGATGAAAGAGAGAGGAATGGTGGATAAAACATGGACGGTAGACAGGCCCTCATTTCCCAGGAAAGGAAAGACAGGTATGGAGAGAGATAAAAAAGAAAGATGAGGGACAGAAGGGAAAATAGCTGTAACTCTTTCATTCGATCAGGAAGGGTGAAGAGGTAAAAGAAAGGAGGTTGAAAGATGAAAGGTGGAGGGGAGTGAAAGTAAAATAAAGGAGAGGAAGAGTCAGTGGGAAAGAGCGAGAGAACAAGAGAAAGCGAGTTGAGGAAAAGCAAGCAGGATTAAGAATATTGATGAAGAAGGAAAGGAAGGAAGATAGGAGGAAAGGAAGAGTAGATAAGAAAGGGAGGGTTATGAAAGACAGAAAAGGAAGAAAGGTAAAATGAATGAACATCTTCTGCAGGGACCTGAGTTAACCAGCAGCCTTATCGGCGTCATAAATGGTGCAGAGAAGAACCAGGGATACTAAAAGCAGATGTGGAGGTGAAGTTGAGGGAAAAGAGTGAGAAGGACGACAGGTAAAATAAGGCAGATAAAAAAAGGCAGAGTAAAGGGGAGATATGAAAAAAGAATTAGAGACAGTGTTGGATGGGTGAAAGAAATAATGTATAGAAGAAGAAGAAAGATTCAGAGGTAACGAGAGGAGGGTACAGGTAAAAGGGAGGATAGGAAAGGTGGAGAAATGATAGGAATGAATAGAGGAATGCAAAGAAATGAAAGGGAGGAAGATAATGAGAGGGAGGGTGAACAGGGAAGCTTGTAAGAAGGGTTAAGACAACAGAAAGGTAAATTAAACATGAATGAGTGAAGGGGAGATATGAAAGAGAAGCAGAGACAGTGAAAGAAATAATGTATAGAAGAAGGAAGATGGAGAGGTAAAGGAAGGAGGATGAAAAACTGGGAAGAAGGAGGAAGAAGGAGGGAAGGTGAAGTACTGGAGAGGTGAAAGAAAGAAAATGAAGATGACAGGAATCAGTCATGAAGGACAGAACGGGTGGAGAGGTAAAAAAAAGTAAGAGAAAGCAAAGAATGGTAGGTATGGGAGATAGAGGGCAGAGATGAAAAGTAGGTGGGCGAAGAAAGAAAGGAAAGGTAGAGAAGAAAAGGTAGGAGGAAAGGATGAAGATATAAAAGATGCAAGATAGAAGAATGGAAAGGTTGTGAGGTAAATCACTGAATCTGCCACATGAAACAAGATGAAAGAGAGGAAGGGTGGATGATAAAGGAAGAAGATAAAGGAGAGGAGGAGTCAAAGGAGAGAGGAGAGAGAACGAGGTACAAGAAAGAGGAAGACTAGGAAAGGTGGAGATGTAGAGGAAAGAAGATGAGAAACAGCAAAAGTGGAGGAAGATGGAGGGAAGGTGAAGTACTGGAGAGGTGGATAGATAAAAGAAAGAAAAACTAACATGGGAAGTGGGAAGTGGGATAGAAAGGATAAGAACAACCGAAAGGTGAAGATGTAAAGGGAGAAAGTTGGAAGGAAAGGGAAGGAGATGAAAAAGAGGTGGGAGAGGAAAGAGGAAAGGTAAAGAAAGGAAGATAAGAAATACAGAAGAGCGTAAAGTTAAAGGAAGGAGGATGAAGGAGAATGAAGGAGAGGAAGAGTCAGTGGGAGAGAGAAAGAGAACAAGAGGAAGGGAGTTGATGAAAAGGAAACAGGATTAAGAATACAAAGTGGAGAAGGAAAGGAAGGAAGATAGAGGGAGAAGAAAGGAAGGATAAGAAAGAGAGGGTTATGACCTGACCAAACCAGCAGCCTTATGGGCGTCATATTAGGTTAAGAGAAGAATCAGTGACACAAGTGTGGAGGTGAAGTTGAGGAGAAAAGAGTGAAAAGGAGAACAGGTAAAACAAGGAAGATAAAAAAGGATGAGTAAAGGGGAGATATGAAAAAAGAAGCAGAGACAGTTTTGGATGGGTAAAATTAGTAATGTATTAAAGATGAAGAACGGTGGAGAGGTAAAGGAAGGAGGACAATGGAAGAAGAAGGAAAGGAAGGGTGGACTTGAGAAGGAAGAAGAGGAAAGACAGGAAGAAAGGATGGAGGGATAAAGGAAGCAAGATGGAAGAATGGAGATGTTGTGAGGTAAATCACTGAATCTGTCACATGAAAGAAGATGAAAGAGAGGAAGGGTGGATGATAAAGGAAGAAGATAAAGGAGAGGAAGAGTGAAAAGGAGAGAGGACTAAATGAAAGCGGATAAACACAGATGGAAGAGAGCCACTTATTCCCCAGGACAGGAAAGTCAAGGATGGAGAGAAAGGGAAAAGAAAGATGAGGCTGAAATGAAAAGGAAGGCTTGGAAAGGTGGAGATGTAAAGGAAAGAAGATGAGAAAAAGGGGAGGTGGAGAAAGATGGAGGGAAGGTGAAATACTGGAGAAGTGAAAAGTCAAAAGAAAGAAAATGAAGAAGACAGGAATCAGTCATGAAGGACAGAAATGGAGATGTAAAAAAAGTAAAAGAAAGTGAAGAAAAGTAGATGGGAGATGGAGGGAGAAGAAAGGAAGGAAAGGGAGAAAAGTGGAAAGATATAGGAAGCAGGATGAAGGAAGAAGAAAGAGAGGAAGGGTGGATGATAAAGAAAGAAGATAAAAGAGAGGAAGAGTCAAAAGGAGAGAAGAGAGAGAGGTACAAGAAAGCAAGGAAATGTGTGGATGTAGAGGAAAGAAGATGAAATACAGGGAAGGTGGAGGAAGAAGGAGGAAAGATGACGTACTGGCGAGGTGAATAGATAAAAAAGAAAATGACTATGGATAGGAATCAGCAACAAAAGACAGAAAGAGTGGAAACATAAAGAAAAACAAGGAAGAGAAAGGGAGGAAGGGTGGATGGGAGATAGAGGAAAGTGAAGAAATCAATGGGAGGAAAGACAAAGGAAAGGGGGAGGTGAGAAAGAATAACAACAACAGAAAGTTATAGTAAACATGATGAAGAATGGGAAAGATGAAGATGTAAAGGGAAAAAGTTGGAAGTAAATGGAAGGAGATGAAAAGTAGGTGGGAGAGGAAAGATAGGGAAGGTAGAGAAGGAAGTAAGGAAGTAAGTAAAGATGGGACAGAAGGGAAAATAAAAGGCAATTCCTTTCCTCTTCAATCATGAAGGGTGAAGGGATAAAGGAAGGAGGTTAGGAAAATGAAGGAGAGGAAGAATCAGTGGGAGAGAGAACTTCAGGGAAATGGAAAATGGAGAGAAGGTGAAGGTGAAGGTGAAGTACTGGAGAGGTGGATAGTTTAAAGAAAGAAAATGAAGAGGGATAGGAATCAGCCATGAATGCCAGAAATGGTGGAAATGTTAAAGAAAAGGAAGAGACAGGGAGGGAGGGTGGAGGGGAGTCAGTCAAGAGAAGAAGCAGTGACACTCAAAGCAGATGTGCAGGTGAAGTTGAGGAAAAAGAGCGAGGAGAAAGACAGGTAAAATAAGGCAGATAAAAAAAGATATGAGAAGTAAAAGGAAGGCTATGTGGAGATGTAAAGGAAAGAAGATGAGAAACCAGGAAGGTGGAGAAAGATGGAGGAAAGGTGAAATACTGGAGAGGTGGATAGTTTAAAGAAAGAAAATGAAGAAGGATAGGAATCAGCCATGAAGGACAGAAAGAGAAAGGAAGGAAGGGTTGATGGGAGATAGAGGAATGAGAACAAGTCAAAGTGAGGAAGATGAAGGAGAGGGAGAGTGGAAAGGGAAGTGGGATAGAAAGGATAAGAACAAAAGAGAGGTGAAGTAAACATGATGAAGAATAGGAAAGGTGAAGATATAAAGGGAAAGGAAAGGAAATGGAAGGAGGGAAGACAGGGGATACAGGAAAGCAGAAAAGATATAGCTTACAAGAAGGAGGATAAAAGAAGATGAAGGAAAGGAAAGATGGAGATGAGAAGGAAGAACAGGTAAAGATAGGAAGAAAGGATGGAGATATAAAGGAAGCAAGATGGCAGAATGGAAAGGTTGAGATGTAAATCAATGAATCTGCCACATGAAAGAAGGTGAAAGAGAGTAAGGGTGGATGAAATGGGTAGAAGATAAAGGAGAGGAGGAGTCAAAAGGAGAGAGAGACATACAAGGAAGAAGAAGACTGGGAAAGGTGGAGATGCAATGGAAAGAAGATAAGAAACAAGGTGGAGGAAGATGGAGGGAAGGGGAAGTACTGGAGAGGTGACTAGTTAATGGAAGGAAAACAAAGATGGATGGGAATAAGCCATTAAGGAAAGAAAGGACAGAAATGTAAAAAAAAAAAAAAACAGGAAGAGAAAGGGAGGAAGAGTGGATGGGAGATTGAGGGGTGTGAAGAAGGAAGACAAAGGAGACGGAGGACGGAAAGGGACGTGGTTAAGAAAGGAAGACAACGGAAAGGAAAAGTAAACAGGAAGAAGAATAGGAAAGGGGAAAATGGAAAAGGTAAAAGATGGAGGAAATGGAAGATGAAAAAAGCGGTGGAAGAGGGAGGAAGAGGAAAGGTAGGAGGGGTAGAGCAGCAAGTAAGGGATGATAAGAGATACAGGAAGGAGGATGAAGGAAGATGAAGGAGAGGAAAGGTAAGTAAATCACTGAATCCACAGCAAGAAAAAAGATGAAAGAGAAGAAGGGTGGATGGAAGAAGGTAAAGGAGAGGAGGAGACATAAGGAGAGAAGTGAAGAAGGAGAGGAACGGTGGATGTTTAAAGGAAAGTAGATGAACATTCATGGGATAGAACAACTCATGTACCAGGAAAGGAAAGATATGGATGAAGAGAGAGAAGGAAGATGAGGGACAGAAGGGAGAATAAATAGTATTCCCTCTTTCATTTGATCAGGAAGGGAGAGGAAGTAAAAGAAGGACATTGAAAGAAGTGAAAGGTGGAGTGGAGAAGAGGGAAAATGAAGGAGAGGAAGAGTCAGTGGGAGAGAGAAGGAGAACAAGAGGAAGAGTCAGTTGGAGATAGAACTTCAGGGAAATGGAAAATGGAGAGAAGGTGAAGGTGAAGGTGAAGTACTGGAGAGGTGGATAGTTTAAAGAAAGAAAATGAAGGATAGGAATCAGCCATGGAGGACAGAAAGAGTGGAAATGTAAAGAAAAACAGTGTGTGACAGGGAGGAACAGTGGATGGGAGATGGAGGGATATGAAGAATTCAAATGGAAGAATACAAAGGAGAGAGAGAATGTGAATGGAAGTGGGTAAGAAAGGATAACAACAACAGAAAGGTTAATTAGACATGATGAAGAACAGGAAAGGTGAAGATGTAAATGGAAACATTTAGAAAGAAAGGGAAGGAGATGAAAAGTAGGTGGGAGAGGCAGGGAGAGGAGAGAAAGGAAAGGTAGAGAAGTAAGTCAGGGATGATGGTAGATACAGGAAGTGGAAAGATACAGGAAGGAGAATGAAGGAAGGGTGGAGAGTTAAAGGAAGGATGTTACAAGGAAAAGGAAGACTAGAAAAGGTGGAGATGTAAAGGAAAGAAGATGAAAACCAGGGAAGATGGAAGATAGAGAAGAAAAAGGGAGGAAGAAAGGATGGAGATATAAAGGAAGCAAGATGGCAGAACTGAAAGGATGTGATGTAAATCACTGAATCTGCCACATGAAACAAGTTGAAAGAGAAGAAGACTGGATGATAAAGGAAGAAGATAAAGGAGAGGAGGCGTCAAAAGGAGAGAGGAGAGAGAGAGAGGGAAGCTGGAGGGAGATGGAGGAAAGATGAGGTATTGGAGAGGTGAATAGATGAAAATAAGAAAATGAGGATGGATAAGAATCAGCGACAGGAGACAGAAAGAGTGGAAACGTAAAAAAAAAACAAGGAAGAGAAGGATGGATTTGAGATAGAGGAAGGTGAAGAGGTGAAGAGGATGAAGACAAAGGAGAGGGAGGGTGGACTTGAGAAGGAAGAAGAAGAAAGACATTAAAGAAAGGATGGAGAGGTAAAAGAAGGAGGTTAAAGAAGACCAAAGGTGGAGGAGAGAAGAAAGAAAATGGAGGAGAGGAAGAGTCAGTGGGAGAGAGAAGGAGAATGAGAAGGAGAAGAAGGGTGTTGTCGAATAGGAAGAAGGGTTGAGAATCCACAGTGGATAAGGAAAAGGAAGGAGGACAGAGGGAGAAGAAGGGAGGATAAGAAATGTTATGAAAGATGGAAGAGGAAGAAAGGTAAAAGGGACCTGAGTTAAGTTTTCTGGGAGTCATAATGCAGAGTGTAGGGGAGAGATGAAAAAAGGAAGCAGAGACGGTCTCAATGGGTAAAGGAAAGAATTGAAGAAGAAGAGGAAGAAGAAGAAGAAGAAGAACTGTGGAGAGGTAAAGGAAAGATGATGAAAGTCGGAGAAAGAAGGAGGAAAGGCAAAGTACTGGAGAAGTGAGAGGTTAAAGGAAGGAAAAAGAAGACAGATAGGAATCAGCCATGAAGGACATAAGGCATGGAGATGTAAAAGAAACAGGAAGGGCAGAACAGGGAGACTGAGCAGTGTTATACTCCGGGTAATTAGAGCACACCCACCAGTCTCCCTTCTTAAACAAGTGAACCCCCACCTCAGTCTGCCAGTCCACAGGCACTCTTCCTGACCTACATGCATTTAGGTCAGCAAGGACAGCCCAACAATGCCCTGAGCCTTCAGCATCTCAAGGCGAATCTCATCCATACCTGACGCCTTGTCTCTGGCGAGCTCTTTGACTACCTTAGCAACCTCTGCCAGAGATATGAGCCAGAGATGTGAGCCAGAGATATGACTTCCACTGAGTGTTCAAACTCCTCAGAGGACATGCTGGCCAGTTAGGACCGGACTGGGTTAAGAGTAACCTTTGACGGACGTTACGCTGTTTTGGCAGAGGTCATGCTGGAACATGCAAAGCCGCAAAGTCGGCAGCTCAATTTCAGATAGTGATCCGGCCAGTGATGTAAAGAACTTGGATCACAGTGAAGTTCTGCGTGACTGTGGTGCATCATACCAAAGCATCTCATTGAATGAACAGCTTCTACATGACTTAACCAGCAGCCTTGTGGGCATTATAATATGTCGACACGTAGTACGGTTGGCAAAATACTTCAGCCATTAACATGTACAGTATGTACGCGTTTAAAATATGTCGACACATTTACAGATCTATGCATGCATTTGCACTTGGAGATTTTTTTCACATATTAACAAATCTGATTTTGCACACATGGATTCTGAATACACATTTGGAAAGACAGATGGTCAAGGAAGCGAGGTGAGAGAGGATGGGTGATTAGGTGAAAAGAATAGATGCGTAAAGGAAAGAGAGAAAAGTTTAAGGTGTAAGTAAAGGAGATGTAAAAGTGAGGTTAGAGAGGTCATATGAGGAAGACAAAGGAGAGGAAGGGCCAATGGTTGAAGGAGGGAGATGAAGGAAAAGAGGAGTAGGTAACAAAAAAGATTATTTCCGACTTTGCCGTTGGAGCCAGTCAAACCGTTGCCTTTCCTGGGGCCAGCCACCTCTTAAGCTGACAGAAGGGCCTGGATGTGTATGCGTGTCCATTTGCGCAGCTGATCCATATGGATGTGGCTTACATTCTGGGCAGCATCACCGCACTCCCTGGACTCTCCTATGAATGCCAAGAAGACAGAAATGTACATGCGTACAAGTGTTTAACAGAAAATCCAATCACTCAGATGGACTCAATGCACTTCAGCCTTTTACATCTGCTGTCAAACAAAACTGTTGCTGAATTCACAAAGAGTCTGGCTTCAAGTATATCACTGGAAGTCAGAGAAATTTAGTCATAAAAGTAAAAGTAATTATGCTGACAGAATAGTACCTATTATCACATACTATTGGATTATTATTGCTAATGCATTATGTAACATAAATTAAGTCATACTTTGTTTGTTGCAGGTTTGTTGGTGGTTAAATCTATGTAAATTACAGTACAGTTTTTGTACAGTACATACAGAAAATAATATCTGTCTTCATACAAGTGAATAGAAATTGAAGATTTGTCAAATGAAAAACTCTTACCTTGCTTCTTCTTCAGTGTCAGCTCTCCACACACCAGCTGGACAAAGAAACACGTGACAGGAGCTGAATATAATAAATTTCCACTCAATATACGTGTTTCTCCGTCCAGAGTCTGCAGTAAAATGAGTCTTCTGTGTCGCAGCAGTTCTAGAATGAATACATCATAATGAATCAAATGAGCTCATTATAATATTTTGGAACCTTGTCATTCTCTGTGGAACCACACACACACACACACACACACACACACACACACACACACACACACACACACACACAACACACACACACACACACCCTGCCCTAACCTTAACAATCATAAATAAATGCCTGACCTTCACAAAAGGCAAAGTTCCAGTAATTGTACTGTTTTTCTCATTTTACAGTTTTCTCTGCTGTTGGGGTTAAAAAAGAACCAATAACCTGTCTTTTTTTTTTGTTTCCAGTAAATTACTCTTAAGTTAAAAGACCAAACTAATGCTGTCACACTAAAGAACCCATGAACTCAAATGCACAAAAATACCGATTACTATCAGTTATACTAACAAAACCATGTGTTATAATATCCTGAATTAAAAACTTAAGTTCTGACCTTTGCAATTCATCATTTTGTACTCACACAGCTCATGTTGATACCAATGTTTTCACCTTATGAGTCTGTGTGTGTAATCATCCTGAAGACACCTACTGTAACAGGAACTATGTCAGAGGTGGTTTTGAATATTTTGGAGGTGGTTTTTGAATTATTTGTCTCTGGACAGATTTTATCATCACATTAGAGTCACAGCTGTGTAAGATACACTCAGAAAACTTAACCCATCACTCGGTGGTCTCCAGTTTTTGTCTGCATACATCATCACCTGCAGCCACTATGTTGTGTTTATCTTTGAAATTTCTGACACTTTAGAATTCCTGGCCAAACTGAACCAAAAACAAATCAGGTTTTCTATTCTGCAGCAATGACAATGAAAGGGGTTTTTGATGGCAGTGTGGACATTTTCTTGCTCTGTGAAAACACTGCTTGCACAAATCTGCCATGTTCTGTTGTGTACCATCAGAAATTATGAAACTGCTGGGGCATAAAATCATGACAGTGAGGTGAATTTGTATTTGAGGAAATACATCTAAGTTTTACGGCACAGAGAAATTTAGAGGAGAAACCCGTTAGTAGAGTAAAAGTGTACGTGGCTTGTATTTCTGATTTGCAATAACCACAACAACTGTATTATGCAAAGATAATTATTTATTGTAGAATCAAGTAATCATTATTTTTTATATGTTCCGTGTCCATTTTCCCTGTCAGTGGCACTGCCCTGAAAGAGAAGGGAGGAAGATAAAATCTGTGAGAATAAATTCAAACTTTATCTGACCCATGAGGTTAAACCTCTGTCAGTCTCGACAGTATTGAGAGATGCATAAACAGAAAAACCAAACACAGGTTGACAAATGAGTAAAACTTACAAGGAATCCTTTCATTCTGTAAATTCTGGCAAAAGGTGATTCCTCTGCACAACCCAACATGCGACAGGGTGTCTCCACATGTGGAGCCCCTTCAACTATCTGTTGAAGAGAAAACATCACAATGAATATGTATAAGAGAAAAGAGGAACATCCACTGTTTAAAGAGCCATGAGACTGATAAATGCTTACATTGGCCAGTGTGTCTGAAAGACTGTCCAGTTCCCTCTTCCCTCCTGGGCTCAGTCCATATGACCAGTGCTGACAGCGGTGCTGTGGCAGTAACATCCCTACAAGCAGCAGCCACAGTGACAAGGTTTTCATACCCATTCTGAGGAAAAAGAAAAAAGAAAAAACATTATTTTGCACAGATATACATGCCAGTAATTTCCTTTAGTTTAACCCCAGAATCTGTTGGTTTTCAACCGATCACTGATTTATTTACCTTCTGTGCAGAAAGCAGGCAGCGTCTCTGATTTCTTGATATGCAGTCCTTTGTGAATGCTCCTGCAAACTATTTCTCAAGCTTTATATAAGCCTGTGATGCTTCCATTTCTCTTAACCCAACACTTCACTACAGGGGGGGGTCACAAAGTGGGATTAAGCTACACTTACTGGCCACCCGCAGAGCTGTTTAAAAGCTTACACTTGGGACATGCTTTGGCCACAAACTATCAACCATTTTCAGCTATTTCCAATGATTTTCTGCTGCTTTTATGATGTATTTTGAACATACAAAAACACTCACACATTCATTTCCAACTGAAACACATGAGTCAGAAGACTTCTTGTTCTTCATTGTAGTTTATTTATAACAGTCATTTATGGAAATATATATTTCCACGGTCGAGTGCAATAATCACAGATAGGGAGACCGACACCACTCCCTCTCTCAAACACAAACCAATCTTTGCCGCATATTGCATTCAGTGAGATGTATTAAAATAAATAACCATAGCTCTTCAATTGATTTTCACGCTCAAGGTGAAATACACAATATGATTGCCTTCATCATTCATTCTCACAGGCTGGGTACCTACTATTGAACTGAGTGAATAGTATTGCATCGGAGCAGCTTTGAGCTACAGTTAGAGAAACTTCACCAGTCAAAGACGAGTATAGCTCTTCACACATGCAAACGGACGCTGTCCAGTCAGAACTGAAGTGAGACCCTAGACAAAACAGCTGACGACACCTGCCCACTCTAATAGTGACTTTTTTTGGGAAAGATTTGGAAGCGCTGGATTTGATTTACATAAGATTACAAGCACCAAAGTTTTTGGTGTAAAGGTATAACATGTTACAAGTTAACATATACTTGTGCAAATAACTTCAAAGCATGATTAAGTGATATACATTGATACATGAATCATGTTTCCAGGTAAACCCACTTTGACAATATGAACACATAAAAATGGCTCTCTGTTAAAGCACGACAAGCTGGACCATTTCCTCATAATGGTAAGAATAATGAATGGCATACATAAACATTACAATAAGTAGTGTCACAGTCAAATGCATGCAACTGTGGAGCACTCACACACTGGATAAAAAAAAAAGAAAAAGAAAAAGAGGTAGATTCACAGAGCGCAAAACAAGGAAAGTGTTTTTAACATCACAATATTTAAAAATAGTAAAGGAGAAACCTCACAGCTGTAAATCATGTATTGCATACTCAAGCTGTGTTTATAACTAGCCTGCCACCTAGTTTTACGGTGCACTAACATCACTTTTAGTCTTTTAGACTGTGCTATTGTATGGCTTTGGCTTGCATTGCTTCCTTTAGAATATGTTGAACCCAGCAAAATTAAGTTACATACTTAAAAAAGGAATATATAATGACACAGTTATTGGTAAGTGACCCCTTCGATTTCTGCTACAGCAGCATTCAGTGAAGCTCAGTGCTCTGAACTTTACCGCACACAAATAATCTGATTTTGACTCCCATTAACGTAACATGTCAGTATAGTCACTGGATTGCATCCAGACACATCTACATACACAAGGAATATGACTTTGTTTTGGTGATATATGCAGCTGAACATTTAAAAACATCCTACCATACAAACATACATGATCAACCCTGGATAAATTCTAGTGCAAGATATTTAAAGCTAACATAATATTGGTGGAATGCCAGGGATGTGCATACAACTACCTGTAGTGCAGACAGGTAAAGAGAGATTGATAGTACGGTAGTATGGCAGAGGCTGACTGGAGGAAAAGAGCATTACAGAAGCCTTCTGTGGCCCATACTGGACTGACTTAGAGGTGTGTGCTGAGTTATCTGACACTCTGTGACATGTGCAGAGGGGTCAGCATCTCTTCAAAAATGGCTCCTTTTACATTGGATCCTCTCAGGTTGGCTTCTTGTAGATCACAGCCGGACAGGTCACAGTTCTGCAAAAAAAAGGCAAGAGGGACAAAACAGTAAAACAGGAGAAGTAAATGGGTTTGGTAAAATACCATCAATCTAAGAGAAGAACCCTATTGTACTATTAATGTTATACAGATGCAGGTTGAAAACATTCACATTCTACTGGTAATTTCATTCCAGACAAAGTGCTATGTAGGGCTCCAACCAATGATTATTGATTATAGACTGGACCATCATCTTAGTGTGTGAACTATTAATGTGAAAACAGTGAAAAAAGATTTAATGAAATCTGATATATTAATTGATGACTATCAGAAACACTTAACGTTAAAAAAAGCTAATCCTGTACATGAACACAAGGCGAAGTGCACCCAAAAACTTGCTCATCTTACAATCCAACCAAATCAAACTGAACTCTCTGCCAAGGAACACTTTTATTTACTTTCAAAAGTAAGTCTCAGACTTAAATCAATCGAAGGCGGAACCATTAAATTGCAATAAAAATAAAAAAGACTGAATTCATTGTATCCACTGTATTAGCTGCATATCCATCTACAGGAGGGTTAAACCTTGTATTACGATTAAATCCAGGGATCCTGCTGCTGAGCTATCAGAGATAAAGCTATTTTGGCAAAAGGTCTGGAATGTGCCACAAATATATAGTATATTAAAAATGATTTATGAAAACATTTATCAGATCAGAACCATGTCATCCTTTCTGGCCCTAAAAGGTTGCTATCAACTGAGTCAACATGAGCATTTTTTATAGTTAATCCCCTCTGATAGCCTAAACTCACCTCGAGATCAGTCCCTGCTAAAGTGGCCCCCCGAAGGTTACAGTTCTTCAGCTTTGCATTTTTCAGAGTGGCCACACGCAGGTTTATACCCGTCATTTGGCTTCCTTCCATGTCAACTCCTTTCAGGTTAGCACCTGGTTACAAAAAACATTTGGTTAAAATGTGGCTGCGAATGTGGGATGAGGTCTTCTTTAATCAAAAATTGTGGCACATTACCTTCCAGGTTTGCCTTCAGTCCAGACGGATCTTCAAAATTGCATCCTTTGAGAGAAGCTCCCTCAGCATTGGAACAGAGCATCTTCACTCCTTGTAAGTTAGCACCCTTCAAGACACAAACCAAAACATCAAATGAAGTCATGCTTTATTGCTTATGGGGAAAAAAGTCACACCCTACAGGAAATTCATTACATTGCCAGACTGCTGGTAGATCCACACTTAAAAATACTGCTTGCTATGTTCACGCCTGGTGCCTACACTGCTACTGAGTTTTTGATGCCCTTGAGGAAAAACAGTGTGCTTGTCATTTTTTCATTGTGGTGACTGTAAGAGCAGGTCTGTAACATTGGCAAACATGTTTAAGAACAGAATGGCCCTTCCTCCTCACAACTGATGGGTCAGCAGGTGTGAGGTGGCTGCAAACCAGGTCCACTGCTCACCAGCAAGAAGGCCAACAATTAAAAATAACACAAAAATGCATCTTAGAAGAAATAAATGTTCACATCCCCACAGTGGAAAAAACTTTTTGACTACATTCTGCACTTAGTTTCTGTCGCCTGATATTGCATGTGCACATGAATCATTTAGTGCTGACAAGAAAAGAGTTTTCAGACTTACATCCAGGTTGGCTCCAGAAAGATCAGCCCGCTCCAGATTGGAACAGCACAGGTTGGCATGTGTCAGATTGCAGCGGCTCAGATTAGCCATTTTAAAATTTATGTAACGCAGATCAAGTCGGGACAGATCAGCACCACTGAAATTAAGTCCCTAAAAGCAATAAAAGTGATAGTGTCAAATCTTAACTTGATAGGGTGACATGACGAGGAAAATGAAAACACTTTCATTAAGTTGTACCTGACAGCGGAGCTCTGACTTGGTGGGTGTTGCCAGCAGAAAACGAACAAACTCCTTGCGGGAAATGGGAGAGTGGTCCTCAGGTGGCTGTGCGTTCTGTGTAGAAAGTAAACATCTGGTAAGTAACGATGCATTCAAGTGAGGGATTACATTACTAAATGTAAGATGTTTGTCTTCTACACTTCTTATTACCTTGATTGCTACTTCCAGCTGTTCAGCAAGCTGCTCAATTCCAAAGAACCGAGCCTCTTCAAGGACACCTGAAAGACATTTAGGATAATGCTTCCAATCTGTGCTTACTTTCTAAATCAGGATATTGTTGTGGGTATTTTATGTAATGAAACTCTTCACAGCGATTCAGGTAGACTTCATCATTTAGGATTTGTCAAAAGTTTACCTCGAATATTTATGCCTTCATTTATAATGAGCTGACCATGTCTCAAGTAGTTGAGAATAGGCTCAAAGTATTCAGGGCTGCGGTCGATCAGGTAAGCACCATGTTTGTCCTGCTTGTTCCCCCACACATCTGGAGCAAGCAGAGGTTGACAAAAACCCATTCAATTACATGGCTCACATAAAAAAAGAAATGCTTGTTGACTGGCAAGTCCGCTCTGTAGCCATAATTTACCTTTCTCTCGAAACATGTGAGCAAGCATACTCTCTGGCTCCTTGCTGACCAAGGTGCTCCTGAACACAAAAACAGACACAGTCAGCAAAGAAGGCAATGAAACTTAAAATCTTTTGTGATGTGTGTATTACTAGTGAACACAGCATACCTGGTGGTGGTGAAGAGACGCCCACCAATATTAAGGGTCAGCCAATCAGTGTGTGCTCCATGCGGATCAGATCTAACCTTGGCTTCATTTTGAGGATCTGTGGTATAAAGAAGAAGAGGAAAGTGTTGCTAAAGCCATGTGCATACTTTGACTGACAGCGGATGAGACTCCTTCAGCCAACAAGACGACACTCACCGATGAATGGATCTCCTTCTGACACATACAGCACGTCGTCATCTCTGTTAGACGCACAAATAAACACAATGAGCTGACTCGTCCATTATGTTTTAGCATCATATTTATTATTGCCGTGTGAGCTTACCTTATAAGGGCAATGTCATCTATAAGACCACCCTTTCCATTGTATAAACTAGAGGCTTTGATTCCTAACTTATTGCTTGCTACGGATAGTAAGTCGGACAAGGTCCCGTACACTGCTACAACCTAAAAAGAAAAAAATGTATTTTAGATCAGAGGGTTGTCAGGAATTGAAGTCTGAAACAAAATGGGTCACTCCTGTCTAATACAAGATTAATGAGTCGCAGTTAGCGGTGAGCTAACAGTTACGTTTAAATTACATATGGAAAGAAAGTAATAAAGGAAAAAGTGAGCCATGACTCCATATGACTTCTGTTGATAATATGAAGTAGTTACAATGTACAATTGACTAGTTACCTATAATAATGAAACACGTATGCTCAGTGGAAAAAGCCAGTCATTCTGCGGCCCAAGCTCTCAGACTAAACAGCCTGAGTTGTTACCCACCTTGCCATTTTTAGATGTCCCGTTAATGAATAACGTAACTCTTCTCATTCTTTATGCGCTTTGGTTATAAGTAATTTGTTATAATAAAAAAAAAAAGTAGCTTCAGTCAGCTACTTGTTTGCCGAATCAATCTGGCTAGCTAGCTGCATCAGACAACAACACGAGACAAAAGATGCCTTCACAAGCTAGCATGAAAAATTGGATTCTGATATTTTCATTGTAAACGAAGCTGAGAGGCAGATATTTTAAATCCATAACCATACCTGAACTTGTGGATATTATAGAGTTATGATATTATATTTATTTTTCTGTGAATTATATACATGCATTTTATTCATGCCATTGTAGGGAATCAAAGAGAACGGGAAATGTGTCTCATATCAGTCATTAATAATCAAAATTGTGTATAAGTTTTTTATGATGCATAAATTCATGG
Source organism: Seriola dumerili (assembly GCF_002260705.1). Classification (NCBI taxonomy): domain Eukaryota; kingdom Metazoa; phylum Chordata; class Actinopteri; order Carangiformes; family Carangidae; genus Seriola; species Seriola dumerili. The sequence continues at coordinate 7,487,832 of NW_019174272.1, read as the reverse complement.
AATGAACAGTTGCACCAATGCAGTGGTTCATCTTTCATAATCATCATGCCGCCAAAGCAAAAGTTTTGTGCCATCGTTTTTTTTTCTATACACAAATCTAGAACGACCGACAGCACCTGAAGGGTGCCTTCTGACCACAGCTCAGTGATTGGTCGGATTGTTCACACGCACGCAAGCGTCGCTATATTCATGCGTCAGGTTGTCTGCTGCAACGAAAAGTTGCAGTTATTGTTTTGTTTGACAAACAGCAATGGGATAATGTGTCTGAATTCTTACATTTTTGTTACTTATTTAAACATTCAATGGTTTCTTTATTTTTTGGCTCGTGTGTTTGGGAGCTAGCTAGTTGTCGTAGGAGCCGTCAAACAGCATGATGCTATTCATAATAATTCGTACCAGTAGTAAAATTAGCAGTGTTCAGCTTTAGGTTTGAATCATTCTGGGGCAATTCTTATCCTGTTTGTGCCGATTGACACCATGGCGTCTGACAAACAGCACTGCTCGTGCTGCTCCCATCAGGTCTCCTCTCCTAGTGTTTACCAGACGCTGAGTGAAATGGATTTTGAACGAGGTTTGCATTCATGTGTCAGGTGGCTGAGTTAAACAGTGGTACTGATAAGAGTTATACCATATACAAGATATTTGTATTCTCTTTCACTAAAGTTGTTCTCCAATTTCAAACTGATGCATATTTCATTTTTCATTAAATGACTTGGGCTAACAGTTATTTCCATTCCTGATTTGACTGGTGTGTCAGTGAAGTACAGTGGTGTACTGTTTGTCATTGCTCTATGCAGGTATCTGGTCTGCTGCGGTGGATGGGAACTTGGAGAGGGTTAAGTCCTTGGTCCAGAAGGGCACAGACCCTAACCTGAGAGACTCATCTGGATACACAGCTCTGGTGAGTTTGTTGGGAAGATGTTTTGGCTAGAAGTGCTGTAGTGTCCACTGTTCTCATGTTTATAAATTGCTGCTTCATTTCTGTGTGTTTTGTCTCAGCATTATGCAAGTCGCAGTGGTCATCTTGCTGTGTGCAAGTTTCTTCTTGAGAACGGTGCCTGTGCATCTCCCCAGACACCAGGCGGTGCCACACCACTGCATCGGTCAGCTTACTGTGGTCACCTGGATGTGGTTAGACTCCTTGTACACCACAGGGCAGATCCCATACTCTGTGATGACGATGGTGCATCCCCTTTACATAAGGTACAGAGTTGCGAGCAGTAACACAATAAAACCTTTCCAGAAAGATAGTTTGATGATTATTTAACAGGTGCCTGCATTTGTGACTCTGTTGAATGCTGGTTCAGGCTGCAGAACGGGGTCATGAAGAGGTGTGTCAGCTGCTTCTTGAGCAGTGTCCAGCACTCTGCAGCCAGATGAACAAGAGGCTGCAGCTACCGTACCAGCTGGCACAGCAGGGAGATCTGCAGGAGCTCTTAAAACCACCTGGGTGACTACAGACACACTGCATCTGGAGCATGCTGAGTTGCTAAGATCAGACAAATGACAACATGACCTCAAAACATATGAGGTGAGGTCCACTTACGTCAGGATCGTGTCGACCTGGATTCACTACCCTTGGCTACTTTTTCCTCAACTGAACATCAGCCAAAAAAGCGACTGAGTGGTCAACACGACATTACATTTTCTAGCTTTAAACAATAAACATCATCCTGTTTTTGATTTCTAGTTCATTGCTTGTCTAATACTGTAATTATGCAATTTGAGATTTAGAAACCTGTAAAACCTGCCACATAACACCAGCTTCCACTGTCTGCTACAGCTGCACTCTTACCAGGTATTTGTCAAAAATAAAATATAAAAATTCAGTTTAATTAACCAATTATGGCTGCCATTTCTGGATTCTGCTAATCATTGACCATGACCGTTAAGAAAAACAAGTACATCAGCCTTTGTGTTTTCCTGAGCAAGTTATAACTGAGGTTTTCAGTTGGGGTTTAAGAGCTGATAAGTGATGAGGAAACAGGAGGATGTGACTGATCAGTGGGAAAAATGAAGTGAATACTTGCACCTCACCATCTGATGTGGTGTTAATGGCTGAATCTTCAGATTGTGATTCTGTGTAGGGACACTGAACTTTAATGTGCATTAGTTGATATGATTTCACAGGGGAATTAGCCTGCCATACAGATTTTTAGAAGTTCAATACAGGAACAGGAACAACAGTCATGTTATGAGTGCTGAAATTTCTCTTCGAAATTACTGCTAATTACATCTGGTGGGTGGTGTGATTTTAAAGGTTGATTTTAAAACTGAATTTGCACAGTGCACTTCAAACACCAGCATTTGCCCTCACCGCAGCAGTAATGATATGCTTTGAACATGTGCCATCTTTGACACAGAAGTGTGTGTTATAACTGGAGGTTAGCATCTCCCTAATATTAGGCTTATTTGTTTAACTTTGTCTGGCAAATTTATATGACATGATCCTCCCTGGGCTTTTTTTTTAATCTCTCGCAGCAGGGGGAGCTATTGTCTTACAAGCAGCATGTTTTTTTTTCAGTACACTGTGAATTAGCTGGCATCCTACACACAGTGACCTCATTCGATCCTCTCAGCTCACTGCTGGAAAACTCAACGGAGTGACTGTTAGAAAGAGAGAAAAGCATCACTCTAATAATGCGTCATGGATGGACACCACAGTTCAGCCAAGTTATGTATGTAACACCGTACTGGGTTATTTACTGTGTATTAAGGAAATTACCAATCAGTCAAACTGCAACAGATTTTTTTTTTTCTTAAATGCTTAAAATTTCAGGTAATGATACATTGACCTGTTGCTAGTAACATGTCTCAGCTGCTTCTACTATACTAATTTTATGTCTCTGTCTCTGTACTTTAGCAAAGACTTGCGGCCTGCTGCTTCCTGTGTAAAGCATTTACACTTTTCTGCACTGGGAGCAGATGCTGACAGTTGATAGTGTGTGTTTTTGTTGAGGTAATGACCTGAAACCACACAACTGTCCACCTCTGGCTCCTGTTTTGTAATACCTTTGGTTTTGATGCCTCTTTGTGTATCATTGTGACCTATAATGGAAGATTAAGCTAAATTAAATAATTGTTTCACCATCACATATTTAATAGGTCTATTAAAAGAAAACTTGTACTGGAATATTTTTTAAATTTTTAAAGTTTTTTTTAAAGGATTATCAGTTCTTAGCTTTTGTCTTGCTGCTCTCACTGAGATGCTTCGTCTTTTCTTAGGTTATCAAAGGGAGAACCATTACTGAATGCTTTTTTAACTGGTATTTATATGCAAAGGGAACAAAGGATGGAACCCCGGGGGTGAATAAAGGATGTTGATATTTCCATATCTCTTGAAACAGATGGAAATACTTTCAACTATTGTCTCACTTACTTACTTATTCATAGCATGTTCAATAAGTAACACATGCACATATGAGGCAGATACATTTTCCCCTCAGCCTTCCACAGATGTGCAGAGCAAATACTGCACTTCTTCTGCGCTCCCGCAGTCCGCACAAATACGAACCCACGACAGAAACCTCTCGCTGCAGTCTTGAGGAACTTTCATTGGGTCCGCTGGTGGGTGGTGTTTCCAAACTACCTTCAAACCACATCCAGCACTGTGACTGGAGGGGTGCCAGGCCACATCTGGAGCTCATTGCAGCTGACGCCACACAGCACAAGGAGATGGGGTGTCGGGGGTTGGGGGGGTGGGTGGGTGGGATTGGGGTATTTTAGCTCAGAGAACTGAGCCAAGAGAGCTGTTTACGCTCACTGACAAGTTCCTCCTTCCACACAGCTGAGGAGCTGTTGCCAGGATCACCCGACTTGAGTGCCACATGTCAGTAATAGCAGTGTTTGGCTCAGGCTTTTTTTTTTCACCAGTCAATGAGCAGATTGGTTCGAAGATATCCCTGTTTGTTATCTAAAGGGCTCAACAAACAAAAGCACATTATGCTATTTGAATCAAACCAGTAATTTTGACCGGCACACAGACTATCACACCCGCCCACAGCACCCTCTGATTGTTCCTCTGCCAGGTTCTATGTAACATAATCAAAGGTGATGTCTTAGATTTGCTAGCAGTGAGCGAGGTAATGAAAACCCTCTGTGTCACTCGGTAAAACCTGGAGGAATGTTAAAGGGCCTCATTCGTTTTTGATAATTTTTCATGAGCTGGTTTGAATTTGAGAGCTGCTTTGCCCCTTTATGTGGAAACAATCAGAAACGTGCCTCTGCTGGGTGAATATGAGCAGCTATGACAGAAAAAAAAAAAAACATTTTCCACCCCTTTTATTTAAAAGATACTTTCACGCAACCGTGCTACTTCACTCGGTTTTGTCTGTACAAATGTGGTAATGAGTAACATCTAGAAAGATATAGCGTCATTTTTATGTCTGACTTTTGTGAGCTTTCATGTAATGCGAGGACTTGAAGAGGACTCCACAAGACGAGGAATTTGGATTACAGCTCTGTTTAGTGAGATTTATTTGGAAAGCAATGAAACTTCCTGGCCCTGGAACCCACTTCCACCATAATGAGCCAGAGTTAAACCAGCACTGGATGTTATTTTCTTCAGAAATAGAAGGTGGTCTGTATGCCATGCTTGTGTGGAGGATTTGTAGTCAGTGCTTAGGACTTTATTTTAAACAGCACTTCAGCCAGAGAGTGGACAATAAGAACAACTTGTCCTCTATGTATATTTCTCCACTTTAAGAATTTTGTTTAAGATGTAAAATTAGTTGTTTTTGTGGCTACAAAAAAAGGCGTAGTTCAACATTTAAAAATACGTAAGTCACCATTGTATTTGGTCGTGCCAAATGTCAATTCCTCCATTTAGGTGAAATCTGGGTGCTTGTTTTCATGGGTACAAGGGTCATCTGGTCCTTATCTTTCCTGTGTCCACCTGTACAAAACTAATGCTCTCTGGCCTCCCAGCTGCCCCGGCAGAGCCGGACCTGTCTGAGTTATCCAAAAGTAATCAGGTAAATGGCTGGCAGATGGGCACACATTAAAAAGTGCAGTACCAGACTCTGTCATGGAGGACCGCCCCACACCGTCTCATCTGGTTTGGGGGAGAAGGAGTGTGGGTGTTGGGTGAGGGGGCGTGTGTAATCAAATCTACAGGAGCTGCTCCTCAGAGATGCTGCATAATCCAATTTAGATCCACTCCCACTTCAAAGCAGCATGTTGTCTGCTGGTTGAAGTGATGTTGCAGATCTCACAGACCCACTTTCCAGGTCAGCAGGTGATGAGAGCCATGAGTCCAGAGGGCTGCTGCTCAGCTCTCCCCGGTCATCAGCACTGCAACTGTGGAAGGAAAATATTCGGCTTGTCAGGCGATGCAGCAACACACGTAGGAGCATGTGATACAAGTTTTTTTGTAGGTGTAATCAACATACTTGTTAGTTTTAGATTTAGGTTTAGATTCAACCACATTGTAGATATGGATATGGAAGCCATGTGAATTTGGGTTTCCTGTGGCCACACTTGGACAAAAATGCACATCTGGAAAATGTCAAGATGTCCCTACCTGCGACCATAATCATGAAAAAAGTTTTCCAATGTGGGTACTACTGTGGGTACGTTTGAGGGGGGAAATTTATTTTCCCAGATGATTTTTTTTTTAGACCCTGTGGTGGATGGTTAAGTTTCTTTTTATTGATTATGGAGATGTAATCTTCTCAAAAGCATGGCCAGACAAACAACCCATAAGCTGTACCATATGAGTCAGAGGACAATTAATGAAGCTTTGGGATCATACATCTAGGTCCCATCAAACCAGGAAGTTGTTAGAAATCAGCTTATCATGTATCATCTGCCAAATCTGCAAAGCAACTCTGCAAATCTACTGTATAAACCTACTGTTTGCCTCTTGTTCAGTGCATTTGAGCTTTTTGAGCAATTGCTCACATGCACATATCGTCCAACCTATTGAGTTTTAATCTGCATATTTTCCACTTTTTTTTATTTACCTGTGTAGTTTATGGTGATGAGAGAATTTGTTAAGTTAATACAGACTGTGGTTCAAAAGGACGGAGATTTGAAGACTTCTTACAGCAGCACTTGGATAAAATACCATTTAGTGTTTAAATTTGCTGATGTGAGTTCATGGTCCATGGCTGTCCATCATATTTTTATGTCTTTCAGCTGTACTGTGCTTTCCTAGTTTTTTAAACGTTTACATTATAGTGTATATGTCACACATAAGTTTTCCTCTTGTTTTGTCACTATAGAATGATGTGAAATCTGAATGTGGGTGTTGAATATTGACGCCAGGGACAGCCAGCATCATCAATACGTAACTTAATGTTGAGGTGAGTGCTCAGGATTAATGTGTGACGCACAGTAGTGGGAAGTACAAACTGAGGAAATTCTTAAAATAGTAGTATTTGCCTTTTATCCCATTTTATACTTCTACTCCACTACAGTTCAGTCCTTTTTACTTCACTATATTGTAATGCTAGTAATAGTAATCCAATATAATAATATGTACTAGTATGACGCAAGGTATTTCCAATGATGAAGTTAAAGGAAAGGATCAAGAAAAATACTTTTTTTTTTTAAAAAAAAAGGCCCTTCAAAGTCTTCAAATGCTGTAACATAAGGACAGGTTAAAAAAAAAAAAAAAAAATTTAGGTTTCAAAACTTCACTAATGTGGTCAGACAAAATATTTTATAGGCAACTGGATATTGGGAGATTAGAGATGTACATCTAAAACCTTTGATATGTCAGGTTTAATCATGCACTGTTAGTATTGGAGCATAAGAAGCTGACTTAACACAAAGACAAGATCCTGCAAGTACTTATGTGAATCAGATCTGATAAATCGAATTCCACATTGAAATTAGATATCAAGGAGAACATGACTGGAATGCAATAGAAAAAATAAAACTGCACTTTGGGTAATCATTCACACCTAAAACAATGGAGCTGGCACCTCATTTGTTAAGAGCTCTCTACAATACTGAACAAGATATTCACAACAGCAGTGACAATACTCCCATTCAGTGTGAATGTCCAGGGAACGCAACACCGGGCTGCACGTGTAATTGAACAAGATGGTTACGCTGATGAACTAAGACTCATAGAGGCTCGCCGTCCCTCTGTCAGTAGGTGCCCAGCACACACTAGCCCATTCATATGCGCATTCCTGTCTCTCCACTCGCAGCCCAGCAGGTTCCTCTCTGCCACTCAGGACAGGGGCTGACGCACACAAAGGGTCTTCAATCTGCCTAAGACAACAGCCAGCATAAAGGCCCGGAAAGCCACAACAGCGTTATGTCAAAGAGTAGGCTGGGGGCGGTGAGCAGAGCTTGGGGGGCCCTGCGTAGTACAGGGGCACTGCTGATGGATGGATGAGGGCTGGGCTCAGGCGACGTAGTGGAAGGCCTGTCTGAGGTTTTTGTGCATAAAGGAGGATATTTGTACTTGCCCAGTAACAATGGAATGCAAACACGAAAAGCGAGGACAATAAAACACCACTTTGGGGTGATGAAGAAGCTGCTAGGGAAATCATCATGCAAAGCGTCCCTGGGGCAGATATTGTTCACTCTGAGGATTGCATGACTCTGAGTTGGTTCTCATGCTGATGTGTGGCTTAGCCTGCCTTCAGTTTGCTTTTGCATAAGGTATTCCTGGTTTTAACAGTGTCCGGCACATTTCCTTATGCTGAAAGGAAGTGAGGAGCGATCAGAAATGCCCCACCTCACCTTAAAACAGTCTGTGTGCAGGCTGAGCTTTTGTCAGCAGCAGCTAAGCAAAGGTTCAACTGACTTTAAAGACCACACAGATATCATCATCGATGATACAGATACGAACTGATTTACATTATTTGACCCTAGTACACAACCTGTGAACATTTTTTGTGCTTCCTTACTGGTGAAAAATAACTGCACTGTGTAATTATTAATAAAAATCATAAACTTTGTGCCTTTATTTTATAGCCTTTTAGCTAAGCCCTGTCAGTAAGTCTATCTATACAATTCTTCAGTTACCAAGGTATGTACAGATCACAGGGGCAGGTTAATGATTAGTGAATTAAGTTCTTTCAAATTAGCCCCACATTATACAAGCTTTCATTGTCTCATGTGTGCTAGTGAACTTGTATAGAAATACAGACAGTGTGTCTCCCCTGTGCTGCTGTAAACAACCCGAAGACCGTCTTTTATTGGTCTGCAATTGCTTTCTGAAAGTTTGTCGCATCTGTTTTGCACAATTTTTTATCACCCAAAGCTGTCTCTGTTCAGACTGGGGAGGGGGGCGGGGTTTCCAGAGTTTCAGATATATCACTCACCTCTTACCACCAGAGACAAACAATAAGCAGCCAAATGAATAAACAATCACCATATGGATTCTGCCAAAGCTTTTATGTTCTGTGTTGAACTTTTTTTAATCATTAACAGCTTGATGCACGTCTCAGGGGAACTCTTTATCAGTGGCACAAAAAGAAAAAAAATGCCTGTAAAATATCTGGTTTCAAACTGGTGTTGCATCAAAGAAATTCTCAGTAGTGGTTGCTGCTCTGAAATTGTAAGATGTGGCTGGTGGCAGCACATGCACATTTAACTCTCACTATTAGTTACCCTAATAAGCATGCATGGTTTTTCTCTGGTATGTATGCGGTTGTCAGATTCACACTTCATGAGCTTTATAGTTAACTGTTCTGTTTGAAGTTGTGAGTTAATTTGAGCACAAAGAGCGACAGAAACAAAAAACTGTTTAGAAATGTTAAACAAAGAATGTCCGACCAAAATACACTGATGTAAAAACGTAGCATAAAGACAGCATTGGCATCACAGTCAAGTCGGTAACTTTAAGAATACTCAACATTTTGGGAAATAAGTTTTTAGCTACCCAAGAGTTTTGATGAGAAGATTGACACCCCTCTCATGTCTGTGTGTTGCATTTGAAGCAACAGCCAAAAGCTGGTTAGCATAGCTTAGATTAAACACTGGAAACAGAGAAAGAGCTGTCTGTCCAAAGGCAGCAAAATCTTCCTGTCAGCACTTCTAAAGCTCACTACTGAACACTTTACATCTTGTGTTTCTTAATCCACGCAAAAACCAAATTTAAAAAACAACATATTATCAGGTGTTGTGTGCTGGACGACTACTTGGCCATGCACAGTCACTTCCTGGAGTCTCCGCTAGTTGCCTGGAAACCTCAAGGTGTTGACTAGACTCAAGGAAGTCACCACACACTGTCAAAAAATAGTCCAGCAGATAGGCTAGCCCCTGTAAAACCACACAACCTTGGTCTTTGTGCTAAGCTAAGGTAACTGGCTTCTGGCAGTAGCTTCATAGTTAGCATACAGACATGAGAGCGGTATCAATCTTCTCATCTAAATCTCAGCATGAAAGCAAAACCTAGCACCCACGTTATCCAAAATACAACTTGACCACTGACAGTTTGGTCAGAGATTTGGGTGTGTTATGCTTGTAGCAGCTAATGAAGCTGAGATGAGGCCTGGAGAGCTCACTTCTTTCTTCTTACTCCACCAGATTTATTTTGATTTTCAGATTTGTGGTCTTCAGACCCAACTGACGATTTAGTCTGATGAATTGCCTCAAGTGAGGCCCTTGAGACAATTTATCAGGCTTCATGTAGCTCCCTCTGGAACCACAAAACACTTTACACAACTATTAATATACAACTATTTTCACATATGCAGTAGTACTCCCCAACACATGTGATAGAAATTGAATGTGTAAAACCAGTGGCAGTCTCCTTTAAGAAAAGTTACTGAACCTAAACAGGGGTTTTAAACTAATTGTAACACGTGACAAAGTTAGCACTACAAGTGTTTTGCACCTACATAAGATGTCCATTTAATTATGTTGTATATACTGAGTACTGAGCATAAAAAAGCAGCTGTTAACAACATAATAATTATTAGTTTGGTAAATTCACAATATCACAGCATTTAGTATTTCAAATCTACTATATACTGTTTAGTTGAAATTGTTTCTTGATCTTTCTGTTTATAATCTAAATGTAAACTAATAATCTAATTTTTACGTGGATCGATTACTGTATCAACACTTAATCTAATCTAGATGAGTCGGAAGCAATACAATGTGTAATGTCATGCCAGGATCCTGCAGTGTTTGCTGATAGGAGCTCAGTTTGGAGCTTGTGTTACAAAAGCAATAAGATAATGTTTGCTTTCTAGAATAGAATAGAGCAGCATCTACAAATCCAGAGCAGAAGTATCTTCTTTTATGAGGTTCAGTTGGCGTTTTTGTGCGTGACTCTCTAGTGTTGATCTTGTCAATGCAAAATTTGGATCTCCAGTAAAGCAAATAATGAATCTCCCTAACATCACAAAATTAACATTGCATGGAAGATGAAAGGCCAACACATGTTGAATCTGTCTCTTTGTTTCCCATTCTTTAATCCAACTACCAAGCTGGGCTTCATGTGTCTCTGCAACTTCAGTCGTCAATCATTTGTCAATTCTGACATGAAATCAAAGGCCATATGAGCTCTTCAGATATGAACTATGTGTTTGATCACGCAGAGCAAACTTGTGTTTGTGCTGACTTGGCAGACACATTTGAAATTCTGATGTTCTTTGAAAAGCTGCCAAAGCATATGATCTTTACGCCAGCACAATAAAGTTATTTTATAGTTGCTTTGAATAGGAAGTTGATGAAAGTGCCTGTTTTCTGTTGGTGTATTAGTATTCATACTGGTAATCTGAAATGCTGCAAAGAAAACAAATTTCCCACCTCAGATAGTTTCCCGCTCTTTCAGTCAGTAAAAATCTCTTTACACATCTGTTTTACACTGATGAACCTTTGTCTTCTCACATCATCCTTTTAAAGAACATTATAATTGTAGTTTGGGAAATGTTGTCCTTTCATGAGAGCTCAACTTCTCTGCAAATGCAATTAAGACACTACTGTTATGTTATGTCTACATGGGACTGTTCTCAGTGATGCTTAAAGTGTCCTTTCAAAGTAAAGTGGTGTTCAGTAACAATGAAGCCTGTTTCCTATGGTCCTTGAAGGGTTTCTGTCAAATTCAGTGACCATATTATGATCTTCTTGAACTCTATAGTTTTACATTTGCTTGATATTTCTTTTATTAGCCTATGTATGTTTCTTACAGTGTTTTTGTTGTGCTCAGATCGGTTGTAGTATGTAGTCAAATTTGTGTATAGTTTTTATCCACTATGGAATTTGAAATGTGATGCAGGAGTGCTGTAATTATTTATAGTCAGGGTATAAGCCTGTGGGTTGTGAAGGTCTCCAATCCCACAATGCAAAGGGCGCGGTGTGGAGAGTTGGTGGAGCTCTGCTGGAGAGGTGCAGTGGATGGCAGGGGGAGCCAGGTTTCTACCAGCCCGGGAAGACCTGCGTCAAGTTGGGAAGTAGAAGCCTGAATAATCGCGGAGTTCCGGGGACACAAGATGCAAAATAAAAGCTGCACTTCCATCACAGAAGGGGGAAAGAAAAATCAGCATTTGCATGGAGCAAAACAACAAACATAACATTATATAAGACTGCACAAGGAATATGGAGTAAATATATTGTGTAAAAAACTAATCACATTGCGACATGGTGCTCAATATTTCCAGATAAATTGCCTGTCTTTGAGAGGTGAGGTTAAGATATAAAAGTTTATTTCATTAAATAACTTTAATGGAAACACACAATCAGACAACTCTGAAAAATCACAAATGAATTTCAAAGTAAAAGTGAGAAGTGAATAAAACAAAATCAACTTTTATGTGGCAACAGTTTATCTGAATCAAGTAACAAAATACAGGTAAATGTTTGCTGTCCATTTGGTTTAACGCATATAATCAATCAGAGGATCCTCCCGACAGTAACACTCCCTGGCCATCTTCCCTTTAATCTTTGCTAAATACCTCATGTTTAAAAAGACGGGTTTTACCATTACAGGTGGCACTGGAGTGCAGAATGGGAGCTAAATATGACCTGGGTCCTGTCAAAGCAGAAATAATCACTCTGCTGGGTAATATATGTATGTAACTCTATTTACTTCGGTCCAGTTAAGTTATCCAACCAACTGATGTTGGTTGTGTCAAGCACCTAGTTTGCTGGGTGTGCTCATGTTGGCTTTTATTTTATAATTAGAGACCGGAAGTTGTCTAAGTCACCCTCTCTGTCTTGATGGTGGTCCGGAGGATGCGCATAGTCTCAGATTTAAGGGGGGAGGTTTGGAGCAGCTCGGACTCTCGTTGTTTAACAGCATTTCTCCGCCAGGAATGGTCAAAATACTTTCTAAGATTCACTCAAGAGCCTCTCTTCTGTGAGAATATAACCGTGAACGACAACTCGTTTTCGGGTATCCTGTTAGAGTGAGTTGAACAACTTTAAGACACAGTTTTCAAAGGTGAGGAGACTTAATTTCATCGCGAGCGGAACGTTTTGGGATAAAGGGACTACCAAAACCACCGCACGGGCTGCACTCGCGTAGTTTCTTCGGATCTGTTGAGGTTAGCTTGATACGGTAGAAGAAGCTCGTCGCAAAGGAAATCAGACCCCGGCGTTTCAATTTAAAAATTGACAAAACTTCACAGTATTTAGGAAGTTTTTTTTTTATCCGCTCCGTTGATCAGTTCGGGGTCTGCGGACTGGGGCACGTTCTTTTCTTCTGCGGCTCAAGTTTGGCAGAAAAATGCGCAAACTTGTTAGCTAAACGCTGATAGCGCGGAGTGAGTGAGCTTCACACGTTTGAGTCTGGATTTACTGTTTTTCGGGAAATTTTTCTGCATCCACTTTCAGCTCAGCAGCCTTCCTCATCGGACCCACACTGGCTGTTTCGCAGCCCCCCGCCAGTAAGGTAAGCTGGACTCTTTATTATTCCCCCTCTCTTTGATTTAGCTTCACTTTGCTGTTTATTGACGTACTTCAGCGGTTTGCTAATGTTCCCCATTGTAGTGATTTTATTTTACTGAAGAACTTCTTGGGAGGGACATCATCAAAAAGCTGTGGCTCTTAAATTTATCGGCAGGTATTTCATAGCTCACATTCAACCACCTGTTTTTCTTTAAAATGTTTTTTGCTCTGGTAATGAGTAAAATGTAGAAAACGTCTGTTTACGTACATATTTTGTTTTCTTGACGGTATGTTTCATGCGTTGTAACACTTCAGTCTCCTCCATGCATGGAAATAAAAGGGTACGAATGGTAACGTTAAAGCTCAAGGCCCAAATGTTGCCTGTAGTCCTAAAAGCTGCTTTGGTTTTCTATCTGAAGTCACAACAGGCGCCTGTATTCAGATTAGATAATTTCCGTGAATAAATACCACCCACATCAAGACTGAAACCTAGAGAGCAGCTGTTTTAAACATGCATTTGATGGCTTTTTATACAATGGAGTTTTTTCTTCATGGATCCATAGTATTTTTCTGAACTTCTTGTCTTGTGTTGTAAGTCTGCAGTAGTGTTATAATTTGTGTTGTGTCTCTGCTTGATCCTGATCCTGATCCTGGTCCTTGTCTTTAGCCGGTCCCCATTTGTGTCACAGGCTTATGACCCAAAAACATAACCTGTAAAGTTCACATTCACAACATTTTTTTCTTCAAATCATTGGATACATGCTTATTAAGAAATATAGAGAAGTAAGTTGTATTAAATTCTTAAAGGACGGCCATCATTACTACATCTGTCATGAAGTCTGGGTCTGGATGGGGCAAACTGATGTTATGTAAAGCTGAAAATGTCATGTTATAAAGGGAGACGGAGAAGATGGATGGTTTAGAAAAACAGCATGTCCAAAGGGAGTTTACCAGAGAGAAAAAAGTTTTCTCTTGAACCATATAATGGGAAGTAAAGGAATAGTCCTGCCCTTTAATTTACTAGGCTGCTCCCCTGGTACAGAATTATTGTCACTTGAGCTGTATGATTGTGTTAAGAATAACTAACTCCATCGAAAACTGTTGTTTTTTGTGAGTGTGAAATTTAAGTAGACTGAAGTCACTCATGGCTCAGATTGATATTGTAGTTTTCTTGATGTTGAGGATGTGATTTGATTTGGAGTGTGTCTAAAAATAATTCAATAATCTGTGCATGTGAGTAACGTCTCCAAATTTACATACACACTTATATGTGCTGAACCTGCTGAGTAGCACTTAGGATTCAAGTGTCAACCAAATGGAATAGTGTCAGATGGCTTGACATTAATTGCCTTTACATTTGAGTGTAATCTCATGACACCTGATCTCCCTCCATGGCATGCTGGTGGCGAAGCACTAATTCAGATTGTGAGGCTGCAAAGAAAAAAAACAGAAGTGTCTGTTTTTGTGAAAACAGTAGCCTTAGGGAAATGGTCTGATGCTCTTATGTCTGCTGAACTGCAGCCGTGTGCAGACTAGCCTGTTGCTGGCAGGGAGTGCAGACTTAGCCGGGACAGGGGCTACAGAATTTGGGAGCTGAGGAATTTTATGCATGGATGGCAGTGAACAGTAATTATGGTGCAGGCCATGTTATGGGTTAGGCCTGTAACCTTTGTCTTTGTATAATGAGAGGAGCTAAATGTGTCTTGCATGTTCTAATCTGTTTAGTTTAACCCCATTTATTTGCCAGAATTTCAGAGAAATGTTTTCCTCTCTCTCAACAGGATTTTATCAAAGGTGATTTTGTACATATTTTCTAATGCAACAAAATTCTACCTGAAAATGTGAGTTTCCCAGCTAGAAAGTTTACTTCCTGAGCCGACACTATTATTAGCTAAGGAACATTATAGAATATTTCTTACTTTTTTAAATTAATTTATTTCTGGATCCAATATGTTTTATACATTTGTTGCAAGATTCCTTTTTGAAAAACAATAGCAACAAAAAAACTGAAATAGTGTTTTCCTGCCTCATCAACATTGATTTAGGGAAGTATTTGTAATTAAGATACCTCTCTTTATGCCAGAAAAGGTACTGAACGTGGGAAACAAGAAGGTTGCACGTTAAAAGGAGTAATGTTACATGAAATTTATGGACAGATGTTGGTCTTTATTTCAGTTTGAATCTCCCACTGCTGGAGGGTTTAGACTTTCACTCTCAAATTATGTTCGAAGTGAATCATTTTAAACACCTAAACCATTGAATGAGTAGTAGCTGCACAATGGTGACAGTAGAGGACTGTAATATTGCAGATGTCACAGGTGTGAGAAGTGTCAATGTGTATTTTTTTTCTTCATTTAGTCCCTTGTGTCATAACTGTGAATTAAAATGTGTCCTCTGTGATTTGGCTGGATTAAAAAAAAAGGATAAGGAAAATTAGGTTTCACATTGTTCTGTCCAAATAATGTATCACCTGCTGTATGTATTTAAAACACATAATAAAATGCAGATTATTTGGCAGGGATCCTTCAAATTTGGTTATTGAATTCTGCAAAAAAGTAGTTAATTTTACTACTGAATAAGAAATATAAAATGGCAGTAGGTACAAAGTAACAGTGAATTTTGATCAGTAAATGTCAATGGAAATTACATAGTAAAGTTACTACAGCCTGACAGATATTGAGGCGAACACCGATATGAATACAAAAATAGGATATACAGTCTGGACTTTTGGACCTCACAATTGAGACCAGGATACATATTTTACAGTTAGAAAAAAACTATGTAATGGTTACACTGTTTCTAAATGACTACGATTTCTTCTTATTTATTGGCCTTTTGTATACCAGTATTGATATATGTACAGTAAGATAATATCAGCTTATGTATTGACCCGGCTGATTTCAGTTCAGCTTTAATAGTAACCATCAATAAAAACTACAATAAAAAATAAATTAGACTGACAAAATGGAGTCAAATATACTCAGAAATGCAGATTATATTTTTTTATGTAGTGCCATTACTTTTATCTGATACTAGTGTCTATGATAAAAGGAAATTGGCCAATAATATCAGCCTGCCATGGTGTGGGTCCCTTTCTCTTCAGACCTACTCACAAGCTCAAGACGAACATGCTCTGTGTGTGCTTAGTAAGACATACTCTATGTTTAACCCATGCTCCCTTGGGAGCGGAGTATGACAAAGCGTTGTGTCATACTTTGAAGAAGCTACTTCCTCCTCTTTCAATTATTGACGGTTGTTGTAGTGACAAGGGCCCCGGGAACGTGTTCGGCTGCTCTTTGCGGTTCCTTCTGTCTGGCTGCAGAAGCACTTTCTTGGAGCCCTCCCAAACACTGACTCACTGCATACAAAGCTGCGATGACCAAGCTTCTTTATCCCCCTCGGACCCCCCTGACCCAGCTCAGCTGCTGGAACACTAGACCATTCTTGGAAAGTGAAATTGAATTGGTTTTGAGGAGAACACAATGACTGTTTCAGTGATGAACGCTCACACAAGCGATTACCTCTTAAAGGAAACCACAGCTGCATCTGAACATGACTTTGTGTGAAAATGTAAACCGAGTTGGGGTTTCTTTGACCCAGATGTGACGCTTGTGTTGTTGTTTTACAGAACGGACTTTAGTGGATATTATAGATTCATTCAGGACTCCACTGATTTTTTTAAAACCTTCATTGATGAACCATGAGTTCTCAAGCTTGAATTAAGAAGAGTAAAGAAACCCTAAAAACAGCATTTGTTTGACACCTCTTGACAACTCGTGGGAGCAAATGGTTGCAGGGGGGTCATTTTAGGCTTGGGGACCAAAACCAACTGTTAGGTGATAGATCTCTCAGCGTGGAAATGATGGCCTGGCGGTCTCTCTCTACAAGGGTGTCACGTAACAGGCTGTAGTTTTTTTGGCCTTAAACAAATTCCTCAAGGGGGGTTATGGGGGTTAGGGGCAAGTGTTAATCTCTGTGGCCAGATGCTACAGAGGTGATGATGCGAGCAGATGTGCATGTGAGGGTCACCCACTGCACTGTGCCCCGTTGTGGAGGGCACTGTACATCCTTCAACTCCAACAGTGGTGCGGCAACAAAAACAGAAACTTGATATGGCATCGTCAGAGTGTGATGACAGACTTTATGAGTTGAAACTTTAATAGTTGTTGTGAAGTTTTGAAAACAGAATGTTTCATTCCTAAGAACTGAGCAAGACGTATCCATTCCTTGTTTGCCTGAGCTATCAGAGCGATCCGGTGCTCTGTAGTTGCTTATCAGTGTTTTTGTACAAGCAGCCTTAAATGCTGAAGTACCTACCTTGAACCTTGTAGACATACAGAATATTCTCTTCTTCTTCGACAAGCGCAAAATTTCCTTGTTACATTAAACGTAGATTTCGAGCTGATCTTTTCCTAATGGCAAAGAATTTATCATTTTGGTTTGTTTTAGTTTTTAATTGACCTAGTTTCTCTCTTGCATGTCAAAGTTTATTTTCCTCTAGCATAGTCCAAAAGTTTCTGTCTCTTCTCTTGTTCCCTTGAATAGATTTTGACGTATCGTTTTTCTTACTGAAAACAGACTTATAAAGATATGTTGTTATGCATTCATTTGTTTTTATTTATTTTTTTGCTTGTTTTTAGTTGAGCGCTGTGAATGACCCACTGCTGATGCCCCAAAGGTCTGAATGGAGTTCCAGTCGCAGAAAAGCCAGCAGTTGTAGCTCCCTCAGCAGGATGCTGATGAGGCAAAGTGTACTTCTGTTACTGGCTTTATTCGCCCAAGTTTTAAGGACCCAGTGCCAGCCATTCAACGCTGATGAAGGTAAGATGGCTTGATAACTTGAAGCTACTCAGACTTCATTTTGCACACTGCCTTTTTCCCAGTTCTGGTTGAACTAATGAACTTAGTAAGGCTAATTTATCTTGACTCTTTCCTTGAAAAACAGTCCATTGATAATCAAAGCTTTGTTCTTGGTGCAGGAATGTAATCCTAACACACTCCAGGCTTTGGTGAAGTCTGTCCTTTGTAGCGTCACTGTTCCCCCACCACCCCCATTTGCCTGAGTCTGTTGTTGAGTAGACTGAACTGCGTCAGATGTAGCTCAACTCTGTTTCTGACGATTAGTAACACTTTTTCTGCCTAAGGGAACCACTTAACTAACCCTAACCCATACCCCTGAGCTTACTAGAAATAGATTCCTAAGAAATCTTACTGACAGAACTTTTGGTCTAATTCTTTTTGTGTTTGTTGTTGTTCTTTAAACTGGACAGTACAACTTAAAGATTTTCTGTAAAGAATTTAGCCTTGTTTGGCTGCTATACAAGTTCAGTTCTGAAAAGGGGAAAGAGGCACTGAAATTGAATCCTTAAAAATGTGTCTCTTGGATACAGTCCAGCAGTGTAATAGCTGCCTGGACTTGTGGGTAGGTGGGTTTGGATGTTTACACTCTGCAGTCGGAAGTGGGGAGCAGCAAAAGAATATGATAAAGCTCAGCATTATAATTAGAGTAATTAAGCAAGAGGGTCTCTCTTGGGCAGTAAGCCCTAAAATAAACTTGGTGCGGCTGTGTTTAAGCCAACAGTGCAACAGGGAGGAGAAAATGACTCCCATCTGTAGCCCAAGGGCAGCCCCACTACCTAACAGTCCCTGCTTCTCTCTTCCTTTGTAATGAAAAGGTATTTGTTGTCACTGAGAGAGGAGTTAACTGCCAGGGAAACTATAAATTAGCCTGGTTTTTGAAAAAAAAAAGAAAGAAGATGCTACTCTGAGCCCCCCCTTATCTCAAGGATAGGGTTTCTGAGGAGAATGTTTGTCTTCTAAGGTGAGCCATAAATTTCCACCAGGGTGGGGGAAGTCTGATGCATTTACACTCCACCCAGTTCTTAATCACCAAATGGCCAGGTACTATCTATGCGCCTCTGTGCTTGTCCTCCTGCTCCCCCACTGACTTTAGCTTGGGAATGCTTCACTTTCCCCCCGCTTCCCTGCTGGGTGACGGATGGCTTCAGCTGTCGACAAACAATCACAGCAGAAGCATTTGGTTGCATTCCTTTTTGTCTTGGGTGAGGAAACAAAATAGTTATATGGAAATGGCCATGTTTTATGCGTGCTTCATTGTTTGTCTTGGGGGGGGGGTTTGTTGTGTGCTGTTCACATAAGAAAAGAATATTCTCTGAACAAATTCAGTTCATTGAATTACTTCAGGGGCCACATGGACAGCCATTCAAATGATTACAGCCCCTTTAACTTTTTCTAAGTGCGAGTATTCAGAGAAACATGACTTTGGTTTTGTCTTAAAATCATCGTTTTAGGGTTTGTGTATATTTTTCAGTCCTGACTGTAAATGTCAGGGAGTTATTTATGTGTAGCTCCCAGTGGATTTCTTTGACTCGATGCTCTGCTGT
The DNA here is from genome assembly GCF_002260705.1 of Seriola dumerili. NCBI lineage: Eukaryota > Metazoa > Chordata > Actinopteri > Carangiformes > Carangidae > Seriola > Seriola dumerili. The sequence goes on along the minus strand of NW_019174272.1, from coordinate 7,468,627 downwards.
CAGAGTAGAAGAGCCACTAACCCTTTAGTGGAGAGCTCTTCAGATGTAGAGCTGCCACAGTCCTGAGAAAGACTCTTTTCAGACAGAAATGGGGGCCCAGTGGAGCACAGCTTTGCTGACTCTGAGAGCAGATGAAACAAGTGAATTTAAGGATTAACACCAGATTAATGTAACATTTTTCCTGTCCGCAGTAATTACCATTCAATCTGTCAGTGACATTATATTGTGATGTTGTAATTTTATTGTGATATTTATTCACTTTTCACTTTTGTTTTTCATTAATCGTAAACCAACTTCAGTGTTTTATGCTTGAGTATGAACCCTGGCTGGCTGGGAGACAACTTCAAAAATAGCCATGAGAAAAATAATTCAGGATTCAGGATTCAACATTGAGGCACAAAACTTACAATTTTAGTCGTGTTTTATGAATAAAAGTTTTATACACAATGGAAGCTACAATTTAAAGGTATAAAGAGAAAATAACAATAGAGACATGGTTAACATTATCGCCACATAAGATTTTTCATGTGTTATGTGCCAACATGGGTTTTTTAAGTGTAATGGATTACTTTAGACTGTATAGCAACATGTCCATTTTTATAGGATTTTTGAAACAGTGTGAACTTGTGAAACTCTGGTGGCAGAGCCAAAACTGCAGTAGAGCAAATGGAAGTAATAAAACTGATCAACATAGTTTTATTTGTTTAAGATGTCCTGGTTTTACTGTGTTTGTCCATTAAAGACATAATGTAAGTCTAAATGTAGCTGAACTCATTTGAATGACAGTGGAGCAGCTTTGCACTGCATAGTAATCCTTGTAGCTCCCAAGTGTTAATCCATGCTGATTGCCAGCGGCTCATTTAGGAATGAAAAGGTCCTCCACTGGAGCACTGGAGGGACACTCGTTCGGTGAATTTTTTTTTTTTGGGGCTTGTTAATAGGCATTGTCCTATTCGTTTGCTTCCTGCCAGTCCTGCCTTTTGTCTCTTATCAATCCCCTCTCCACGTCACCCACCCTTTCACTCCGGTGCAGTCGAATCAGCGGAGGAAACTCGCCACAGCCATTTTCTCTGTGTGCCACAGCAGAGCCTCAACCAGCTTGACTTTACTGCATTCAACCATCACTCCAGTGAGAGCAGGAAATCCCAGAAGTCATTCACGCAGCATATTGCTTCCTATCTTGTAGCCAGAGAAGGTTCCATAGACTGGCGCCAACTCTTCCTTTTTAGCTGGTCTTGCATTTACAGACTAGTGAGCTTTTTTTCTTCCTTAGTTAAAAACCTCTCCATGCTTTGGTCTTCACCAAAATTCCTTTCATGATTCATCTAATTAGGCTGATTTTAAATGATGTCAATCAATTTGTCCAAATGGTTGGAAGAACACATGAGAGACCATTCCAGATGGGTTGCTTTCTGAAAATATGGTTCTTAATCCATTTTAATCCAATCATAGCAGCAGGAGGATTAACTGAGATGAAACATCCTCAAATTCAAAGGAAATGCTGGAAAGTTGGCCTCTAGCTCCACGTGAGGAGTTGAAAATAAACCTACTTGGAGTGCATAAAGTGTGTTGCTATTTGTTTTCTTCACTGAGTTAGTCAGAAAAATGTTAGCTCTATGTGTTAGTTTGATTTGACCATACTGTGTTATATCTTACTCCAGTTTTAAGTAGGTTGTCACAGAAGCACAAATGGTCCTGACTGGCCTACAATAAAGCAACAAGCAAATTTTACAGCTTTTATGGGCGTTTTATGATGTCTGCAGCCAGATTAACAGCTGGGATGTTGACACAGCCTTATCAGTGGCATCTCCATTTAGAGGGCAGGGACAGAAACATACTGGCCGGGCCCCACACACAGCGCGGAGACCTTGTGTTTAAGGCTGTGTCCAGGTTGGATAGCTGTAGCCCATCACTAAATGCCTCTTCTGCTTTCCCCCCTTAAGTTTTGTTTTTGAGGAGAAAGTTGATCCTACCCCCTGGCCCCCTTTCCTTCTGGGATTAAGGGCCTGTCAGACATATGTGATCCAGGAAATACCTTTACTAGGCCCAAGTGGGGTCACCATAGCAACTGGCACTAGAACCTGCCGCTGCAGGCCCTCTCTCGCTTGCTCCTGTGCACATGCTCACTGGCTCGCTCTCCCTGCTCCCTCTTCCCCTTTATTGTTTGGTGGCCTTTGTTGTGATGGTGGGAGGGATTAGTCAGGTTTGCTGGTGTTGTCCTGAGATTTTGCTACATAGATGTGCTTCCTGTTGTGAGGAAGTGCGTTTACAAACACACCGTGTGCTTTGAGAATGTTTCAGAATAATCTGGTTTTGAGGGATTGCTCACCACTATGGCATTTGATTATACTGTTCAGCTTTTCTTGTTATAGTGCTGAAGGGACTGTGAAGGAAATGGGACAGGAGGATGAGTGTAATTACAGATTTTGTATTCAAGTGCTGCAACAGAGGATTACTTTGGAGATGCAGCCTTGCTGAAACAACAGAAGTATTAATTAATTAATCAATTACTCGGTCAACATAAATGAATCAGCAGGTATTTTTTATAATTGATTAATAATTTGAGTAATTTTTTCAAGCAAAAATCCAAACCTACTTTGGTTTTTATGTCATTAACTGAAAATCTTTGGGTTTGGTCTGTTGGTTGGATAAAATAAGACATTTGAATGTCTCGAGGCATCTTGAGCTTCAGGAAATTGTGTTTGTTTTTTTAAAACTATTTCCTGAAAAATGAATAGACAAAACAATATTTAGAGACGGGAAAATAATCATCAGAATTAATTACTTGCCCTCAGGATGTTAGTTCACTTAATCAGAACAGCGCACCTCCTGTACCTTGTTGGCATGGAAGTGTGATCCTGGAGCAAGAATGTCAAGCAGCTTGGCGAGTGACGATCTTTACCTTTTTGTAACTAGACAAACAACACCATTGTGATGGACAACGTGTCAGCATAATTGGGTTACCCCCTCCCCCTTGCAGACTATGTAGACATTTAGAACACGGGGGCTCAGGTGTCTTGCTCCATGACGCCTCCCTTCTCTTCATTCCTCTAATTGAATTTCACCTTCCTTTTCCCAAGTAGCTCCTTGCCTGCCTGACAATAGGGCCTTGACTAATTTGGGATGCGATTTAATTTTTGGGAGAGGTTAGACAGGCGGTGTGCCAGGAAGAAATCAGGGAAGCTCTTTTCTGCTGTATGTATTGTATGCTGTTTCATGATACTTCATACTTCATAATTGAAGTAGTTTTTGATGTGTTAACAGGACAGATACAGCCCTGTTCTGTGTGTGAGCACACACTGAATATTGTAGACACTCCTGTCAGTAACTATGTATTCAGTCAGAGATATGATGCAGTTTATATGCTGCAGCAATAACCCTGGTGGTCATGCTATTGCGAATGACGTCCAGTATGCATCATAGTTTGTACCAAAGCTTTAACTTTTTTAGTATTCAGGAAGTGTTTATAATATTGTTAAAAAGCCTACTGAGGTGGTGAAGTAGAACCCTGTGCTATGTTTCCCTTGAAGTCTCTGTGGAAACGCAAGCAGACCTGTTCACGCTCTATCTTGGGGATCGCCTGGATCTGAGTTGCTCTGCCAAGGACTCCCTCCACGCTGTCAACTGGACCAAAGACCATGTGGCTGTTGTGGATGGAGAACACACACGCATCCGCAATGGCCAGCTGGAGATCGAGGCTGTGGAGCTGACGGACTCTGGTCTGTACACATGCACCACCTTCGGCAACCACAGCCTCTACTTCAATGTCACAGGTAAAGTTATGGAAAGGGCGGAGATAAGTTTGAGCAGCCTTTGTATTTTTTCTTCTGTTATCCTTTTTTGTTACTGAAGAGTCACACTCTTTTTGTCTTAGTGTATATAAATGCCTGCAGTCATGAAATGGCATCATGATGTTGCCATCAAAAGAAAATGACCATTAAAGGGATTGAAAATGTAAATTAATCAGGATTTGTCACTAAAGCATTGGATGTTGACCTTTTTTTTTAAAGCCCAAGATTAACACAGTTGGTCGGAATCACCTTCATTAGACTATTCCAATTTCCAAGTTAAGATCTAATCATTAAAATAATCCCTTAAGACTTGATTTGTAACAAGTACAGAGAGTGTATCGCAACTAGTAGAAATTCTGTGCATATCACTTGAACGTACTGTACATACCGACCATTGTTTTAATTGTAGACAGACATTCTCAAAGACTGTCCATAACTGAGGGGAAAAAATTACTAAAATGTTGCTTCTTGGCTACAAATGTAGTTTCTTTTCTTTTTTTACACTTCTTAAAAATGATGCATTACTCATAAAATACTGTGAGGATCAGTATGAATTGTCTTTGGCCTCACAGTTACTTTCTATTTCACCAGTTGACACCCTGGCCTCATCTGAGGATGAGGATGAAGATGAAGAATCTTCATCAGAGGAATCCAAACTGTTGGGCAGTCAAAAACTGATTCGTAAGTGTGCTGATATCTTCAAGTTACTAATGCTTATTAGTAATGCTACTGCAACAAATGGTCATTACTCATTTGCCCAGAGCCACGGGGTGATGAGTAACAGTCATGAATGGTCAGTGATTTGAAAGCTCTATGATTCGATTATTGGTCTGTCGTGTGCATGTAGGTCACATTTTGGTGAATGATTTCACTGTGAATCAGAGGGTTTTCACTACCTCAGTGATGGTTTTAACATGAGGAATGTCACTGCGGTGACTAACAGTGGTTAACCTTGCATGGCTTCCAATTTGTCTATAGAGCAATTAAGACGCTCAGACTTCATCATCTGGCTACTACTGCCCACAAAGACTCCAGCGGCCACCAAGCGTGGCAGGCATGCTGACCTTGAGTTTGTACTCTCACTCCCAGAGCCTTATCTCCCCCTGAAATTTATACAATATGACTTTACTTAACTGAGACTATTTTGAAGCCACAGCATCTAAAAAAGGGAGTTTCTTTTCATTTTGAGAAACTTGAGGTTTTTAACCTATGACTATAATTTAGAAATCATTCTTTCGGTGAACATGATTTATGTAATGTCCTCTATAAAAATAGTTTGAGTTCGATAATACAGCTATAAAACATTGAAATTGTTTTTGTTTCTGATCTGCTATGTTTTTTTGTGTCATTCTTTAGCCATGGCCCCACAATGGGCTAATCCGGAGAAAATGGAGAAAAAGCTTCATGCTGTCCCAGCCAGTAAGACTGTGAAGTTTCGATGCCAGGCCACCGGCAATCCAACTCCCACCCTGAAATGGTACAAGAATGGCAAAGAGTTCAAGAGAGACCATCGCATTGGAGGCTTCAAGGTTAATAATAATGTTTAGGATATTTGTTCCCCTCAGCTTTTTCTAAGTGACACTACACCCTCCTTAGCATTTCTCATTGAATCACTCCAAACTCATTCACCACAAGTGGAGATGTGTCAGTGATCTCATCTCTACATTAGATCACCACCCACTCCCCTGGAGTAAGAAATGCTGTCTGCAAGTGAAAAGCAGAGGCAAGTTTCATATTTGACCTGAGAAACAATGCAAGATGAAACCCCATACCACAAAAAGGAATAACACCTCCAGGTCGACAATCCTAGCCTCCGTTTGGGTGAAGGACAACATTGGCTGTCCTCATTCTGGGTATCAGTGCATCGTCTTTTCTGTAATTAGATCCATGCAGCAGTAAATTTACCACGATACCCGCTGTGTCTGTGATATATGACATGTGGTGCGATTACACTGTTTGTCAGCATCTTGATCGGCATCGTCCTATTTCCAGGCAGGCGGTATTCAGATGTGACGCTAAGCACTGATGAGGGTGGAATAGGTGATAAGGCAGTTTACACCAGTCTCTAGATTTACTCAGCAGAGGTGTGGCAGGTGAGGTGTGTGGACCGGATGTGTTGATATCACCACCATTTACTGTAAATGGTCTCATGAGCCCTGAGAGGTCAACATACTTAATGTGTTTTTAAGATCATTTCCTATTGGGCACAAGGAAGTCATTGTATTAATCCACAACATTAACAAATAACACCTTACGTATTAGGAGGCTGTAGATGCTTTATGTACCTTAATATTGACATGTCTGTGACTGGCTGTATTCAGTGGCAGTGGCCTCACAGGTGTGGGATGTGTGCATGTTCACAGAGACTAGGAAACAACCTTCCCCACATCTGCTCTTCCCATCAAGGTGTAGGCTAGTCCAGCCTTGTCTTGTGCTTCCCCAGCCTATCTCCCTTCCCAGCTGGGACACATTTAGGAGTTTCCTCTCAGCTGCCTGCTCCCCTCTCTCCCCAAGCCCCCCCACCCAGCCAGGCAGCACACTTAACCACCTGGCTGCTGCTTTTTTAGTCAAGGTGCAAAGGTCTGCATCAGCGGCTGGGGACGTCTGTCATCCCTCCCACACTCTTGCTTTTATGGCCAGGCTTCTATTGTTCATATAGTCTGCATGGAGACGTGCAGGAGGGAGGGAGTAATGTGGACCACATGTATATGAAGCCAAGCACAACACATCTGGCAGCAGGCAGCTGGACTCCCTCATCACGTTTTTAGCTAAATGAGGGAAACCGTATGGCTCAGTCTGTGTATATGCATGTTTGATGTTGCCATTGCCTTAGAGGTTCCCTGGTTAATCACACACTGCCGGTCTTGGCAGATTTATGGAAGAAAAATTATAACATGTCTTGGAAAAAAGAGCCAGACATCAGTTGGCGCTAATAAGACAGGTTGGGGCAGATGTGTACAAAACATGTACCCATTTTCCTGTGGTCTTTGTTAGGTAGGACAAAGATCTGCTGTTTAAAGCATTGGGTGGTGACATAGGAAGAGGGAGTAGTGTGTTATTTTCTTGTCATCACATCACACATCATTGACCTTGTTAGCTGTTGCTTTCAAATGAACATAATTTGAATTACGGCAAATTATATTGGGAGAAAACATTTTAGCTTTGAATTCAAGATGCGAAAGTACAATTCATTAGAGCTTTTCAGAGTTGTGTGCCTTATTCTTAACATTTTTATAGTGACAGGAACTACAATGATCTGTCCTAAGGCTTTTCTTTTTTGTCAGTAAAGAAATCAATACAACAAATGTCACTATGAGCACAAGTTCTGTCAGGACTGTGAGATGTGTCTTTGTGTTTATCAAGTACCGCTCTATACGCCAACCACTGTAACTTTCTTTTTCACAAACTTTTAGGTCCGTGACCACGTGTGGACCATCATCATGGAGTCTGTAGTTCCCTCTGACAAGGGAAACTATACCTGTGTGGTGGAAAACCAGTACGGCAGCATCAATCACACCTACCAGCTAGATGTAGTCGGTAAGTATTAACTTTAATTATGTTAATGGTTTATAATTTGCCAAGAAATCTTGATTATGGTTTGATTATTTGTTGAATATTCATAACAAATGTCTCGCACCAGTACACCTGATTAACCGATTGAATGTGATTGCACAGGAATTCAGTATAGCCTTTGCATAGAGTTAATTAAGCCTTTTTACTTGTGGCTGTAGTAATGGATCCATGTTGAGGAGAGAGGTGATTACTCCTCTAGGATGTGCCCTGTGACTCGCTCTAACACCACTGGTTCTATAAATCACAATCCCACTTCCTCTGTCACTGTTATCCCCTGAGCTCTGCCTGACCTCAGCAGAAGTCTAGAGCCTGATGAACAGTGAGATCGCTTCAGTGAGGGGAGAGTTTTGTCACAAGTGCTTACTAAGTCCCCACGGATGTCTTGGTTGAAACTCAGCCAGATTCTTGGCTCATAAGTTTACTTTGGAGAGTTATCAGTCATCAAAATGGAGCCGCGGGAACATTTCATTTCACAGTAACAGCTCCAGATGAGATACTTAACTCGCTTGCCCATCTATTTTGGCCAGCTCTAAAAAATTACACAAGCAGCATACAGCTGCTTCAAGTCTCCATATGAGAAATTATAATCTGTAACTTGTGAAATTACACAGTATCAGATTATACAGGCGACCTTGTTTGCCATCAGATCCGGCCATTTCCAGCAACAAAGTGCAGACGTGACGGAGGTTTTATTTGTGTTTGACAATCAGTCAGCCGTGTGCACTTTTGAATTATTGCACGTGTTTGTCTTTGCCATTACACATTTGCTTCACCGCTCACCAAACTTCAAAACTAACACTTGTGTGTCTTTTTGGTTGTGTTGCAGAGCGCTCTCCACACAGGCCAATCCTACAGGCTGGCCTGCCAGCTAATCGCACCGTGGCGGTGGGCAGCGATGTGGAGTTTGAGTGCAAGGTCTTCAGCGACCCTCAGCCCCACATCCAGTGGCTGAAGCATATCGAGGTCAACGGGAGCCGCGTTGGTCCTGATGGTTTACCGTATGTCCGCGTCCTCAAGGTAGGAGCACGCTCTGACCAGTCCTGCCGTGCCAAGCCCAACTCTGCATGTGTTGCTGCGATAGTTGTTTGTAATGCAGTAGAACATAGTGATACATATTAGTTTATTTTTTCTCATTGCTATGTGACTTCTTCTCTTATATGCCCAGTATTGTCTGTGAAAGTAGTCCAAATGCATCTTGCAAATAATTTGAACTTAATTTTGCCATTTTTACTCTGAAATAACTGACACAAACTGATCAAATATCCTGTGTCTGCTACTTGTTTGTCTGTGCTGCACATGACTTGTTTTTATTTCCAGCATTCTGGGGTCAATAGCTCGGACGCTCAGGTGCTGACCCTCTACAATGTGACTGAGGAGGAGAGCGGAGAGTATATATGTAAAGTGTCCAATTATATAGGAGAGGCCAATCAGTCGGCCTGGCTGACTGTCACCAGAAATGAGCCCACAGGTAACAACCACGCAGCAGCACAGGGACGACACAGTGGAGGCGCTTCTGGGACCACCTGGAAAAACTAGGGCCGTTTAACTCAAGACAACCTCAGCTGTTTCTCTCCTCCCTCCCTTCGTTTCTCCCTCCCTCTCTCCTGCCTCAGCGCTCCTGACTGTAAATGACGCTATGGAAAATTCCCAGCAGAACAGTTGAAAGTGTTCAGTCTCAGGTTTATGTTGGACCCACTCTCATTCCTGCCCCATGCCTGTGCTGTGCCCTCCTAATAAGGGCCTCCCTTGCCATCTTCTTCTATTACTCTCGCTCCCTTGCCCTTCAAAGTCCTCCGTGTACAACTCGCAGGCTCTCTCTCTCCATTTGTTTTTTCCAGCTGTCCTCCTACTGCTTACCTATGTTTCACAGACCTCCTGGTGTTTGTCTTATGCTCACATAGTTGGCAAAAGTGTGAGTGCGAGTTTGAGTGTGCCCTGTTCTGCTGCGGAGTTTTCCATGTTGCCCATCTCTTGCATGTAGAGATGAGACTGAGGTTTTTGATGTGGTGATGGGGCGGACCAGTGTCCAGGTTCAGCAGTGCAGACTTAACCTAACCAGCTCCTCCACTAACAGATTCCTGACAGAGTCCTCTGCAGGGGCTCTCTGTGGTACCTTTTGGGCAGATGGTGTTGGATCGAGGAGGAGAACGCTCCTCCATCCCCTTTCTCTATCACAATCCCTTACTCATGGTTCCCTTTCCTCTCTTGGGCCTCTTGTTGGGTCTGCTTCCTTTGTTATTTTCTAGACCGCTGGCCTTAACACCACGGACAAGGAAATGGAAGTCCTCCAACTGAGAAATGTGTCTTTTGATGACGCTGGGGAGTATACCTGCTTGGCGGGCAATTCTATCGGGTTCTCTCATCACTCTGCATGGTTGACCGTTTTTGAAGGTATCAGTAGTTCTGTCTCTTTCCTGTGTTTTCTTCCTTTCCCTTTTCCAACTCCAGCCTGGCTGTCCACCTTCACATTTGCCAGAATGAGGTCTTTTCTGACTTCAGTTCTGTTAGAAAATGTGAGAGGAAGCCAGGGCCAGCTACAATTACTAAACCTCCCCCTCTCCCTGTGCTCAGCATGGCTCCTGCTCCATCTAAACTCTCTAGATGGAAGAGTATGGTCCATGCTCTGCTGTTTCTTAAATTGGATCACAGAATGCCAAACAACCCGTGAGCTCTCTCCTACCTGGTCTCAACATGTAAAAACACGCCAGTATTATTTTAAAAACAAGCTCAGAGAGACATGTAGTTAATGGTCTCAGCCAGGTAGAACCTCGCATTTATAGAAAGGTTGTTTGGCAACTCTGATCAGATTTCACTTTGAACTCTTCACCATTCTGCTCTTTAATTGGTGTTTGCATTTGATTTGGTGTAAAGCTGATTTCCTTTGACAAGTGCTACAAATGACATGTACTCCTGATGTCATTTCCTGCTGTGAGCGCAGCGGCTGGCTTTGATAATTGGCTTGCTTTAGTGGATGTGTCTCATTCCTGAGGGTTGGAATGGGCATTTGTCCAATTATCATGCTGCTTGTCAGTCAGCCTCTTCACACAAGTGCAGCTCACTTGTGTTGCTGGTGTTGGTTTGGGGTGTAATGGCACACTTAAGTCAGTATGGGACCCCTTGGTTTGGGATGCAGTGTTCAATATGTAGTACCCCCAGTGCAAATGAGTCGTATGTGATAATCTCCCACCACCATAGGACAACAAAATGCAGTTTTCAGTGGTAATACTTTCTGCATTTGGAGATTTACTATGAGTGCATTTTAATTTAAATACAAAAACAAACATTAAAGTCAAGTTCTGAAAAAGCACTACAATGCTAAATTTACATCCAATACTCAACAAAGCTCTTTCCTTAAATAAATGAAGTAATGCATTGAAACAAACACCATTATTCAAGTTAATGAGTTCATAAGTCATATATATTTATTCTTTCAGAAGTGGTTTTAGCATTGCACCAGACAGGAATGACTGATAGGAGTTGTATTTATGTTTAAAAGACACAGTTCAACATTATACTACATTTGTTTTTCAAGAATAAAGAAAAAATACAATTAACTGCATCATTTAAGATTTAAGGCCAGTGGTAAACTTATGAATGAACAAGAAATGCATCCAGAACTGTGTCTGTGACAAGTAGCTCCTGCACACAAAGCCCCATCCCAAGACAAGGTTTGCCCCAAACTCTCTATTTCACTAAAATAAGGAGTCCATTACACCCCTAGTGTTGGTATGAATAAACGTTGGTGTTTTCACTGAATGGGAGGAAAAAAACAAGATCTGAATTGAACAGCTTCTCTTTTAGTACTATTACTTTTTCTTTTTTTTTAAATTTAGCACATAAATGTTTTTTTTCATTGTTTGTATTACCAGCACCAACACACAACTCTTTGAAGAATACATTACAAAGGGAGGAAGAATTTGACCTATGAAGCAATTAAACTAGTATATTGAGCTCATGCTTTGTGATATGCTGTTTTTAGACACACATGTAGACATGAAATGTAAATTAGTCTATTTGATGAAGTAGAGATGATTTGCAGTGTCAAAATATTGTGTGCGAAGTGTTGATAGCCTGTATAAAAAATCAGATCCTTTGCACACTGTTTCACTCTTTTATATACATATACATACATACATACATACATACATATATATGTAGCCGTCCATTACTGAGTACACAAACAAATAAAATATATTTGTGTTTGTATTAAAACATTGATATATCTGAATCAAACACTGTTAGATTGCATAACACAGAATCTGGGTGTTTAGGGTTTGTCCCAACTATGACTATGACCACTTCAAACTCTGAAGAATGTAGAGTGAAGCCTTGTGCTCAGGGAGTTTGCGTCCCATAGGCGTCTGTGTCAAAGGCTCTGGTTTTTAGACATGGCAAACTGTATGCGTGTGTCTGTGTGTGTTTGTGTGGGCCATTTGTTTTTAAGTGTGTTGCTATGTACTCGAAAGCATGGGTATGTTTGGTGTGCTTGGGTTTGTACAGTCAATTCATTCATGACAGCTGACCCCACCCCTCCCTGCCCCCTGTCACCTTACGTCATTCCCCCCCCCCCCCCTCCACCTAGCTGTCACACACTACCCTCCGGCGAGCCACACCTACCTGGAGGTGGTCATCTACTGCGTGGGCTTCTTTTTCATCGCCGTCATGATTGCCATCGCAGTTATCGTAAAGATTCGCACCTCCTCAAAGAAGAGTGACTTCAACAGTCAGCTGGCTGTCCACAAGCTGGCCAAAAGCATCCCCCTGCGCAGACAGGTAACAGAAAGTAGATAGGGGGTTTGGAATATTTATACTTTTCACCTCTTCTTTCTGCCACTTGCTCAGATTTTTATAAATTCAAAGCTTTATAATGTGTTCGACTTGTTTGACTCGTGTGCACACCATCACAACAGCTAATCTTGATGCTGTCATAAAACTAAAAGCATGCACTTATAGAACTTTCAGGTTCACTGTAGATCCTTGAGGTCTTGTACATCAGGTAAGTATAAGTATTCAAGGAATGCTTAGACTCCACAGGCATGGGACATCTGAGTGTTGTGGGTGGTTTTTACCTGGTCTTAAATAGGAATTTAGTTTTCACCTTCGTCTGCTAAATCAGCTCCTGCGACTGGTGTCTGTTTCATTATGAGGGGAGTAATGTCAGTGTTCTTTACCTCAGGTGTCTGTGGACTCGAGCTCCTCCATCCACTCTGGAGTGATGCTGGTTCGCCCCTCCCGCCTCTCTTCTAGCGGATCTCCAATGCTGTCGGGGGTGTCTGAGTATGAACTGCCACAAGATCCTCGATGGGAGCTCTCCCGGGGCAGGTATGTCCTGGAAAAACTCTTCAGAATGGGCAACAACAGCCTAGAGGCCAGACAAGTGACCTTCTGAAAGGAAAGTTAGTGGATTGCAATAGTCATTTTGTTGGGACTGAAACCAGCTACACAAGGAAAGTTTCTCTCACTCTTCCTCAAAAGGAGAATGTTAAGGTGCCACTATGCAAGGCACTGAAACTGTTAGGAAGACATGGTTGAATTGAACTTGAATTTGAAATCAACTTTAAAACGAAAGTCCAAAGTTTATTGCGCTCACATAATTCAGATTCGGAGTTGAACTCCACTGATTGTTAATGACTGTGTCATGTGTTTTCTCCCCCTCACAGACTTGTTCTCGGGAAGCCGCTGGGTGAAGGCTGCTTCGGTCAGGTGGTGATGGGAGAGGCGCTGGGTCTCGACAAAGAGAAGCCAAACCGTGTGACCAAGGTGGCAGTCAAAATGTTGAAATGTAAGTTAGCCGTTCATTTTAAAAGTTCTCAGTCATGTGAGAGGTACAGTAGGTTTGGATCGATGGGAACCGAAAGTTATGAGATCTGCTGGAATAAGTTGTGGATTCGCAGGGAGGAAAGCTCTTCAGAATATAGTAATAGATTTAACAGAAGCCTCAAGTCCAGGCTCCAGGGACGAGAAAACTTCTGACACCAAAACTGTGATGAACAGATACTAAGAGACATCTGCCATTGGATCCCAGCCACCATGCAAATGGGAGAGCAGAGTAAAAATTTATGAGAACCCTTGACATCCCATATAAAACAGTGTTCATTAAACTGTACAGAGGAGTGAGGACGTAGGGAAAGAAGCATTTACTGTGTTTTGCTTTAAGTGCCTTTCCCCAGGGAGTATTCTCCAAGACAAACGGCAGCCTAACTGCAGTGTTTGTGTATATGCTTTGCAAGGTGATTATTGTGAGGCCTTTTTGGGCCTTTGCACCAACAGAACATCAACTAATTACCCTAATATCATTTATTTCCCTCTCCCTCCAGCTGATGCCACAGAGAAAGACCTGTCAGACCTGATTTCAGAGATGGAGATGATGAAGATCATCGGGAAGCACAAGAACATCATTAATCTGCTGGGAGCCTGCACACAGGATGGTAGGGCCAGACAGACAGGGGCCTGCTCAGGCCAACACGCACTTTTGTCCCTGAGACAACAGTGTTGCAGTGAGGCTTACTTTGAAAGATGTGTAGAACAGCATGAATAAGTGATTCTGACACCAGCTTCCGAGCTCACAGTTTGAATCAACCACAGCTGCCGCCATTTCTCTCCAATCATCCCTGACGAAAAGCTAAAAGAAAACTAACCTCTGATGACCCCGTGGTGCACATCGCTCTGTTGCCTTTACACTGACACGCAAAGCTCTTTGTTCTCTCCACTTAATTTACCAACTTATGTAACTTTGAAATGTACCTTGAGTTTGCATTTATATGTTAAAGTATTCGTTACGTCTTCCAGTGAGTGCAGGTTATGTGCATTGGTTATAACCAAATGATTTAAACCATTGACTGGATTGGAATCAAATTTTTGCACATTCTTTCTCACAAAATGGAAATCCCAATCATTCTGATGACCTTGTCACCTTTACCTTTGCACTAACATCAGGCATTTTTTTCAGTTTTTGAATAAGTATCTCTTGATGTTCTGTTAATGCACGTTGCTTTTGTTGCAGAATTAGGCTCCCAGCACAAGGCCTCAGATGCCTCATTTTACAATGTTACATGAAATGATTTATTCTAATATTGTTTTCAATTGTTTCTAGGTCCTCTGTACGTGATAGTAGAGTATGCATCCAAGGGAAACTTGCGGGAGTACTTGAGAGCTCGGCGCCCCCCTGGCATGGAATACTGCTACAACCCAGACCAGGTTCCCGTGGAGAACATGTCCATCAAAGACCTGGTGTCCTGTGCTTACCAAGTGGCCCGAGGCATGGAGTATTTGGCCTCCAAAAAGGTAACCACAACATCCAACCTGCCAGTCACAGAATCAATTAGAGCAGCACCTCTCTGTGAAAAATACGTACGAGTTCGGACCCATTCTGGACAGATTAGACTTTGCATTTAAGACACTGATTCCTAGGATGTTGGTTCAGTCTTAGTAATGTCTGGTTTTTATTTGTGCAGTGCATCCACAGAGATCTTGCTGCTCGCAATGTTTTGGTAACAGAGGACAACGTGATGAAAATAGCTGACTTCGGCCTGGCAAGAGATATCCACCACATTGATTACTATAAGAAGACCACCAATGTGAGTACTCTTATCATTAGTTTATTCACAAATGTGAAAACATAGTGCAGATAGCCGTAACATGCACACCTTTTCCCACAGGGTCGCTTACCAGTCAAGTGGATGGCTCCTGAGGCTCTGTTTGACCGGATATACACACACCAAAGTGATGTGTGAGTATCACATGCCGTTACTTTTCCAATTCCTTCTTGATGGAATTAGAGGAAAACATTTGGGCATGCAGAAAGCCAAGACGCTTCTGTCTGTTTCTATCTGCAGCTGGTCGTTTGGGGTGCTGCTTTGGGAGATCTTCACCCTGGGAGGCTCTCCGTATCCTGGCGTCCCGGTGGAAGAGCTGTTCAAGCTGCTGAAGGAAGGTCACCGTATGGACAAGCCCTCAACATGCACGCATGAGCTGTAAGGAAACACTATGCACCTAAAATCAAACATGTTGCCCGTTCTTCAGACTCTTTTCCTACTGTTAACATCTCTTCTCTTGCAGTTCTGGTATTTAGTAGAATTACTGAATGACACGGCCAAAATAAATTGTGCTGTTTTGAAAAAAGCTTTTTAACTAGTCATAAAAAAGAACTTTCAAACCCACATCTACTAAAAGAAGTAGAGGCACTTTTATTCTCTGATTTGCAGTCCAATTAGACTGGGAAGTAAGGGACAAAAGTTGCATATTAAACATTAAGTTCAGTTTGTAAAAGTTCATTTAGTTGAGCACACACACCCTGAAAAGATATGTCCCTTTTAAACAGTTGTTTTGAAAGTAACAGAAGATCTGTGAGGCTTTTAAATAGAGGCAAAGTTCAGTCACTGCTGTGTCTCATGCTTGCCCCAAACAGTTTGCATTAATATTAACATTACCCTCTTTCTTGTTTATCAGCAAATTTTTTAAAATTCCAGGTGCTTAGCAACGTAATGATGATCCCTACCATTGTTTGTGTGATGACCAATAAAATGAAGGTGGAGTGAGCTACGACTGGAACATATTGTTCAGCTTTGTTTTTGTCACCTTCCAGTTACAGGTTGATGGGAGGTTTTTGACCACACATCACAAGAATTTAACATTCTTTGACATAAGATTTGTTTGTTCTTTAAAGAAATTGATGTTCAGAGATTAAAATGTCTTGATTTCTGCAGGTATATGATGATGAGGGACTGCTGGCATGCTGTGCCCTCTCAGAGACCCACATTCAAACAGCTGGTAGAGGATCTAGATCGCTGTCTGGCCATGACATCCAACCAGGTCAGTTCTCCTCTCTTTACCATGCACAGATGCAGCAGAAATGTCTGTTCTGGGAGTGAAATGTTGATTTCTTTTTTCTCCTTGTGCCTACAGGAGTATTTGGAGCTCTCAGTGCCTCTGGACCAATATTCTCCCAGCTACCCCGACACCCGCAGCTCCACCTGTTCCTCCGGCGAGGACTCGGTCTTCTCCCACGATGCTGGAGCCGAGGAGCCCTGCCTGCCAAAGTTCCCTCCCCACTCCAACGGGGCAGCCATTAAGAAACGCTGATACCTCATCTCTCCATTCAGACAAACGTTGACATTTCCTCTGCTCCCTGCCTCATGGGGTTGGACTCTTCCCCATATTCCCAGAGATGAAGCTAAAACAAAACAGAAAAAAACACTGGTGCTCTGTGAGAAAGGAGGAGCTCGGAAACACCATTTAGAACTTGTTGGATCACACGGACTGAAGAGTGCAGCGGTTTTCCTGGTTCTTGGTGGTGACGATGTTTATGGGGCACTTTGTATTAACAGGAGTGGCAGTTTGTCACAGTGTCAGAAAAAAAAAGAGCAGACTCCAACTCTTCTCTCCACTTCGGGCGTTCCACTGGTCGGAAGGATGGAAAGGACTAACTGTGTCAGGTTTTTGTTGTTTTTTTTTCCCACCAACCTCGTTTCATCAGTAGTGAAGGACGACATTCTGCTCTTCAGACCAAATCCAGAGAAAATATTACCAAGGGACATAAAGCACCGTGGTTCACTGCATCATTCACTCTTTTCTTGTAAATACAGTTAGAAAATTATAAATATGAATATATATTTACACTGTACTCTTTATTTTTATTACCATAATTGATTTATTTTCTTTTGTACAAGGATGCTTTTGTTTGATTCATTTTTGAATATAGTCAGTAGGGGCTGTTGTTACATGAGAATATCTTAAAATTGCTGAGGATTACATGGCCAGTTTTTTTTTCCTGTGATTCCCCTAAATTTACTGCATAATCATCAATGAAAAAAATATATATATTGGTTTTCTATTTTTTAACTGTAAGTGCTTTTCATGACACAACCTGCAATACAGTGTAACTCAGTGTTTGGGGTTTTTCTCCATGAAAAGATTTATGAAAATGTGTGCGTGTATGTGTGTGCGACTGTCTGTGTGTATGTTGGGTTTGTGCGGAAGAAATTTTTATCTCGTCTCATTCAAGATTGTTCATTTACTTCAAGGATGGTCACAACTGTAAATATTCCTGGTTGTACACCATGCTTGTTAAAACCCAGAGTAATTTGCTTCAGTCAACATCATGCACTTCCACTGTGCATGCCCTCCATGTGACGAACTTACCTTCTACTGTAAATGCTTTAACAGGAGTTACATTTGCTGCCATATAACTTCTGATGAAGGGTTGCAGAACACGTATGTCATCGTAAAAGGATTACATTAAATAAAATGCTATTGAAAAACAAACCACCCAAAGCTTTCAGAGTTTGAACTCAACTCCATAAACGGGTCTATAAATATCGAGATTTTCATGTTTGTGATGTAAATCATGTTTACAGAGATGGAACGATGGCCACTTCAATCTCCCACCCATTTAACACGGGTTGCTGGGGGCTGATTAGATATGATAATGCGCTGCTGACATCAGAAGAAATGTTGGCGAGCGCAGAGAGCCACAGCCGGCAGTAAACATATAATTTATGGCCTATGTGAATGGCTTGGCAAGTGCCGGTGCTACACTTCCATCCATCAGCCACACCAACCTTGATGCCCGTGTCTGGCTCTGGCTTCCTGCCATTGGCTGATGCATCACCTGGATTGCAGTCTCCATGCAACAGGCTAAAATCAGCAGCACAGCGCGACTGGCTCTCGACCCTTTTTAAAAGCCGGCTCTTACATCTCGGGTCAATGCAGTTAGCCCTCTGAGCGTACTGTCTTACAGCAGAGGGGGAGAACTTTTTAGTTAGTAATAGAGAACACATCCTTGTCACTTTCATCCCAAAGGTTATATGAATCATACTGCTGGGATTTGTAAATAAACACCAACATGCTGTATGCTCATCGTGGATACAAGGTCATGTCTGTCTCACTGAGAACAGTCACCTCCAGTTTTCCACACACACTGCCAGGATTCAAACAAACATATGACCTTATTGTTTTTGGGAGAAATATCATCCACTCCTGGAAACGGGGAGCAATAAAAAGTATCGTGTGTGCGCCGTGGTTGAGGTGATGATGAAGAGCTCTATTTAAGAATAGAAAGGACAGGAGAGGCCTTGCTTTATAACCTGCTAATGGTGCAGAGCAAGGAGCAGAGGTGCCATTAGGTGGAGGGTATTATCACTTCTGACAGATGGCACAGGAAGAGTTTGGTGGGGCAAAGTTCATCGGCTGTCGTCCAGTATAGCAACTGTGCGCTGCTGATGGCTGTGGTTCATGAACTCAAGTCAGTGTGTCTTTATTTTTGCCCTGATGGGGACACACAGGGGAAGGCGTTTATTGTTAGCAGTTACGATTGGGAAATGTGACAGTATCTAATGAATGTTTTGTAAACACTGAGATGAAACAAGAAGGGAGTGCTATGTCCTGTTTTGTCTTCTCTGAGAAATTACTATCTGATGACTGATTGGGGGAATGTAAATTGATTTGGGAATACTGGAATTTCAGCCATCCAAGCATTACCCAGCTGTAACTGGTATGTTAAAGCACCAGCAACACCCTTGGTCAATTGTGGTCAACCTAACACACACTGCGCCATTATACCAGCTACTTATTTTAAATACATTTTAGGAAATTATAATGTAAAAAACCAAAGTGATTATATCTGTCCATTGTGCTTAATCGCAGGATGCATGACGCACATTTAGAAAGTGCAGCTGTTCCTTGCAGCATTGGTTGAAACCACCAATGAACGAAAGCTTTGTTTTGAAATGGCAGCAGGACCTCGATGTGAAAGCAGATATAATTTTATGGGCTAATGTCTGGAAAAATGTAAGACATCCTTTCTGTTCAACCTCCCCCCCAAAAAAAACCAAAAAAAAACACATAATGGGTGTGCATGAAAAAAGGAACTGTGCAATATTTGGGCTACTAATGCATCATTACGACACCTTCCGTAAGAATGCAACAGACGTTATCTTACAGGAAGATGGACATAGAGATTAACTAAAATAAAACCTTTTTTTCCATCTGAAACTGAACTATTTTATTTTTATAAAAAATTTGGTTGATTATCATTATTGTGGTTGTTGCTACTGTCATTGATGGTGATGATGACAATACTGATGATAACAATGTACTTATAATATAGATTTGTAATCAGGTTTTAATTTCATAGACAAAGAAATATTGACAAACACTGTTATGTTGGTAAAACCTTTTCCCTCACATCTTAAGTCAGATCTGAGTGATTTAATGTCGTCTGACCGGCTGGACGACTGTAACCGTCCATGAAATGACTAGATTCGTTTAAATCTGTCTCTTGTGACTTCCCCATCGTGATGCAAAATGACCGGTTTTAACGTGAAATATGATTCATTTTCCAATGTGTACGGCTATGTCGCACTTTATCTCTTCTTTGCATCATCATGCATCCTTACACCTTGAAAATATATATGACTGGAAATGAGCATGTCATCTGCAAACTGTGTAACTTTTCTTAACATCAGTAATATGAATAAGATGAGAGCCCTGCATGTTTCCTCCGTGGCCTGTTAGATGAATTGCTTTGTGATCTTGTTTACCAGAGATGGTTTGATTTATTCCAGTTTAGGCTTATCATCTCCAGGTCTAAAGAGAAGCCTGAGCCTCTCCATTAATCTCCACCCTGTGTGTTTCCTGTCAGCAGTGACAGATGACCTGCCCTTCAACTCTCTGCCACCCTGTGGAGGAGACGTGTCATCAATCAGAGTTCATTTCTCAGCTTCATGCAGTTAGGAGAGAGGGTCCTGGGAGGGTGGTGCTGGTGGTGATGATGGCACTGCTGATGGTGTGTGTGTGTGTGTGTGTGTGTGTGTGTGTGTGTGTGTGTGTGTGTTTCTGCTTGCTTTAGGCTCCGGGAAACAGGATCAGTGACATCAGCCTGTTGTTGTGCACCTCTGTCTCCTCACAAATGAACTGATTATTTATGGGAAAGAGGGAGGAGAGTTTAGTGGAGAGGGGCTGTCAATGCACATGGAGGGACAGAGAGAAAAGGTCTGCAGCAA
Organism: Seriola dumerili; assembly: GCF_002260705.1. Taxonomy (NCBI): domain Eukaryota; kingdom Metazoa; phylum Chordata; class Actinopteri; order Carangiformes; family Carangidae; genus Seriola; species Seriola dumerili. Next base: position 7,448,262 of record NW_019174272.1, on the reverse strand, counting down.
TACAGCACAGGAACTCATGAATATCATTCTGGCCGGCGTCCATGTGCAAGGTGAAGGAGACATGTTTCTTGGCCTGGCACTCCTCCCTGTGCTGCGTACTTAAAAAAAGAGACCTCAGACAGTTCAGACATGAAGTGTGTCGGAAACAGCAGCAAAACGGCCTGGCACCACTGAACCATAGATTACTGATTTTAAAATGGAGGAGGAATTTTAATTTTCTGTTGTTTGCTTGCTGTTACCCTCGTCAACAATAGTTAAGATGATGAACAGCTGTTTTGCGTCTTAATGTGGCCATTGGGGTTTTGGGTGTAGCTCGCTCATGAGGGCATATTTTGCAGCAAAGCAAAACATGTAATTAATGATTTGTCAGCGGATGTAGATGCCTTAGTGCCGAACCCTTTGCCGGCTTCCTGAAGTAGAAATGACAGACGAAGGCGCTTGGCGTCCTCTCCTCGTCTTTGCTCTTTGGTTGTTGATGTTTCTGTCTCCACAGAGGCCCCGGACCCCTGTTTGTGAGATGGCTGTCTATATGACAGGTCCCCGGTGCCCTGGCTGCTCTGTGGGACAGACATGACAGAAGGGGTGAGCCTGGGGCATGGCCTGTCACTCACTGCATGTCTCTCTATTGTCTTTGAGTCATTGCCCCTTTCTTTATTTTCTCTACATCACAAAAAACCATAGGCAGATAAGTTTGTGGGGAAGTATCTGCTCCCTATAATAAACTCAGTTGGATTTAAATGGGTAAAGCTTTAGATTACAACAATTACCCTGAAACTATTAGTGAAAGATTTTGCATGTAAATATGGACTAGTTATTATACTTATTAGAAACTTTGGACAAGATACAGCATAAGGATATACAGGTATTCATTAACACTACGATCAGGACAAAGCACTGAAAATATATTTGAAAACTAAAGTCCATTGTCCATTGTTCGCCGTTTTACACTGTAACTATAGTGTGATTGATTTGGTTTTAGTCTAGCATAAAGCAACCTATGCATAACAAACTTGTCCAGATATTCATCAAAAAACAAATGAAAAGACACAGATTCAACCCAACATTAAACATTACAACTATAGCTGCAGAGTATGAACATTAGAGTGATCCATTTTTTTGCTCCGTTTTCACATTAATTAATAAATGTTGTTAAATTGTCTATTAAGTAAAAATCTCTTGTTCACCTGTTTTTCATGTAGGTGTATGGTATGCAGGCTGTGACATATCAACAGGACTTGTCTACAGCCATGCTAGCAGCACTGAGGCTGTGCTTTGGGCTAAATGCCAACATGAGCATGCTAAGACAATCAAAGTTACAATAGATAGATAGATAGATAGATAGATAGATAGATAGATAGATAGATAGATAGATAGATAGATAGTAAAAATGTATATATATTGCACATATCTGTAAAAATATTGCACAGCTGTAGTGTTCTTTTTCACTAGTATATTGCACTTATGGATAATAAATTAAAGTATCACAGCATCACATCGGTACAGTATCAGTATCCCAACCACAGTATCACAGCAGCGACTGCTCACATGTTGATGTTAACGAAAAAAACATAACCCAAGGAGCGCTTGAATATGTGAAGCAAACTTAATGGAAATCAATAGTTGTTGAGATCTTTCAGTTTGGACCACCACCAAAGACCACAGACTCACCACCAGACAACACTGCCCTTCCTGGAAAGCTAAAAGCACAGAAAGGTGAAAGACGTTGCAACATGCAACATGCTAAGCCTGTTCATCCCCTGTTAGCACTGTGTAATTATGTTTTATACAATGGGTAATTAAAAAAAAAAAAGCCATTTATTTCTAGATCCACCCAAATGCCAATTTCTTACCCTCTTGTTCCTGGTACTTTTCCCCATGCAATTACAATATGTATCCAGTAAGTATATCATTGGTACCACACATGTACAAAATATTTATTGCGCATTTTGTCAAATAAAGGCTGCAAGCGTGTGACAGACTGGACTATTAATGAGAAATTTTGAGGTAAATGTTACTGTACTCTCAGGGCAAAATATACAGTAAATCTGGCATGATTTGTGGAAAGAGTATTTATGGCGTCTGGAGGCACGGGTGTGGTCAGGTAAATGAGATGGGTGAGGGTGTTTGTTTGGTGTTGAGCTAGCAGGGGGGTGGAGAGGGAGCAGTGGTAGTGGTGTCTGCTCGACAAGGTGTGTGTTGGCGTCCATACAAAAACTGACGCCTACAGGCATGGCCCCGCCTCTTTCCCACCAGATCGACTTTCTTCAGTGGAGGAATGAGACACAGACACCTCCTCCAGGCTGAGACATATAATCTGGGCCTGTCAGGGCCTTTATCAAACAGGATCAACTGGTGCTCTGGGCCTTTCTCCACAGTCCCCACAGGCAGCTGGATACCTGCACACGCATTCCTTCAACACATCCCTGTCCCAAGAGGCATATCACCTGTCTTTTATGGCAGCTCAGCTCAAGGGCTGGGGTACAGTTGCTCCTCTGCATTGTCCTGATTGAAAACTAAGATAGCAGCATTGCCTTCGGTTTGGAGGATTTTCCTGATCCCCTGAGCCTCAAAATGTCAGAATGCTGATCAACAGAAAATCCCTGTCTTAGAAAACAGTACAGATTTCATGTTTCCTTGCTTGTTTTGTGACTGTAGTCTCAAGATAATGACAATATGACACACTGATTGTGAGAGATTAGCTCAGGAGACCTTTTATAGCCCCTTGAGGATAGTGCAGCCCACCTGAGGGAGCCCTGCTTGGCTCAGTTGCTTCAGCTGCAAGGCCCATTGCTGTGAGTGACCAGAGAAGAGAGGGTATGAATCAAAGCAGAAGCGTCGTTGTGCACAGGACTCTAATCATATCACTCGCCCCTGAGCCATATGTCTTTGTACTCTCTTTAATTGAATTGAGCCTGGGATGAGATTGGCTGACATACCTTCTAGTGACTGAACCGCACTTAGAGAGCAAGGCAAGGAATAAGAGCAATTTGGGATGGTTGTTTTCTTGGCACAGTATGGCATAAAACCCTGAAGGTATCCTGCAGCCTGCCGTCACCCTTTGACTTGCCCAAAGCCTTAACATTTATTGTCTACTATGAAATAAAAGTGAATTTTACTGGCGTGTTTGCAACCCTATGATCGCTTATTAAAGACGGACTCATCAAGCATGACAGATTCGCGCTCGGCAGGGCTTGTTGTGACAAACACTTACCTTATTGAATTTCTTGGTCACGTGTGAATGCGTTATTTGCTCCTGACTCACCAGGGAGGACATCTGACGTCAACTTGTCCTCAGACTTGGCCAGCTGAATTACTGGCATCTATCAGCTCCTGGCCTCATGGAGGCACATGAAGAATGAAGTTAATGATTTAATGCCTCACAATCACCTGTTTATTTGTGCCCTTGTCCACCTCTGTTAATCACTTTGTGTAAAGAATTGCAGAGGAGGTGCAGACATGTTGCATTCATATCTCCAGCAGTACAGTATAGAAACACCGCAACGTGTGCGTACATGTCTGACTGAAGTCTCAACACCTTTGTGAGCCCTGTATGAAGCACATTGCCCGGAGCAGTTTGGATTTTCCCTGAAAAGAACTGAGGTGAAACACATTTTGTCTTTCTTCCTATTTTGTTTTTTCTGCTTCCTGTGCAGCCAGGAGGCCAAACCGTGAAAACCAAACAGAAATGGAAACAGACAGACAGAGAGGTCTTTTCAGGCTCCTTGGCCCATAATCAGAATGGGATGTGGGTTTGCGACTGCAGTGAACAAAGCCAGTGTTAAACGTGGCTGTGACGTAGAGTCAAAGCTGTCCAAACAGTGTCGAGGCAGGGCTGGCTGCTGAAGAGGTGAAAAGCTCTGATTTTAGAAATTATACGTGCCAGACAGCATAAGATATAATGAGACAGTGAGAGTCTGGCACAGGAGCCAGGATCACTTTGTGATGTTTGATGACTAATTTTTGCCAAACTCAGCATGGCCAAGTGCTCCCTCTGATGCCGAGCACCCACAGTGAGTGGTAACTTGGCTGAAAAGTTGATCTGAAACAAGGTAGCTCGAGAGGCACAGCTGTTAATGCTATACCTGACTGAGAGATGTGCTGAGGCTGCACTGCTCGTATAGAAACAGACTGAATTCTCAACATCTGTCCTCAGTGGCTGCTGCAGATCACAACCTGGTGTTTTCATTTGAAATGCCATTGACTATTGCTAATAATACTAATACTAAATACATAAATTATAGCAGCACGTACTAAATAAAAAATGCTACAAGTATTTTCAAACAATTTTAAATCGAATCAACATACTTTCTTAATTCAGTAATTATATTTAACCAATTTTATATATATTGAATTGAAGTTAATCATATTCTATGAATAAAACCTAAAAGCTGAATAAGGTTCAGTCATTCAATATGCAAAGAAATTGTTTCTGAAGGCAAAATCGTGGACGTTTTGATGTGATAACTTATTTATTTCACACAGCACGTTCTCCAAAACAGTATTTTAGTAAGTTCACTTGGACAGAGAGAATTTAGTGGATTAATCTCAGCAGCTTTTCAGATTCCTCTGCCTCACACAGGGCATGTTAGGGTTCCCAGCTGCTGTTTCATGCTCCGTTCTCTATGCCATGCAATTATGCTGGTTCCCACCGGACGTTTGGATTGGGTGGAGCTCTGCAAGGAATAAGCTCAGGCATTAACTGCTCCTCACTGAGCATGACTTACATGAAACCACAAATACAGTTAGAACAAAAAAAAAAAAAAAAAAAAAAAAAAAAAAAAAAGGAAAGAAGCTGAGACGCACGCAAACACACTGCACCAAAGCACAAAAGAAAATAAACCATAAAGATAGCTGCTGCACAGGAAATGGCATTCCGGCACAAAGAGACACCACCCATAATTTTGTAACTGATTCACATTTGAATTCACTCTTATGGAGAGGCCTCACAGATTTGAGGCATCTGATTTCGGTTCAAAAAGCACTAGCCTTTGGAAGCCGTTCAATGATTAACATCACACTGTCTCAAGGCAAAAGAAAACATCAGACACATTTCAAACAAAGCCCCTGAAGACATGCTGGGCTTTTCCTCTTTCATCCGTCAAGATAATGCTCTTTTTTTCAATTCATATCTTACAGTGGGCGTACATCACAGAAAAAGGGGCTGTGTAAGAAAGACAGAAAGAAAGAAAGAAAGAAAGTAAGAAAAGAAAGAAAATCAAACATTTAATTGTCTGTACAGTTATCATCTGCTTTAAAATTAGTACAGAACAGCTGTGTTGGATCAGATGTTGAAAACCACACGCTGTATCTCTGCTGCCAGTCTGGGTTGGGGACAATGTGCTGAGACCTGGACAGACAGTACGTTACAGGGGCTCTCTGCCTGTGACAACAGAGTCGTTGTGCAGGAAGGCTGGTAACGCCTGGCACTGAGGCTACAGCCCTGCCAGCAGACACCCAGCCACTCACTGCTCAGTCGCCTGCCCTCAACTGACTTCATTTTATGGCTGACAGCGCCCTCTGCTGTCACGGGTCAGTACTGAGAGTCACAAGGCAGGTTTGTTTTTCATGTATCTGTTGCTCGTCTGTTGTCAGAGCATGAAATAACTGAGTACAACAGAACTAGTCATTCTTCACTTGTTGCTGCTGTCCAGTGGAAACTATACATTTACCTGACTTTGGGATGTTTATACTTTCAGATAAACGTAATAAAACTAAAATTCATTGTCAGAAAAAGAGAAAGAGAAAAGATGGTTCTCCTAATTTTTGAAAAGTTACATTTTGGAGATTGGGACTGGTTTTTATAGAATTGCAAATGTTTTCTGACACATCCTGCAATACAGAGCAGCAAATGTACAACGTTTTGATTAACAATAAATTAACTAATTAATTCAACAATCAATAAGCCACAGCAATGTTCCAGTCAGTCTGAACCTCACAACCTTACAGTTTATTTATAGTGTATCTAATGGGGTCAAAGCAAAAACCTGAGACTTTTCTTTTAATCTGAGAGGATTAATCAGTCAGTCGATAGAGATCAATCAGCCACAGATTTGATAACCGATAAATCATTTGAGTCATTTCAAGCAAAAGTGGCAAAGATTCACTGGTTCCTGACTCTCATATTGTCTGTTTATTTATTTGGATCTCTGTTCTCTCTGGGCTACATATAGAAATACACCGCACATAAAGACAACACAATCAACACTACTTACACAAGAGGACAAAGAATAAATGAAAAAAAAAGTCAACACTACCATAATAATCTCTCCTATTACTATGACAAAAAATAAAATGAATATTGCTTCACTTTATCTGAAGTGTCTTTCAGAAGAATCTTTGTCAGTCATAGTTCATAATAATCAGAATAATCACGTGAGCATCTTCTGGTTTTATTGGTCTTATGACAATAAACTGTTGATCAGACAAGACGAGATATCACATTGACCTCATCACAGGTGGTGGCTCTTCTTCTACTTCTTGAGAAAAAAATCAGCACTCGGCAGTGGTTGCTGTTAAGAAACTGCCATAATATAAACACCACCCACACACACACACACACACACACACACACACACACACACACGCACACACACACACAAACTGAAACACATTTTTCCCTGCATCCTTGATGCTTACTTGTCTGCTCTCATGACTGCAGCAGCTTGACACCTGATAAGACGTCCACAGAACATGTAGACTGCTGCCAGTATAATCTTCCATCAGCACTGATGTGACCCCTCACCCCACCCCACCCCCTATTTCCCCTCTCTCTCCCAAGCTGCAGTTGTTTTAAGGTTTTCTGCGTGTGCAACAGTAAATAATTCATTGTCAGCGACGCTGCCTACAGGTCCTGGTGCGGAGAGAGCAGCCTTGCTCGTCATTCCTGCAGTGTGCAATCTGGCAGCAGCTCCTGACAGAGACAGAGAGAGATTGCACAGATCCAGGGAAGCTGCAGAGCACCCACACCCACCGAGGATACACAGGGACTACCCTTACTCCCCCTCCTCCCTCATTTCCTTTCTGTCTTACCCATCCCCTTTCTCTCTCTCTCTCTCTCTCTCTCTCTCTCTCTCTCTCTCATGCTGTCTCTCTCCACTCTGCGCTCAGCATTATCAGAACTGCTGTGGTTGTAGGCAGGCTGACCATCGCCTCTCAACAAGCTACTTGCCACTGAGGAGAAACTTCAAGAAGCTCCCTCACACAGCTTCCTTTCTCCCCCTCCCCCCCGTCTAAGGATGTTGGAGCTCGGAGCGAGATGGCTGAGGCTGATCTACTTGTCCCTCCTGTGTCTGTGTCTGTGCCTGCCAAGGGAATCAAACGCCAGGAGAGCTCCCAAGATACCCCGCTGTCCTGCGACCTGCTCCTGTACCAAAGACAGTGCCTTCTGTGTGGATACCAAAGCTATCCCCAAGAGCTTCCCTCCTGGAATCATCTCTCTGTGAGTCCAAAAATTCATGCGTGTGCCTTTCACTCACCAAAAATCATCTTTTCATAACCTGTATGAAGTGTCAGCAGTATGCAGGCTGGTACAGATGGCTACATCACTGATGTCACCCTCCATTATGTAATGATGCATAAAATCCCTACTCCGCTCACCTAAAAGTGAATATAGGTATGTTTCCTGTTGATGTTTCCTTGATCCAGTGTGTGTTAGCATTGGGTGAAAGGTGTATACCAGCCAGTATTACATAATAAAAATAACAATGTCCCTCTGCTATATGCTGAACTTAGTTGAAGGGGCACAGCAGTAAAATCCTGTCGAGCTCCAGGGAAGAATACTAACAATAGATTCCCTATCTGGCTGCAGGAGACCTGCTTCTCCTCTCAGAGATTTAATCTTAAAGAGGGGACAGAGATACGCTCAATAAATAGTACATATAATGAAATGGAAGGCTTAACATTTAATGGCATGGGGGGAAGGTTATGTCAAGATGCTCCCTTTCATTTCATATTGACCTCCCCGTCGCCCGTGGATTGAATATTGAGTTTATACAGTCAAGGGAATTCAAGAGCACAGGCTGGTGGAGGTGGCCTCATTTTACAATGGAGAAGAGGTAAAGAAGTGAAGAAGGAAGTTATGTGTCCTAGATTTAGTCCTCCCTCATATCTAAACTGCAAGGACAGACGTGTGCTGAGACAGGAAGGACTTAAGAAGGAATAAAATTGACACGGTTCATGTTGGAAACAAGACATTTTCTCCCATGAAACACATGATGTCACACCCCTAAGCTTTGGCACTGCCTGCATAAGCTGCATTCTCACATCTAAAAGACACATCTGATGAGAACCGATGTTGTTTTTGTCTGGACAGGACCATGGTGAACGCAGCCTTCACTACTATTCCAGAGGGAGCTTTCTCGCACCTTCACCTCCTGCAGTTCCTGTGAGTGCTCCGACCCATACAACAGAGCTTTACTATGACCGTAAAACACCCTAAACTTTAGATTCAGTGTCTCTCCCACAGCCAGTTCAGCTTTCCCTATCTGAAAATACAGACACAACACTTTGTATCGCAGGTATGTTTTCATGCTGCTGATATTGTGGCGCACTCAGACTTCTTTTGTTTCGCAGTGACAATGAACGGACTTGAGCTACTAGAAATGAATGGTTATTGAAAACAGTGGTGACATAGCAGTAATAAGTGTAAAGTGGCTCTGTATCAGTGTCATTGCCAATGACTGACTCCGTTCAGTTGTGCCCTGCAGGACAAAGGGCTGTTTATCTCCTCAGATGCAATCATGAGCGTGTGTTCATGTGTGTGTGTGTGTGTAGGTCTGTGTGTGTTTGTGTATATTTGAAATGTATTTATCTCATTGTTCAGATCTGTAGCCTTAGTTATCATTATATAGTATGAATGGTTTAAGTTATTGAAACTACAAATAATTTTTTTTTTTTTTTAAAGATACTTGAAATGGCAATCAGTTGCTTAGATGGTTCCCTATAACTTCAGCAGGACACATACAATATCATCAATGTGATTGTATCTTTGCTGCCTTCTTTCCACAGGCTCTTGAACTCCAACACATTCACTACAGTTTCTGATGATGCCTTTGCTGGTCTGTCTCACCTGCAGTACCTGTGAGTGTCTCACTTTACGCCACTGAATGCAAGATAATACTAAAATGATTTTGACTGAATTTAGTCTTCAAGAAAATAACATTTGCTATGTTGTGCTGTATTTTATTTTTGAAAAAAATTAAAATAAAGTGTTCTACTGTGTATGCACTAAAAGAAAAAAAACTCAAAAAAACACACATTCATTACTGATAAAATGGATCCTGACTGAAGTCAATGCACTGAGGGTTTTTGCTGCTAGGGCCTAGCTTGGTCTGGTATGACCACAAGCTAATATTGGAAAACTTTAAATAGCTGTTGCTGTGTCTGACATCACTGAGTCAGATTGCTGACTGTGACTGTTTGTGCTACTCTTACATTATGGTTTAGCAATTACCATTGTACTATCATTACCATTAGCCACTGCTGCAAAACAGTGACAAATGGGGATTTAAATAAATAAATAAATAAATAGTTAGTCTGCGTAGGTTTATTTGTCCATAAAGGGAATAAAATAAATGTGACTTAAGGCTGCACTGTAAGATTTCAGCACTGGACTGCAGTATAGCAAAGAGTGCCAAAAGTAAAACTGAAAAAATAAATCCTCCTACAACAGCAAGCACACTGCATCTGTGGTGTGATAAAGCTGCACATACCATTCTTTGAATTGATGGGCTTTAGAAATTAGTTAGCTGATGGCTTGGAGTGTGCAGTGAGTGGCTCTGGCTGCAGCCCAGCCATCAGCTCTCTCTGCATCACTGCCACCACAGCCGCTACCCGTTGTGAATGCTAATAAAGTCATATTTTCATATCCAGCCAGCCACCTCCAGGAAGTCTGCACATGTCTTATGTCCTCCACTATCAATAGACAATGCAAAGACGGGGCAGGATCAAATGGTGCTGACACGTAGACCTTTGTAACACTGCGCTGCACTCAGTGTCTCATTTTGATCACGTTAATCAAAGGCAAGAAATTAGCTTTTACCATTAATTTTACCATTAATTTTCTTACTTTTTTTGCAGCTAATGCAATGATTGTATTAGTGAACAGAATCTATCAAATACAAATGAAAAAGAGTAAAATGTTTCTCTGTATTGTCACATCTTTATTTGTTGCCAACTCAGACCTATTCTTTAGGATAGACAGGCCGTTACCTTGTCATTGTAACTGCACCAGAGCTGCTATTACTGAAATAATGACTGCTTATACTCACACTCCTATTCTACCCTCCACATACAACACAATCTCCTCTCCAAACAAAACTGACATTATATAACACTGGTTGAATTTCAGAGTTCGTCATCACTGTGTGATATACAAGAGCTTTCTTCTCTTCTCAGGTTCATTGAGAACAATGACATCCAGGCTCTCTCAAAGTATACCTTTAGAGGACTCAAATCCCTGACTCACCTGTGAGTATTTTCTTCAGCTAATAGGATCGAGACACAGTTTCTGTTGCAATTACAGACTATACAAGCCAGACCTTATGATAACTATTTCTTCTTTTTCCAGATCCCTATCAAACAACAACCTGCAGCAGCTGCCTAGAGATCTCTTCAAACACTTAGACATCCTCACAGATTTGTAAGTGTGCTGACGCTGAAATCAAAACAGTGGCTTGACATCCAGAGAGCTTTGACCCTACAGTCTGTCACTACAAAACACTGGTTTGCCGGGGTTCCCTGAGGGTTTAGAGGACTACCACACTCGTGTGCAAAACTGTCTGGCTTGAGTGTGTGGTTTGGTTCTAATTCAATCTATGCTGATGCACTTACTTTGTCTGGTTTTCCTTCCTGGTAGGTTTGGAGGATTTATGTTTGAGCATTTTTGATTTAAACTGACACATTCTCTCATTCGTCTCTCTGTCACTCAGAGACCTGCGAGGGAACTCTTTCCGTTGTGACTGTAAAATCAAGTGGCTGGTAGACTGGATGGAGAAGACCAACACCTCAGTCCCTGCCATCTACTGCGCCAGCCCCTTTGAATTCCAGGGACGCAGAATCCACGACCTCGTACCACGAGACTTCAGCTGCATCAGCGCAGGTTTTACTTAATCTCCTCTGAACATTACGCAGACAGTGATATCATGGCATTACTTCTTGTTTTCTATTTAATTCTTTCACTCTGGTTTTTCTTCCTACAGATTTCGCTGTTTATGAAACCTTCCCTTTCCACTCTGTGTCAGTGGAGTCCTATGAGTTCAATGGAGACCATTTTGTGGCCTTTGCTCAGCCTGATTCAGGGTTCTGCACCGTGTATGTATGGGATCATGTGGAGATGGTCTTCAGAAGGTTTCACAACATTACCTGTAAGTTTCAGGCTAAAAAAGGCATAAAAACTGTACAATACCATGTTAAAAAAAACTGAATTCTGATGTTTTGCTGGCCTCTGTGTGTCTGTCTTGCAGCTCGCTCGGCTGTGTACTGCAAACCAGTGGTGATAAACAACACACTTTACATGGTGGTGGCTCAACTTTTTGGTGGATCGCATATCTACAAGTGAGATTTAATCTTGCATACAGCCAGTGTGTTGTTGTCAACATTACCTTAAAGGAATAGTTAGACATTTTGGGAAATAGAGTTATCCACTTTCTCTCTGAGAGTTAGTTACGAAGATTGATAGCACTCTCACATCTGTACAGTGAATATGTAGCTGAAGCTAGCAGGTGATAAGCTTAGCTTAACATAAAGACTGAAAACAAGGGGAAACCGTTAGCCTGGCTCTGTCCAAAAATACTGTAACAAAATCCACCCACTAGTACCTCTAAAGCTGAATAATTAACACGTTACATCTTTTTTGTTTAATCCATACAAAAACTGTGCAAGTGCAAAAATAAATAAATAATTTTTCCTTTTTACAGGCATTATGTGCTGGACTATCTCTTAGCTGGGTGCAGTTTCCCCCTTTTTTTCACTTTATGCTAAGCTAAGCTAACCGGCTGCTGGTTCTACGTTCATATTTACGGCACAGCTGTGAGAATGGTATCAATCCTCTCATCTAACTCTCATCAAGAAAGCAATTCAGCACGTTTCCCAAAATGTCAAACTATTCCTTTAATTGTGTAAAGCCTTAGGAATGATAAGACAACCTTTATGTTATCACAGGTGGGAAGAGGACCCACAGCGCTTTGTAAAGATCCAAGACATAGACACCACTCGAGTGAGGAAGCCCAACTTTGTGGAGACCTTCCAGCTGGATGAAGAATGGTACTTTGTAGTAGCAGACAGCTCCAAGGCAGGCTCCACCAGCATTTATCGCTGGAACAGCAATGGTTTCTACTCCCACCAGTCCCTCCATCCCTGGCATCGAGACACCCATGTGGAGTTCCTTGATGTCGCAGGAAAGCCTCACCTCATCCTCTCCAGCGCCTCTCAACCGCCAGTGGTTTACCAGTGGAGCCGAAGCCAGAAGCAGTTTGCCTTCTTCTCCCAAATCACAGAGCTGGCTGACGTGCAGATGGTTAAGCACTTTTGGGTGAGGAAAGTTCTTTACCTGTGCCTCACACGCTTCATTGGTGACTCCAAGATCCTCCGTTGGGAAGGCCAGCGTTTCATAGAGATCCAGACTCTCCCGTCTCGGGGGTCAATGGTAGTGTATCCTTTCACAGTGGGCCTCCGCCAGTACCTCATTCTTGGAAGTGATTTCTCCTTCTCCAGAGTATACTTGTGGGATGATCTCACTCAGCGCTTCCAGCCCTTCCAGGAGCTCAACATGAGAGCCCCGCGGGCGTTCAGCTTGGTATCCGTTGACAACAAGGACATTCTGCTGGCTGCCAGCTTCAAAGGCAACACCCTGGCCTACCAGCACCTGGTGGTGGATCTCAGTGCCAAGTAGACATGTGACTGTCAGAGAGAAAGAAGGCGTCTCTGAGCATATAGCAACATGTGCCAAATAAATGAAAGACTGCGAAATGTTTAAGCCATGTAACTAACGGTCTGCTGTTTCACCTGATGTTTTAAGCGAGGCAACTCATTTAATTACTAATCCCTTTTTATGCACTATCCCTCAACATTGGAATGAAATGATCATATACAGCATCAGTAACATGCCAACATAAGCGTCATGCCACTGTTGCATCACTGCTTCTGTTCTGCCAGCCACATGTCAAGGCCAATTCTTTTTTTAAAGTATTATGTTGTATATTGTACTTTACTAATGTGAAAATGATGTGCATGTGCATCTTCTGAATTATTCACTGGATGAGACTGGACATTATAACTGACTGTAAAACTATGAAGGTTTTGTAAGTTACACAGTGTAGTTTCTGTGTAGCATTTTGCATGACAAATGATATAACCATGTAAAACAAGCAATACTTACCATTGCAATACTTTAAACCCTTCATTATGTTTATCTTTATATATGAGATATCCTTGAATCTGGATTGGATTTAATGTTTGTTCTGCAATAACAACATGGGGTCAGAGCCAGCCTGTGGCATGAGCAAACTAAACAAGGGGCCCCAACATTAACTGAAAACTTAAACCTACTGAAGTCCTGCTCTGTTTATGTTCTTTCGAATTTAAGTTTTTAAAGACATATTCCTTGATTTTGTTATGGTGACCAAATCCCAAAATGTTGTTTCGTGTCATGACAATGACATTTTTTTTAGGAACGTGGCCAAAGATTTTGGGGATCTCACTATATTTGGGGACTATAATTGATAACTAATTTGGGAGGCATTGTACAAAATTTGGTGATTTGTGGGAACCATAACAAGATCAGAGAATTTAGAAGTTATAATTTTTTTATGTACAGTCACAAACTGTATTTAATTATTGCTGTGTAAATTTGCACATGGAAGAGTGTGTGGGAAGGGTGTATAATTAAAATCTGTTTATGGCCCTTAAAAAAATGTGTGTCCCATGTCTTATGGTTTTACAATTGCTTTTTTTAAAAAACAGGACCCCCCCCCCCAAAAAAAAATAAAAAATCAACACCTAAAGCCACTATTAGTTTCTCTTATATTGCAGTATTAGGGGTCACGTCTATGTTAAATGATGATGATGGTGTATGATGCCGTTTCAGTGGTAGATTATACACCAAATGACAAAAATAATGCAGAAAAAAAGAAAATGGGCGGAAAACAAGTGAAAAAAACGCTTGAAAAAAGCTCAAATCTCATATATGCGCATATAGGGCGCAAACACAACGCTCATGAACAGAGTTGTAGGTGTGCGCTTGCTTTGGTTTCCGATGTGTCTGCGAGGGTGGAACTGACATATTTTCACTGTGGGACAGACGACACCGCTTTCCCGCACGGCTCTGAATTATAAAAACGCCTACCACCGTATGTTGTTGTTGTTATGCGAAACGTTAGCTCGTGTTAGCTAAGTTTCAATGCATCATGGTGAAGTGAGGGTTTGCTGTGACAGCAGGCGGTGACATGCGAGCTGCTGCTCTGAATTCAGCCTCAACACACGGTATCTGAGTCTACACGTAATTTAACGTTAAGTTGTGCTATTTATTTCTGGTAAGAGTGGGGGCTGGTAGTGGATCCTGCTAGCTAACAGAACGTTAACGTGGTTGTAAACTAGCTAACGTTAGTTGCCAGACCTTCCTGGCCGATAGACGGGTTTAGCTTAAGTTTAGCTTCGGGTATTTTAAATGTCTAACTCCACCGAAATGACCCTGCCGCCTGACTGGGACGACGACGAGCGGATGAATTTTATGTTCTCCGACTTCAAGGAGAACCGAGATGTCAACACGACGGACTGGGACAGTAAGATGGACTTCTGGACGGCTCTGGTCGTAAAGAGCTGCAGGGACCGCGGCACCGTGTGTGTCAATCTGCAGGAGCTCAACAAGACCTTTAGGAGGAAGGAGAAATCACCGCTGGGCTTGGCGACTGTCCTCCAGTCCATGGCCAGGTAACTGTTGTTGTGTCTGCTCTGTCACTGCAGACTCTTCCTTTATGTCGGGGTCAGTCTGTTTACATTGCCTGTATTTTCACTGTGTGTCAGATGTGGGAAGATCCAGAGGGAATCAGAGTTTGCTGCCAATGTGGACTGTGGCTGGCTG
Organism: Seriola dumerili; assembly: GCF_002260705.1. Lineage (NCBI taxonomy): Eukaryota > Metazoa > Chordata > Actinopteri > Carangiformes > Carangidae > Seriola > Seriola dumerili. Next base: position 7,433,186 of record NW_019174272.1, on the reverse strand, counting down.
TCCTGGGGTGTCGGCCTGCTTCTGGTGAAGCCTCTGAAATGGACCTTTTCCACTCTGCTGGGAAGCGGCCGAGTCCCTTTGGAGGAGTCCTTTGTTGTCATTGAACTAGTGAAGGTTTGTTAAACTCACTGTCTCATAGGGGTGGGACTCAGATGTGTAATATTATCATGATACTTGAGCTGCCATGATTTTTGCATCACCACAGGTATTCTGGACGTGCTTAACCTTGCAACCATTCTTATATTATCATATATTTTCCAGGAGAAAGCAACAGAATTACTCAGGGTCTACAGGAGCAGTGAATTTGCAAGCCGCTCCATCCTGTCATTTCAAGAGCTCTGTGCTCTCTCCTCTGATGTCTGTGTTGATGAGAGCACCATGTGCATGGCTCTCCTGCAGCTGCAGAGAGACAAACAAGTGATGGTTTCATTGCACGAAGGCGAGAAGGTGAAGTGTAATCCACCAGTCCAGAAACTGTTCATTCATAGTCTTTAGAGGCATCTTATGCTGGTAATCGAACTGTGTTTTCTTTACAGATTGTTAAATTTAGTCAGCCTGGGCAGGACCGCGTCTCTACAGTTAGTGATGTGGATATTGGCATCTACCAGCTGCAGCGCAGTGAGAAGCTGCTTGGAGAACGGGTGGAGAAACTGGGTCTGGAAGCTGACAAGTAAATCAACTCAAATATGAGCTTCATGTAGAATGATTACAATTGATTGATGATAGACTGTCAGGGATTTCTAACCAATGCAGTTATTTTGAGCAAAGTCCATGGTGTTTATCATATTATATTATTATTATAGAGAATAACATTTATGGTATATGATATAGTCTTAAATTGCTCCTGTTTTGGAATAACCAGTCCTTTATGTGCAACTTGATTCCTGAGCCATCCATTTCCAGGCATTGGAGTATTAGCTATGCCAGATGGATTTCACTGCATTCAAAGAGTTCAGACACTAAGACTCTGTGATTATTGCAAAAATTGCTTTATATTATCTTTGTGCAGGTGCAGAGAGGAGGCAAAGCTTCTGCTGTCGGAAGGGAAAAAATCACAGGTTACTACAAATGTTTAACTGTAAAAACACAATTTCATATCCAGTATCCCATAGCAAGCAGTTCACTTGGTTATATTCACCGTCTGTTCCACAGGCTCTGAGGTGTTTGAGAGGCCGCAAGAGGGTAGAAAAGAGAGCAGACAACTTGTTTGCCAAACTGGAGACCATCAGAGGAATCCTGGACAGAATAGCCCAGTCACAGACTGATAAGATGGTAACACACCTCCCTCTGCCAACACTCTTTCTGTGAAGGTTGTCTGTAACCAAGTATGTTGTCAGTATTTAAAGTGTGTGCTGAACATGTCTTTAGGTTATGCAAGCATATCAGGCTGGAGTGTCTGCCCTCAGACTCTCTCTTAAGGATGTGACTGTGGAACGTGCTGAGAACCTTGTGGATCAAATTCAGGAGGTAGCTGTTTATTTGAAAACAATCACTTGTGTATTTTATTGTTTTATTTGAATCTTACACATTAGCATCGTAATGTATCTTTTCTGTCTTACCACCAGTTATGTGACACCCAAGATGAGGTGAATCAGACTATATCCACTGGTGTGACCGGCGCAGGTATGCTAATCTGTCACTGCCATATATTTTATATAGTGTATTGTATATATGTGTATCAATGACAGCCAAGTTTGTTATGGTTTTTTTTTTTTTGTAGATGAAGACATAGATGAGTTGGAGGAAGAACTGAAATCTTTGTTGGACGAGTCAAAGCCAGATTCTATCTCAGGTTTACCTGAAGTTCCGACAAAACCTCTGCGACCCTCCCGGGAGCCGAGCCTCCCAGGTAACGACCTGCTCACCTCTCTCCCGGCTGTACCTTACAGCCACTTGAATGTTACTGATGAGCAGCTGGAGGAGGAATTGAATCAGTTAACACTTACAGATTCAGGTTTGTACTTCCAGATTTCTCTTTTTTTTTCCTGTAATGGGCTTTAATATAAATGTTTTAAGTAACACATGGTCACCTCTCTGTCCAGGCTATCAACAGAAGAAAATGACATCGCCTGCCAAGAGATTAGAGCCTGCACAGTGATGGTGTCAGCAAAACATGGCAAGTTTCTGCATAAACATATCAACAAAAACAGTGTCACTGAAAACTTTTCTGTGAAACAGAACTCATAGAAGTTAAATAAATGTTCTAAATGAGCAATCGCTAAATCATAATTCTCAACGTTGTAAAGTAAGTATCAGGATGAGAACAAGGCACTTTCCTTCATTTAATGAAAATAAGAATGCCTTTACTGTGGAGGCGTGCCAAAAATATTTTTAACGATTATTTTTCTTTCATACATTAACAATAAATTAAATTTCGTAAATTTTAACTTGAGAGCTTTCAGATCTGCTCTATCAACAAATATCTGAAGGATCTCAAGTGAAAAGTGAAGATTTTAAAATGTTTTTTGGTGTGCCGCCGCCACCACCAGGAATGCTTTTAATTTTGTGGTATTTTTGACAAGATAAAGAGAAAAGCTGTATTTGTGGTTTATTGTGTGTTTATTGATGTTTGTAAAATGTCCCCCTTTGACAGTCCTGTAAAGTGTATTAAGTGGCCTTCTGAACTGTAAAAATCAACTTTAAGTAAACAGAATATTATGCCAAATGATTTATGACAACCATAAGTATATTTAGCCTCACTGCAACACATCTGTTAGAAGTGAGAAGCCTACCTGAAGTGAGTTTAACCAAATATGTTTCACAAAATAAAGTTTATTTTAATCATTTGTCTAGTCTTGGTCTAGTCGTTTTTCTTCTCAAAATAACTAGCATGTGTTATCGAAATATATACTGTACAGCGGCCACCAGGGGTCGCTATCAGCCATACAGATGATTCTGACTGAAATAGAACGAAATCAAATAAATATACTGAAGTTTTACTGATAGTCTTAAGGCCAACCTCCCTGCTTTTAAAATCTCATTTCTTAAATTTAGTCTTTATAAACTGGATCCATGTGTAGTAAAGCCAGAAGAAAAAAGCTCTGCTACTGAATTGTGTCAATATTTGTACAGAATATCTGTGACTTAACCAAAATTTATACAAAATGGGAAGTTCAAGTTGAAAGTATTACACACAAATACTCTTCATACATTTACTCTGCATCTGTAGAGCAACTGAAAACCAGGACCTTTAAAAATCAATTATATGGTATTGGGAGTGTTATTAAAAAATATTCTTGCAGCAGTGGCAGAACAGAGAGTTGAAACATGCAGAAGAGGTACATGTTGACGATAATAAATATGTTAAACAGCTGAGAGGCAGAGACCAGTAAAAGCTGTTTCAGATGACTGAATATTCTAATCAAAATCTTCTTGGGGATGATAAAGGTAAGAAATTCAAGTTTATTTATGTCTGCCAAGATTTACAAAGTGTTAGTATCTAATGCCCTTTTCCTTTGAGCCAGTTTAGAGTTTCTTTAGTAGTAATTTGATATTTAGATGATAACTTTACTTTAGAATTTCTCAATAGTTTTTCTAATCAGGTGATCAATCCTGGTTCTGGTAGGTTCACAGGAGAGGCCTTTGTGTGTGAGAGACGTGATCTCAAAACAATTTATCAGTATATATCAGCAGTTTATTATCAATTCAGGAAAAGGAATCCACAGACGTCATAATGTATCACTAAAATATTGAATTAAATTGTAGTGTTTGTGAGGCTTCCATCACTCAGCTTTGACTTTTTTTTTTTTTTTTTACAAGAAAGACACACCGGTTGACCTACACACATATAAACAACCATAATGTGCCTTTTCAGTAATAGTAGACTCATCAGAGTTGGACCTGACATTGTTGTTGCCAAGAGACACTGTAATGTTATTAATATGATACTGAATGGTCACAATTCCCTTTCTTGATTAGCAGTTCTGAAGTGCACTTTAGTGAAACACTTCACCTCCACTTCCTCCAGCAGAGCAGCTCAGTGGTCAGCAAGACTTGGCTTTCACATATAATGTCATTACTGTTCTTGTCACACCCTCGTATCAGTAACTAATTGCAGCATTTGTTACAGAGGAGGCATTGAATGATCTGATGAGTATGAAAACCATGTGAATCATATGCTTTTACAACGCCCTGATCTCAACCAAACTGAACAGCTATGGGTGATTTTGAACAGAAGTCTTAGACTCCTGTGCTCTAACAAACATCACTGAGACTTTAACGAGGGAATATCTTTTGGAGGAATGTTGCTCATCTCTTCAGTAGACTTCAACAGACTTGGGGTAAAAAGTCAAGCCACGGAGAACTGAAGTTGTTCAGGAGGCTTGTAATGACTAAAAACCTTGCTGAGACACTTCATGTAGTCTTTTCCTGATGATTGTGAAAAGTTTCACCCCTTAGTTTACACAGAAACCATGTAACCAAACCAAAACATTTTTGCTTTATTGTATTGATCGATATACTTCAAGGACAAGTGGTATTAATGTGAAAAGCAGAATATTAAGTGATTATAATAATTACCGTCGTGTTGGTGGTGCAGTAGCTACTGTAAATATGAGGTGCTCTTGTGTTCTCTAATAAACAATAAATTAAAAAAGAATTCATTACAAATGTACAGCCTTTATAAAGTACAGTTAATAATATCACAAAATCCTATTACAGCAGTATTTTCAAAAATGCCCTTGTATCACAAATAACATCAGTAGATATTGTTTAAGCCAAAACTTAATTCTCTCAATGGCCTTCTTTCTCTGACACACACATGCTCTCTCTCTTACACATGCTCACACACAGACACACAAACATACGCACTGTTCACCATCATTTCATACTGCATCCAAACATGTACACCGCTGCTGTTTGCGCCAGTCAACAGAAGCAAGGTGGAATTACAGCTCTCTCACCTTGACGACCAGCAAATTTCAATTGCACATTATGCGGATCGCACCTACAGTAACGTTATTATACTGATATCACAAGAAGATGAAAGACATTTGGGTAGTATGAAGTTTAATAATTTCATTTCTATCCTATGCAGTGGCAGACATCTTGTTATATAGGTTGTTGTTATGCCCAGACTGTTGCTGAAAAGACGGAGCGGACAGAGATATGTAGAGTTAACTATTAGCCATGACTACACTACACAGCTTTTGTATTGTTTAACCGGTCGAGCAGGCACTGATGCAGATATTTGGCTGAGAGTTTGTTGTATGCACCACATAAGACAGAATAAAGTGAGAGAGTCTAAGCAAAAAATCATTGTGTGTAATACAAGAGCTCAATGGGTTGTAATTAAGAAACATTTGGCATGCTTTATAGTAGTCCTTTCTACTATATATTAAGAAAAACAAAAGTTTTTATGGAATACCATAAACAAAATGATAATTTTATCATTTTTTATATTGCAGTGTTGCGTAAAAAGCAGGTTACACAGTGGGTCAGGCTCCTTCCTGCTGCTGCAGTGTAGTGTGTATACAGTAGATATGTGTGTGTGTTTATGTGCATGTTAGCATTGCAGTATTAAACTGTCCTGTCGGCTCCCGAGCGTTTCCGCACAACCTTCTCCTCATTGACCTGGTCCACTGCCAGTGTCTCCAGCTCTGCTTGCGGCGGGGCCAGGGGAGGGGTGCCATGTGGAATGCGGTGCGCCACACCCACATGAGCCCTGTACTGACGGTCTCGAGCGGGGCTGTGACGAGGGCTGGCCGTAGCACCCAGGGGAGGAACGGGGGAGCGCTCAGAGGCAATGGGAGGGATGACGGCGGGCCGTTCACGCACTACCTGTGGCTCAGGAGACTCTCTCCCAGCCTGCAGGAAGGGTGTGGGGTCAGGCATGGCATCAACCGTCTCCCGCAAAACCACCCGCCTCCCATCTGGGCCAAGCCGGTACACCTCTGTCAACTCCGGGTGAAGAGGCTGGGAGAGGCTCTTCTTCATGCGACGACGTGGCGTTTCAGGCTGTCTGTCCTTGGCTGGAGGAGGCGTGGGCTTGTAGGAGGTGACTGGACTGACGTTGGGGCTGGCCTCAGAGGAGCTGCCAGCCAACAGCTTCTTCTTAGTGGCGTGAAGTTGTGAGGTAAGGTAAGCAATGGTGCTTGCTCTCTGCTCGAGCTCCCCAGACAAAACGGCCAGTTTATGGCTCTTCATCTTAAGCTCCTCCAAATACTTCTTCTCCCTCTCCTTGATGGTGTTTTCCAGGACGGATATCATGGCGTTTTTCTGCTCCAGGTCCCTGAGCAGCTCTGTGTTCTCCTCCTCCTTCTTCTTCAACTGGGCCTCAAGCTCCTCACACCTCCTTTGCAGCTCCCTGCAACGGACCTCACTGCTGTCTGCACACACAATAAAAGGCAGTTAAATCAGCAGCCCTGACATGTATGCACAGATGCATACTTGTAGTAAACAGCAAACATGAGTACACATAAATGAGTGCACACAAGAAATACACACCCAGAGACAAACCCAGACTGGACTAATCATTAGTGCATTAAGCGCAGACACTGAGTATGGACGGTCTGTCAGCTGACAGAGACAGTATGATCCTATGGAGACTCATCTGCAGTGGGCAGAGAGCTCCAGTCTCACATTACAGCTTTGTAAACAGCAAGGGCACTGCTCTCCTCTGACCTTCATCACTGCTGCCCCCACTCTGCCCTGCCCCACCCAGTTATAGCCGATACAGCCACGTCTGCATGTGTGCAGAATTAAAATACATTTCTGTACTATGTATATAAATGTGTGTGTATCACCAACTTTTCAATGTCTGGTTTACATTTCCATTTCCCAAACTCAGTCTTCTATCAAGCTCAGGGAGGGGTACAAAACTGAGTGTTGCTTTCCCTTAATTTTTTAAAGGAGGGGCTTGTAAATTTTCACCCCAGCTGGAGCAGCTGAGCTCTGCTGCACTAAGCAGGTTGCAGGCTGTGCATTAGTGCTGTGACAGATAATCTCATTTCCTGCACTCCAATCTCTGAGATGTCCCACACTAACATGATAGTGCCTCTAACTGGAGGCCCTAACAACATTGCTCAGATCTGGGCCAGCCATGTTAGAAAGCTTATAACATGCTGTGACCCTGGTGAGATCCAACATGCTTCCTGTGCAGTTGCACTCATCAGTGAGGTCATCAGTAGCCTGAAAATAAATTAAACTGCATGCCGCCTGTTAGTGGCCTCACTGACCGTACTACGCTGTACGTCAAGTCAGTATAAAGACAGTGGAGCCAGGCCTGAATCAAAGTGTTGTGACTCCAAGTCATGGCCATGGTAACGTGGGGGGAGGGGCAGTTGGCAATGAGCAGTGGGAGCACTAATGAACAGTGGGGAGTCCCACAATGCAATGCTTCCTGGGTGGGACATTGTTACCAGGAAACAGACAGAGCCCTCTTCTCTCAGGCCTGTCCTCTGACACAGACCTCTGTTTCTGCAGGAAACACAGATTTATAGCCCTAACTGTTGAAGAGTTTGTCTGCTGCTGTGTACCTTCACAATTTGAAACACTTGAGTGTAAAAATAAAAACTGTACTCTGAGATATTACCAGCATTATTAAACCAAATGGCAAGAATAAAGATTTTATACAAGTAACTGAAGTATTTCTAAGTCAATCTAATTCAACACAGTGCAACAGGTTTTAAAACAGTATTCATGAATTATACTGTATCGTTATATAAGTTGCGTAAGAGTAATACTCGTTAATATTAATGACACCAGACATTGAATGTCCCCGGTAAAACTGACACGCATGTGTACTATAAAGTATGATGGATGCTTACCTGAGGGATCAGAGCTTCTCACAGTGAGCTCATATGTCAGGTCTGTGAAAAAAGGAGAGGGTTACTCACATTTCTGCGTCACATGATGTTCCAACAGAGCAGTTATCAAACAGCACACACTCCTCAGACAGCCTAACTAGCAGCAAAGCATGTTTGGGGAAAACATGTCAGTGCTTTCCATATGGTGGAGCGTTAGTTTAACAAGATTAGTGAGAGTTCCATGTTAGCTTTGGTGCCAGGTTCACCAAGGATATGCATAATCAGGGCTAAAGCATACAGTGTCCTGTTTTTCTTTGATCTTGGCGACCATCTTGCTTTCCTTTGGAACAGAGTATATCTATTACTGATGATCGATACACATTTTTTCTGTGTTGCATCACTACAGTGCAGGGTGTACTCACTAATGCTTGAGTGCATTTCCCGTAAGTCATCAAATTCTCTCTAAAAGGCTTAATAGTGGCACCACAGCACCTTGTTGACTTTTGGTACAAAATATACATTTAGGTTGTAGAATACCAGGATCATTATTAACATTTATTACTTGTGCTGCTGTTTTCAGATATCCTCTATGAAGATCTTGAAGATCCTACTGGTTTTCCACAGCTGCATGAAGAGAAGACTGTAGGTACTTGAGGCTGTGCTCACCTGTGCACTGCTGTTGTAATCTGCGGATCTCAGCATGTAGCCCCTTCAACGTGTTGGCATGGTCCTGCTGGAGAAACAGCAGGTTTTTCTGTGCACTGTGCAGCTGATTTTCCAGGGTAACATTTGCTGATGCCATGGCTGATAATGTTCGGACACACACCAGCCTTGCAACCTCCAGACAGAGACGACAGAAAACAAGGAGAGAGACAAAGGAGAGAGGACGATAGATTAACAAATCAACTCATCTGGTAAACAGGCCGTTAATTCTCACCCTTTTGCACGTAAGCATCTGGGTTTTGGGATGCGCTCCAACTATGCTCTGACTGCAAACTGGTCCAACTCAATTTGCTTTAGAAGACAGATTGAACTAATCACTATACGATAATAACATTGAAATTCATCCAGACTGGAGGCCATGTGGCTCCTCATCTAATCAACCAACAGTAAAAATTGTACGCTGAAGAAAAAGCAAAGATCCACATTTATTTTTGTGCAGAATACGTGCGAAGGCTGTCATTGTTATTCAGGCTTGAATCAATGCTAGAGTACGATTTTAAAGAGAAGTCACCATAAGCAGACACACTGTTTTTATTTGCTGTAATTAGCAACCAATCACTGAAATTAAGCTATTGATTTAAAGCCTGAGAGTGAGTGGTCAGCGCCTTCAAAACACAGACATCTGAAAGGTAACCATTATCTAACATACCCTAATCTAATCTACACTCTATTTTATAATTTTATTAGGGCATCCAGTGGAAATACTCTTCGTTGGCACATTAGATACATAAGAAAATAAGGTCCAATTCTTACAATGGAATTAAAATGTTAAATTAGAAAGGTCTAAAATATAAAATACTCTTTCAGGTATATATGCTCTAGCTTCTTTCTAGCTTCTCTTCACATGGTAAAAATCCAAGCTGGACACACTGATAGACATCACATTGACAATGGGTGTGGCATGGAGGTGGCCAGTCTTGAGCAGGCTTTTTCCTTCTCTGCCTTGCCCCACCTCCTCTTCCCTCCCTTCACTGGATGTCCTTGTCTTCAGAGCCAAACCAGAGAGAGAGAGAGAGAGAGAGAGAGAGAGAGAGAGAGAGAGAGAAGCAATCTTTCAGTCCCAACATCTCCACCCTCCATCAGACATCTGTACTGGGCTGAGAGTTGAGAGCACATTGATCCCTGTGAAACACCCCTCCTGAGTGCAGATAAAGCTTCTCCCTGCATACATAAGTGTGCTTGAATAAAACATCCCAGAGCTTCTCACTCTTACATCATCAGTTCGCTAGCATGAATAATATATCCCATGGCACTTTGCCGGACACACTGCCCAGTTGTCTGTGTTTGTTTTTTTTTTCATTTCTTACACAGGAAAAGGAAGGCATGTGATAACCAAAACACTGGCTGGTAATCACAAATAGAGCCAGTGATGTGTCATAAAGGATGAAGAGATAATCTATTATTGATGAGTAATGTGGTGTCCTTCCAGTAAACCCTGTGCTGCAAGCATATCACTCATCCCATCCCTTTCCTAGAATAGCTTTTCAGTTGCAAAGACATCACCTCAGCCAACTTCACAACATGGCTCATGCCATATCATGGAGGTGACAGTGGTACAAAGTGAGTCCAGAACTTCAGGTAATTAAAAAGACAATAAAGTTAATCTATCTTTGTTCAGAGACAATGTAGCCTGACATCAGTAGCTATGTCTGTTTTAAAAGACAGAGATTAATATCAAACCAGCATAAGGTGTTCTTCCACCTTTCATGCCTTGCTTTTCCTAATACACAAACCAGCATTTCCCCAAACATAAGAACATAAATAATCAATGAACTGCAGCAGCATGAAACACTAGCTAGTAGCTACCATCCTCAGCTACAAGAAGAACTTAGCAGTCAATGTTCAGCTGTTTCAGTTTCTTTGCACACAAATGTCGATACTTCATCTTTGGTTTTGACTATGTGGACTGTGGCTTTTCTTCGCATATGTTCATTAAATTTGTTGGTAGCATTTTAGGGGAAAACACACCCTGGAATAATGAACCTATTCAACATCTAATGCCTACCACGTCAATTATAATAATAATTGTGGGTACAGATTGACAATTCAGGCTAAATCAGTTTAAGCATGACAAACATTGGCTACAATTGTATCAGGATATAAAGCTACGTGTTAGCCGGCGGGGACGCTTGATACTTTCCACGGCACTTTCAATTTCAGCACCTGCATTGCGGACAGCACCCCAAACCCAGAGCTCACATTAAACCGCTGCTGGTCCTGGCAGCAGCTGCCAGAGGCTCATTACTTCACACAAACGTTATTGTAAAGCTTCAACCAGTGAGATCATTCGGAACATGACCTTCTTTAACATTATCTAACAAAATGTTAGTGGTCGTAAATCCGGGGCCTGGCAAGCGGTGCCTATGAGCGACTTCAAAACATTTCACTTCCCGTTGTTGTTTGATGACCTGATGTACTGTAGGATGCCATTTCCTACGGTCATCACAAAGAATGTCCTTGCAGCTAATGGTATGTACTGCTGCTGTCCAGGGAGGAGCTGTCCAGTTTCAGGAACCGCAAACATGCTAGCCCTGATACATGCTATTCTCTGTTGAATGGGGAAAACGTCACACCACACTCCCTTTACAATCCTACACCCAAACAATCGCCTGCTAAACACAAAGGGAAATGTACCAGTAGTAGAATATGAATATTTTTTATTGCATTGTGGAGATGTTCTTATAAATTCGGCATACATTGAATCCTCCAAGTAGGGTTTCTTCATATTAGCAGTTGCCACCCTCGTATTCAACGATTTAAGATTTTTCTATCGAACAACAGGAATAACAGACAAACCCATTACTACAGTTAAAATGTCACTTAAGTCCACCTACTTGGACAAAAGCCGAATTAAAAATTGTCTGCAAAGATAAGCAAAATTATATAAAATTGCGATTTTTTTCTGAAACACCCTCTTCAAACAGGGGAAGTATGTATGAGGCTTTAATTGTGCTAGCCTCACTGAACAGCTAACGAGGCTACAACAGCCCATTATCTTGTGGACAGCTTACCTTATGGCTAAAAATAGGCGTCCGTCGAATATCTTATAAACGGTTGTAAACTGTAGTTGAACAGACAAGCCACACCGGCTAAGTGCGTTCCGCCTTGCGGGGCATGTCGGTGATGCTGTCAAGGGCTCGCCTTGGTCGGGTGAGAGCGGAGGGTGGCTGTGTCAGTATCCTCTCATCTCCCTGAGCTACTAGACAAAATAAAGCGATGCATCATGGGAAATCAGGGGAAATTATTTCCAGCCTAAGGACATTCAAAAACGACTATATCTAACCGTGTCTATCAACATAGGAATTTAGAATTAGAACTTGCATTTAAAAAAAAAGAAGGACAACATAAGTGGTAAAATGGCTTTTACCAGCCTTATATGACATGAAATGTAGAAGTATCAGGGACGTGCTACGGTTTTCATTGACCAGCGTCATCACCATAGCAACAGAATGTGTCACCTGTTTAGTAGTGATGCATTCACGCCACCTAGTGACAGCTTCGGAATGTAGGATTTCTGGAATAAGTGAGTTTCCTAGAATTTTTTAACATTTACTACACTGTATCTAGGTGTCAGATTTAATGTCCATCTTGTGCCAAACCGCTTGGGTGAAGTAAATTAATGAGAATAGATTAAAGCTGCTGGACAGGGTCCAGCTAGTGGACAGCAGAGGGGAGTGTTGCTCTTCAGTGGAAGTGAAGGGATCGTCCAACAGCAAACTGGGGACACTCTTTCACATGAAACACTACTCTGTCTTAGTTCAACCACACACCACAGACGGTGGCTCTGTGCCTTTCTCAAATATGCATATCACTAAGCTATTAAAAAACAGTTCCATTGTATTTTTATAAACTTAAATGAATATTTGTTGTATTTTTTTGAGCTCTTTTTTTTTTCGAATTACATCTATGGTAAAATCAAATTTTGGATTTTCTAGTGGTCCGTTGTCATTAGAGATTATTAAGGAATGTATAGGTCTGTTCTTAACTAACATAATTAAACCATTAGACGTTAAGCAAAACACACAAAAGATATCAGGATTATATAATAGTGGACAGTACAATATGCAGTTTGCCATTGAAACTCTTCTGATAATAAATATGTTTGACTCTTTGTGTGCTTTTGGATAATATTCAGGTAAACTGGTTGGTTGGTAGATAAATATTTAGGTTAATTCACACCTGATGAAGCTATTTAAGTGGAAATGTTTACGGATGACAGATTATTGTGTATTTGTCACCTGTAAAAGGTTAGTAAAATATGTCTATCATGTTAATTTTCTTTTATAAAAAGGTTTGTTTGTTTTAGAAATAATTTGAGCAGTCCTGACAGAGCACTGTCTGTAGTATATTTTGTCAGGACTGCATCAAAGTGTACACGTATATGCGTGTGCATGTGTGTGTATGCATGTGTGCATGTATATCATCACAACTCTGCAGCACCCTCTTTCCCCTCTTGCTTTATTTTTTATATGATATGGGTTGAACATTGAGTGACATACTAAATACACTTCTATAGATTTTCCATACTCAATTTATTCTACTATTTAAATGGTTAAAGTGTTATACTTCCTGTGCAGTTTTTCAGAGGAATAATTCAATTTTGCCTAATCTGATATCAGCACTCTTGACTCAGAGTTTCTTAGTCTGAGTTGTGAAAACCTGGGACACAGAAGCCTTTTCATACTGACTCAAAATATCACCTTAAATTATTTCTGGCAAAAGAAATTCCTCAGTGGCATAGCTACTGCGTAAAATGATATAAAGCAAAAACAAAAGCATCAATTTTCATTCCCAACCTAAGAAAGAGTCTCACATGTAAAAAGAAAATAGCTTGTGGAATAAATGGAATTATTGTCCTGCTCCAGAAATGTTACTTTTCGGAAGTAGCCTTTAATCTCCCCCCCGGCTATGGCATGTTTGTGATAGGGATTAAATTTTTCTCGTTTCTTTATTTTTAGGGTTTCTGGCACACTTCCCAGCTGCCTGCAGAAAGCAACCAGTTGAGGAGAAGGTAAGTTATCCTCACCTCAGCAGGAGTGAGGTGAAAAATAATTCCCCAACAGAGACCTTTACCTTCCTTGTGATTTGTTTTACTTACACACTACTAGAGATCTTCATATATCATAACAGGTAGTAAAGTTGCTCAATGAGAAACACCAACCAAATAAAACAAGCAGGATTGCCTCTGGACTCCTCCTGTGACTCTAACCAGTTCACAGCCGTTGTTTTTTTGGCCTTTGCCTACGGGTGATCCGGTGCTGGGTTGAATCCAGCTGAGAAATGTCCTTCACACAAGTTGACCAACACTTCTCTCCCACCTGGGGCGTCCACAGTGGGATTTCCTTTAACAATCTGGCAGGCCTCATAAATATGTCTCTGATTTACTGCCGAGTGTGTCAGTAGATTGACGTTGTTTTTTATGAAGAAGGCGAGGAAATACATTCTCCCAAACACAGCCATGCACTGAAATATTCCAAGTGATGGCGTAGAGACAGCGGCGAGGGTTCTGGACATGGGCCCTAAATGTCAGTGCTGGAAAAGTAATAAGGGTGAACTATTAAGCTTTTGTTACAACTTCTGGGCATCAATGAAACATCAAAAATCAAATTTATACCATTTTGGAACATGTCTCATTGGTATAGTTGCTGGACTACAAACAGATAGCGCAGGTCCTTCTCAAATTCATAGAATTACAAATGAAATGTAGGCACATGGCAGCCTGTCTCAAATGGCACTGTTTTACTGCCCCTGCTCTGACAAGCTGCCAATAGCAACACTTCTCAGGTTGTAATAGTTTTACAGTTATTATATTGAGGTTGGCAAGGCAAAATGCCTTTAAAACCCTGAAAGCCTCATTTAATTTTCCAAGACCTTTTTTTTTTATTTGTCTGTCCAAAGAAAGTCATAATCACTCGACTGTTGAACTGAATGTGTCATTTATGTGAAAACTTCAAAGTAAGCCACTGACAGTGCGATGGCATTAACTTATTTCAACTTTATAACAGTGTATTTAACACTGGATATACAGCATCATCACGTGGATGCAACTGGGCAACATTTGAACCTTAGCTGAGGTGTTAAAAAATAATTTGCCATCGTAATCTCTAGTATACTGTAAGCATTAAGTGCCTGTGCATAATACCCCACATACAGAGGGCACATCACACTCATAAAGCTCCTCATCACATTTTAGCCAGATGTTGAGTCTATAACAGATATTTGAATCTTCTCTCTCTCCAATGGTAAATGGACCCAGAGTTTTTTCTATTTTGATTTGCTCTGTGCCTGTGTAGTAGGGAAAGTATTTGTCCTTTTGAGTCCTTACACAGTATCTACAGTATGAATGTTGGTAGCATCTGGACTTTATATGAGGCCATTTGAAAATAAAAAGGCCAGAATATGTGAAATGAGCACTTAAAGTAAAGGTTATTTCAACAGCAATCAGCTTCTCTGACACAGTTTTGCACCTTTCAATTAATTCATGACAAATTTACTAGCTGACAAAACACAGAGAGGAAATTATAGCCAACATGTTACATAGGGCCCACATGGAAAGCCCTGCTATGGAATCATTGCACCACCACTGCCAAAATGTCTGTGCCTTTATTCTGGTAATGAGGGTGGACTGCAGGAAACCATGGTTTCTATGCAACAATTTAAAAAAAATTTTTTTTTACAGTCCAGGGAGAGCAGAGCACTCAATGCCATTTAAAGTGACACTTTAATTACTAGTGGTTAATGGACCACTAACACCAGACTTTGAAGTGGCTGTAACTCAAGGTGCCCGCACAGTCAGCCACAGCAAGAAAAATGTGTGCCGTGGTATAATCCTTCCACACGTGCTGGTACAAGACACATTGTGATAAGGCACATAACTCTGCTGAAATGAGCTAATGAAATAGAATACATGAGAGCTCACTGGACAAATCAAGGTAGATGAATTAAGCTTTGAGTATTCTGCCTAAGATTCTTGCTCTTTGTCAACTAAGATAACAGTTTAGAGAACACAGGAGAATTTAAAGTAAAACAAGTGCATATATCGAACAATTCTCTCTTCATTTCAGAAGGTGTTTGTGATTGTGATTTCATGTATGTCATATATAATGAACATATGAATCAATAAATGATATCAAAAAGTGTGCATTATTGATTTCATCTGCAGTCACTTGGCAGGTCACAGTTATAAAATGATATATAATGAACAGCACTACATAAACAGGACAATACAAATGGAAAAGTTCTCCATCCATTTACGATTCTTAGAGTTAAGAAACACATGACATGACATGACATGATTAATCAAGTGTGATCATTTCTATAGCAGTTGCAGCAGTTGTTGTTATTGGTTATTCATGTGTGTACGTTCATCGACATACATTTGCAGCTCTATCCTGTGACAGTGTTGTGGGAGATCATTAATACATAGACTAAATAATAGAGGGCCTGACATTGATCCTTGAAGTACACCCATTGTACACTTCATATCACCAGAAAGACATCCATTTAAGTGCTTTTGATGAAAATTTAAATTCAGAAAGTTCAGAATAGTTTATGCAAATCTGAAAATACAGCACAAACTACTTTTTCTTTTTCAAGCTTAGATTTTATGTGCCCTATTAGGTTTAAGGAAGCTGTTTTAGTGGTTGTTCAGGTGCATATAATGTAATATGCAATTCAATAGCCTAAAGTACAGAATTAATTTGAGGCTAACTTGTGTGGTAAGGTTATGTGCTAGCCCTTTGTTTGTGGTGGACACACTCCTCTCAGATTATCACAGTTTGGTCGACAACCAGGAAAGAAGTAGAGGCAGACATGCCTTTCCTGGACACAGAGCAGTCATAAAATCCTCCAGGCTCCTATTTCGACCACCTCAGCCATCCACTCTGCACCACCATAATCATGCCTGCAAGATACAGCTCAAAGATTCTCTGTTTTTCCAGAGACATAAGAGACTGGTTGTAGGTTTTCCCTGTTTTCAATAGAAATATTTCATCCTGGTGTCTAGTCACAATAAGGATGAGAATTTTGCTGACTTCTTCATTTCATGTCCCCATGTTTATCCATCCTCAAACCGCTGCTGGAGTATGCAAAAAAAGGAATCTTTGAACTGAACACTGGATTTTCAAAAGCAGAGAGAGCATGTCTCTGAAATAAAATGCACTGAACATTAGCCAGCAGTGCTGCCAAATTATGCACGTGTAGACTACCTAACTTTCATGTTAATGCATTTCATGAAAAGGTTACAGAAATTTGTTGAAACACTTGCTAGCGCTTAGTGAGTGCTCGCTTGTGACCGTTTGTGCACTTCCAGAGAAGAATCCATACATATACATGAGATCTGTGTTACATGGCAGTGACCCCAGTAAGAGGCAGCACTGTGGTTTTTGCAGAGTAACGATTTTGACCCTGCCATGACTCTGCTGCATAACCCTGCATCTTCAGAATTGCACTGAGAGCGGTGGAATTTGTTATATTCTGCTGCTGGGGGTGATGGAAGCCTTCAAATCCAACCCTATGGCACAAATCATTACAATCTTCTACTTGCAATGATCACAGTGAAGTCAAAATGCTCTTGATACCCTCTAAACACATCCCCAACATCAAACATTTATTTTTGACATTTTGTAAAAGATACATTTTTTTAAGTGTTGGATGAGAAGATTGATACCATTCTCACATCTGGCCAGTAAGAAAGACTGGAAACAGCTAGCCTGCCTCTGTCTGAAGTTAACAAAATATACCTACCAGCACCTCCAAAGATCGCTAATTAGCACTCAAGTGTAAAAACAAGAATTCGTTCTTTTATGGGGAGTTATGTGGATTTTATTACCTCTGAATAGAGCCAGGTGATCGGTTTCCACTCTTAATGCTAAGCTAAGCTAGCTGGCTGTTGTCATAGGTTCATATCCCTGTCCCTTTAATCTACAAATGGATACTAGAAGTCAGGATGAGTCCTCTCAAATCTCTGAGTAGCTATAATCCACAAATCTGCAACAAAATGTTTTTTTTTTTGTCCAAGATATTAGAATTATATTGCAGCTACACTGACATTCGTAAAACCTGCTTAAGTTTGTGGTTTATTCTATGTGCTTATTGCCCTCACTCAACCCAGGTATGTGTGACTTCAGCTCCTCTTTCCAGAGTGTGGAGCTAGCAAGCATGGGGTGCATGCTGAAGGATCAAATGCTGTAAATAAACACTGACTGCTGTTTATACATCTCACATATGGATTTTAGTGCCTGTGTGATCTCCAAAGGCCTTGGGCCTGCTCCAGTCAAGCTGGGCTACTCATCCTTTAGCACAGGACTCCAAATAAAACAGAGCTGCCTAGCCAAGCAAAACCCACTACAGAGCTATTTTCCACCATCTGTGTGGCCAGGCAAAATACAAGGAAACCATTTCAACCCTGAGGCCTTCCCACATCGAGAAACACTAGATCAGTCAGATTGACGAAAAGGCCCAATCAACACACTGTCAAGGCCCTTCCTAAAGTTGTCCACTTCCTCTGTGGGGGTAAGTGAAAAGCTTCACCTAACCTTGCACCTCTCCCAGCAGGAGAGCCGCTTCACAAGCTCCACATACCCTGCCCTGTCTGAGAAATCTTCCTGAACTGAAAACATTTGCTTTTTAACTAGTGTCTTTTATTTCTTCCCATCATTTGAGTCAGACACATTTCACCCATATTGACAACATCCTGACTTCCCACACTGGTTCAAGACCTTCCAAGTTAATTGCCAGATATTCTCCCTCACACTGGTGCTATGTTCACCTGTTGCCAATGTCTCCCAGAGTCTTCCAGCTGCTCTCTGCAGGCCTGTTGTCTTTTTAGACGTCTGCAACAGGGACGCCTCTCCTCATGTGGCTGCAGTGGCAGGGTCCTCAGGGCCTCATGGAGGGACTCAACTTGACTATCCTCTTTCAAAGAGGACTGAAGAGGACGACAAAAAACCCTAGCCCAGCTGCTTGGATGGAAACCCAACACCAGCTGGGCTCTGTGAGACCAGTCAACACAGGAAAGCCACGGATTACAGCCTCCACCGCCACACCATCTTCAGTAACGCCACTGTTGTCCTTGGCTGCCACCTCTACTCCAAGGAAAGGCTCCTCCACAACAAAAGTCAGAACATTTCTATGTGTCAGATGGAAGAAACTGAATTACTTAAAGAGGAAAACCAGTATTCATTTTTGAATTATATATAATGTTGCTATTGTTCCACCCTCAGGACTCTCCCTTTCATGGAGCTGCAGCATGTTTTGCTCTTGTTTAATTTTGATTGTTGGGCGACTATTCTATAATTTTCAAGAACTCCTTTAACAAGCCACTCAAACCCAAGGCTTTTCTCATGGTTCCTGCAGTGCATATTCTGCCGTTTAGTGGCAAATGCGATTGAGTTTCATTTCAGGAAATTCTTTCCATGCTGTATTTTCATTCAAGCAGGGGCACAGCTCTGACTTGAAACTCTGTGACAGGCCTACTTCAGTGCCCCAGAGTGTGTAATGAAAAGAGTCTTTATCTGCCACTCACTCAAAGTCATTACGATGAATGACACCTTGTCAGAAACTCTCAGAATTTATATTACTCAGAAAACAATCAACAGTTTGAATGGGATGTGTATCTACGTGGTGGACTGGGAAAATATATGCCTTTTCTTGTATTACACCTAACCATTTCATTCCAATTTCTCTGTGCATTTTCAGTAATTAAACCACTGTGGTTTTAAATCTAATGGCACATGCAATAGTTCTATGGAGTCTGTAATTTTATTTTCCTGGAGCAATATCACTGATAAACCCGCCTTGACATAAATCACTCCTTTGACTGTTTTTCTCTCACTCTTGGAGTAAGGGGGCTCTTAATGAATCAAGTGCTTGGCAGCGTTCACAGTCTCCTGGCTTTGATAGCAGCAACATCAGATGACACAATGTTCTGACTTGCACCACTAAATACCCTTTAGTAATGTAATAAATGCAACACAAGAATTCACGTGACACTGGTGTAAAATCATACTGAAAAGCACTGGTTCATGAAGGTCTGGGTGACACACAAGGACAGCAGGATTTACCATATTGTGTGAGGTAGCATGAGACAAACTGGACTACAGAGTATGTATCACTCCACAAAGGTCTAAGACTGTGATCATCTTTGACCAGAAGTCTACTTGTGCGGCGTGTGATGAAGGAAATTATACTGATGAGGTTGACATGCATGAAATAAATTACACAGACTTGATGGAGGGAAAAATTGGAATTGGGGGTTGTGTAAACTAAGCTGCTGTCTGTGCTGTCGGCTCACTGCTGAGCGAGCAGCTGGTGAGCCGTCAGGGTGAAGTGAACACGGCAGGAACAACAACATACTGCCATCACAGCTTCTGCCCCAAAAATGGTAATTACTTAGTGAAAGGGACAAGGTTAGACTAAATTCTGATTTGCACATTTTGTACAATTACGATATATTTTTTATTTTAGTTACATTTATTATACTTATTTCAGATGGCTAGGGGAGCTAAGAAGGAACTATGAGGAATTCAATTTGTAGTCTGTGGTATTCTCTGCATTACCTCGTATTGATCCATATGCTTTGTCAATGACCTCTATATAATTTTAGAGAAAGTAAATGCTTGCAATGTTATTTCAACTGAATAGTTCAACATTTTGAGAAATGCTCTTACTTCTCTTCATCAAAGTTAGGTGGGAGGAGTGACACCACATCTGTACAGTCAATATAAAGCTGAAGCTAACACAGCTTAGCTTATCTCAGCTCAAAGTATGAAAACAGAGGGGAACAGCCATTCAAGCTTTGTCAAAAGGTAACAAAATTCATCTACCAGCACCTCTAAAGTTCACCAATTCAATGTTTTATCCTGGTTGTTTCATCCATATAAAAACCCCATGTGTAAAAAGGACAATTTGATATTTCACAGGGGATTATGTGCCAGACTGCTTGGCTTGGACCAGTTTTCTCTGTGTGTCTGGTGCACAACCCTCTGAAAAATGGCAAGTTGTCATCTTTATTCTTTCTTTTTATTTGCACAAAATAAACAAACAAGATATAAAACTCTATTACTGAGCTTTGAAGTGCTGAAAGTACTGGTAAAAGGATATGTTACCTTCAAACAGAGCCAGATGAGCTGTTTCTGGTCTTTATGCTAAGTTAGGCTGTTGGCTGTAGCTTCATATTTAGCATACAAACATGACAGTGGTATCACTCTCCTAAGCAAGAATAATATTCCCCAAAATATCAAACTATGCCTTTAACACATTATTTTTGAATAAAAAAATAAATGTAACAAATTTTGGTGCAAAATATCAGAAATCAGCAGGTTCCAGATCAAAAATATCAGTTTCAGCTTTCAAACATCTGCAATTTGCAGGTGAGCCGGGCAGAGAGACAAAATGGCAGCTGATGATACTTGGCACTGAGGGCACCAGAGAGGCAGTGGGTTTGTGCACATTCCTGGAGGCCGCAGCTCCCGTTGGCAGGTTGTCCTCCTGTGCCTGTTAGCTCTCCCAGCTCCATGTGTTTATGTCTTAGGTTTCTTTCTTTCTCCCTCTCTCTCCAAATATTTTCTAATGCCACTGAAGAATGTTCTAATGTTGTTGAAATAGTGGAGCAGTCATATCCAGTGAGCAGGATTGTTGGTTTTTCTTTCAGCTGATACTTTATGAAGACGAGGCCGTACTCAGCCAAACCTCCTTCTTCTCCTGATCCCACGCATAATGACCAAACCCTCATGTGAGGACTCACTATCATTGCCCCAATATGACACTTCGTATGTGACAAATGTAAGATTTTACAGTAGCATAAATGTAAATAAATGAGATGATTTATTTCTGCAACTTGCAAAGAAATATTTGCTTCTGGATTAACTTGAATGACTTCTTTGTTGAGTTGAAGAATGTTGGCTAAAAATAAAGCTGTGGTGTAATGGAGGGTTTCTCTGGCCCCGTTGGTTCTCCTACTGGTAGACTCAGAGTGGGTCTGCGGAGCCTCTGTCTCTCTAATTCATCCCACATATTCCTGAGTTTTTAGAACATAAATAAACAGAAACCACACAGTCTCACCACAACATGTCAGGAAAGGTGAAAACTACACAATCGCAATGTAGGGACCAAGACTCAGCTAAATTTTAAAGCATGTTGTTTTAATAGATAAATAAAATTAATATTGTTAACAAATATGTTATTTCATATTAAAAAAATTATCATATAGATGGTTTTGATATATTTACAAATTTAACCATGGGTATTTCCTATATGTTATAAGCTTATATCTTCATGTATACAGATTATCTATATATGTGATAATAATATATCCCCTTAGTGACATATATGGCAACATCACTCTTGATATTGGGACACATATGTCATATATTACATTTCTGTATGGGTTGGTTTCTCTGTGCAATATACACCACCTCCTTGGGTCCAATTAGCTGCTTGCATGGCTTCTCATATCACTGCTATGCAGACGACACCCAATTATACCTGCTGGTCACACCAGACAATCCTGCTGTCTCTGCACGTACCTCAGCCTGTCTCTGTGACATATCCACTCCTAGTCATCCTGGCCAATCAGTCTCTCTATCACGATATCAATATCAAAATCTCCTCTTCATCCCTTACCCCAACCTAGGTTACAAGAATCCTGGGTGTCATGTTTGATGACCAGCTACCCTTCTCTGAACATGTTGCATCCGTCTCCCAGTCGGGCTGCTTTGCACTATACAACATCAGAAAAATCAGGCCTTACATGACTCAATACACCACTCGCTCCAATTACTGCAATGCCCTTCTGGCGGGCCTCCCCTCGTGCACAGTGAAACCCTTGCAGCAGCTCGTCTGGTCTTCGATCAGGCCAAAAGGGCACATGTCACTACAGCTTCTCATCGACTTATTGGCTACCCTATGGCCGTCCGAGTCAAATTCAAATCACTGATGCTTGCTTTCACAGTGACTTCTGGGTCTGCACCAATCTACTTGAGCACAATCCTTTACTTGATCTCCTTGCACTTATTAAATAGATATCCTACTTAGTACCTACGTCAAGGTCTCCTACTGCACTGCTGCTTTAGTGATGTCCCTCACTTGTAAATTGCTTTGGATAAAAGCCTCTGCCAAATCAGTAAATGTAAATGTAATGATACCAGTCTCATGTCAAGTATGGAGCTAAATATGAGTCTTATTGCTAGGCTAAGCTAATTTCCCTCTAGCTCTAACTTCATATCTAATGGACAGACATGACAGTGGTATCAATTTTGTCATGAAACTCTCAGAAAGAAAGTTAATGAATGTATTTCCCTACCTAATAATGCACCAGAATGTAATTGTTCACTGCAGAAATCTTTGAGTTTTGGTAAATTCTGCTTCACATAAGGCTCCAGTGATGTAGTTGCCTTTAATGGCACAATATGTTTGTAATATCTGCCTGCTACTCCATCCTCTGTGTGAGTATACGTGTGTGGATTAAAGTCACTATCCTGTTCTTCATTAGAACGGGAGCATTGTATGATACTTTCTTACATTTCCGCTGTCATTGAGGTTAATGGTATGCAACAGTCTAAATAAACATCTAATAAAAAATCAATGCATTAAATATTATCCACTAAAACCTTAACCTTTCTATATCCAAGTAGTACTAGATGTTATTTGAAAGACTCAGACGCAGATTTCTTCTCTACAGACAAGTTTCCCTCTTTCCCACAGTAAGTCTGTCTCCTCTGAACCACCAGGGGTGGAGAGGACACATCTGCTGCAGCCGTGCAGACGCATAGCTGATGATTACTGCAGGTAAACTCACTTATTATTGCACTGAAAATGAAGGGCTGTGGCTGCCAACTGGGACAACAATATTTCTCCAGTGTACACACTACACACTTCTTTCAACATTTTTGATAAACAAGGCGTAAATGTTTCAACAGGACAGCATATTGAAGATCCTGTGAATTTGCAGGTAATGTGATTTGTGTGCACAGCTGGCACCGTCAGTATATTTATATCTATATATGTGGCAGATTTCTCATTGCAGTGAAAGGCTCTAGGATTGAAGAGTGCCTGGACTGTTTCAGGTACAGCCAACATCCTGGAGTGGAATATTTACCTTTCACTTTAAAACTGGGGAGGGGGAAACCAAAATCCAACACAAACCTGTTTGTTCAGCAGCTGTTTAGTCAGGTGAGCGAGCTCTAATTGAAGCCTTTTCTGCTTATTCTGTGGATTAAAGGGAACTTTATAGAACTATCAGACTTTAAAAGCTGTGATTCAGCTCACACAAAGAGAGTCACACTCACCATGTGCTGTATTTGTAGGAAACTTAAATGAATTTAAATTTAAATGCTCTGCCTCGATTTGACCTCTAACTAGCTTGCAGCAGGTTGGTGATTGTGCATGAATAGGTGCTCTCTATCTGTCCTGGCCACAGCTTTGTTGGTGCAACATAATGATCTGTATTTTTAAATAAAAGCTCCTTAATCAACTAGCAGTTGTAAATTCTTTTAATGAAGCAGTTTACAGGAGTTTCTCTTTACAAGTTTCCCTCAATGAGAAGAAATGTCGAGACTGGCCCATCTGTCCAAGTACTGGAAAAAATCCTGCAGAAATAAAAGAAATGTTTTATGGGAACAAGTAGATTCATAACAGGCAAGCTGTCAGGGACATTTTCCACTCTAAACATGAGCCACGCAGGAAAGTGCAAATGAGCAACAAAACAGCTGTTAAAGTTTACAGGCCTGCTGCAATTTATTCATACATTTCAAACAAGAGCAAAACTTTGAAGGAGCTGTTTACTTGAGGTCATACATGACAGCCCATGCTGTGAGAAGAAGACAGACATGGGGGAGAGACAGAGGGGCAGCCACCTTTTCATAGTTGAGATCACAAACATTCAGACAATGTGAGTAAACTTGTAAAAACATTTACACACTGAGATTAAGTTCTAAAATTCTCAACAAACTAGTGCCGATCAAGAAACTGGCATAGACTTGACATGAAGTGACTTAGGATTCCTCCCCTGCCTGGTCTTTAGATACAGAATGCACATTAAGACTTTAGCCCCCTGTCCTTATTTGACAAGGAAAGAGGTCCACATTGAAATAACCTGAAAATTAATCTACGCCACACGCAGACTATTTCCATCCGTTTTGCTACAACATGGTCGATGTTGAGAGATGCTGCTCACTGACCCCAGATATGAAAGTGGCTTTCCCTCTGGTTTGAGCTTCTCCAGACTCACAGACTTGACAGTGACACTGGCTGGTCCTCATCATTTGTGATGAACTCTCCTTGCAGGTCTGGAATTCATCAAGCATTGTCCTCAAGAGTCCATCATCTATATTTTCTCTCGTGACATTTTTTGTTATATAAACAAGCATTCATCAAGTGCCATCAGCAGGTTGAAGTTTTCATTTATCCAGTGAAATACTCTCACATCATATATATATATATATATATATATATATATATATATATTAGAAGGGCACAAAATTTGGTACAGACATACACGTTCCCAGATGATTTATCCTAATGACTTTGATCCCCTGGCTTGTTCTGTCATGTCGCCATGAAGTTGACAACTATAGTGCCATTAAATTTGGCACAGACATTAATCTCCCTCCTCGGGATGAAACGCCTCTTGTACCATCACCTGCTCAAAAACCTATCTTGTCTTACACTTTGGTTTTTGACTCACAAAAGTGAACTTGCTACACAAAGACATGGTGAATTATTAAAATAAGCTATATCCTCTTCGAATCAAAATGTTAGCATTGTCATTGTGATCATGTTAGCATGCTGGTGTTAGCATTTAGCTGAGAGCGCTGTTGTGCCAAAATACAGTCTCACAGAATTACAGCTCTCGTTACCATAATTATTCCATTCATAAAGAAGATTTTAAAATGTGTTCTTTTCTTCAAAGCCACTTGGTAGTGTTTTCTTTTTTGCTAAACTTGTGTTCCATTGTCATAATTAGTTTTCCTCTGCTCTTTCTCTGGCTCGAATACAACAAAAGTGAATTAACAGTATGTTTTCCATCTCTTATTAGCTGTAATAGAAGCCTCCAGCTCTGAGAAATGTTCTGTGTCCATGAATGCAGAGACCTTTGACATAAAATAACACCCTGCTCCTGCCTTCAGACATGCCTGAACATACACTCACAAAGCCACACAGGCTTTGGCATCAGCTTGTCTGCATTCATCTGTAGGAGTTGTTAGATTGCTTAGTCACAGAAAGCTATAGGCTCTGAACTATAAAGAGCTATAGCTGAGAACATAAACTGCTGGATGCAAATAGGGCTGTAAAATATATTGCCTCTGCGGTCTTGGCTTTGCTGCAGACGAGAGAGCTTGTTCTGAGTCAGACAAACGGGACAGCAGTTACCGCAGACTGCATCAAGTTCAACACCAACAAATTACTAAATGTACTGTAGACGCTTTACTCATATAGTAGTGATATTCTTTCATCTATTTCATGTATTATTTAAGTACAGTGGTCAGCCTTCAGTATCCAAACTTGTAGCATATGGCATCAGTCAAACAGAAGAAAGAAAACCCTGGTTACAGAGCAATTTCTGTTTGTAAAAAGTGACCTACTATTAAAGTTTCAATTCAGATTTGGACGGTGACGCCATTCCAGCTCTCCTCTGCTTTCCCTCCCTCTGTATGTTTGTACAGGTGCACGCGTGATGTATGTGTTACAGCCACTGTGTGACAGAGCACTGACCCACTTCCACCGTTTGGCACGCTGGCACTGCTTCGTCTGTCCTGAGCAGAGAGACCGTGAGGCCGAGCAACAAACAGCCCTCTGTCGATGGGAAGAAGCCACACTTCGTTTCAATGGTCCTCTACTGCTTGGGCTCTATTTGTAGATTATTCAAATTACAGTATGAACATGTATGTCCATATATACTAGATTGAATATATGTTACTGTATCATTAACTGTAAGTGTCCTAAATCATTATTACATTTTGATGCTGCTGCTATAATTCTCACTTTGGCTCTGCTGCTGACCTACCACCACCTTTAACCAACCATTTAACAGCAAAACACAGCCATAGTAAAAGGTGGCAGAAACGATCGGCATGGCAACCATCAGGGTGAGGGGGAAAGTGGGGTGCATACTCTGCAGTCTGGTAGGAGCATAATTAAACCTGAACTTCGGGGTTAGTTTACTTTAACTCCTGTGCCAGTTCAAGCATATTAAAAGCTGAAGCGTCAACAGGCGAGCGTGTCCCCATGTGGTCCCTGCGCTGACTCCCATCCTTCAAAGCGGCGCCCTGCTGCCACGACTCTCTCCTGTTCCATGCCTGACTGTCGCAATCAGAGTTAGCCAACATCAAGAATGCTGAAGACATATTTTAAAATTTTGAAACAATTGGTGTGTAGCAGAGAGCAGACTTCCTGCTTTAAAAGATTTACTAAACCTCCTGCCTACTATCATTGTCTCTTTCTAATAGGCCTGGGGAAGAGCAGAGAGGACAGTATAAAGGAGTTGCCCATGTCGTTCCAGCTTTAGTTTGATATAAAATAATTTAGACTCTATTATTATGACTATTATTGAACTATAATTGGTTAATTTCTCTGTATCAAAATCCAAACAGGCCACTAGGTGTCTCCTATCACTGCAGACAAATACACTCAGCTCCAGCCTCTGGCTCTGCATTCAAACAGAAATGCATGTTGAGCTCCACTGTAGTAAGTAGGTATAGTAGGTAGGTACTGTGGGCCTATCAAAGCCCAGAGAGGAATCTAGTTTGGTTGCCCACGCACAGTGACAACAACAAAAAACAAAAGCGACACAAGTCATACAGCTCACAGCAGACAGCATATGACTCATACTGTCAGAACAAACTAACACATATTGCAACAGCATATTATTATTATGGAGCCTGCACAGCCGCTGTGTTTAATACATTCAATCCATTAGTATTTAAAAGGCAAACCATGAGTGATACACATGAAAACAGGCCTAATAAATCAGGCAATAAATATGAACTGAAACCTTAAAAATGGACAATTGTAAAAGCATTACACGTGACACAAAAAGTTATGTCAATAACTCAACTGCATATCTCAGGAAACAAACAAGCAACAGATTATCCAACATGTTATTAAAATGAATAAATCAACAGTTCAATTTTAAACCTTTGAGCATTTCACTCATATAAAAGAGTGGGACCTAAATGAACAAGGCCTGATATAAAATAGAACAATATTTTGACTGACTCAGTTTTTCTTGGACTACAGTTTATTTGTGTCCACATCTCACTGGGAGCAGGAGCTATTTGCTGTAGGGAGACTATTTTAGGGCCCATGGGTGAACTTTATGAGCCTTCAGCCACAAATCCAGTCACACGGAGCCACTTCTGGCAGCAAAAAGAAGCAGACAGATTGACACGGCTGATATTGGCTGACATGGCTGACTGACAACTAACAAAAATACATCAACAGATTAATATTACAAATAAAAGCATTTAAAGCTTGTGATCTGACCTGCTAAGATACTAGCTAAGTGAACTGAGTTCAGTTGACCAGTCCAGCCCATCAGTGCACCTCCCTGCCATCTCCTCTCTCCAAAGCTTGGCTGTTTAACGCTGGGAGTGGTGTGTGAATCTGTACCCCTGCCAACTTCCTGTACAGCAGCTTTCAGACCTCTGTAGTGCGTTTTAATGGTCTAAATTACAGCACTGCATTTGATGGCTGCCTGGCAAAGAGGGAGTTCCCACACCTGAAAGCTGACAGGGCGGCGAGGCCGATTGCAAAATTTATACTGATGCTGCTGGACAGGGAACTGTCATTTTGGCCATAGCCATTCTGCTCACGGCCACAACCGCCGCTGTCGCCCCCTCTCTACTCTCTGGAAGTAGGCCAAGCATTTTGGGTGTGCGCCTGTTTTCATGGCACTAAAAAGCAATATACATGACAGGCTAGCACGCCTGTGCAAACAAGTGACAGTTGAGCGTCAGAGACGTTTTAGCAGGGCTCTCTGG
This sequence comes from Seriola dumerili, assembly GCF_002260705.1. NCBI lineage: Eukaryota > Metazoa > Chordata > Actinopteri > Carangiformes > Carangidae > Seriola > Seriola dumerili. The sequence goes on along the minus strand of NW_019174272.1, from coordinate 7,404,739 downwards.
AGTTTGACCTCAAACTGCAGGCGGATGGGAAAGCAGGCACGGTTCCACATCCTGGACTAGACGGACAACTTGAGCAAGTGGCTGCGACACTAGGCGGTGGCGAAGAGTGGGGCTGCAGTATATCATATTTAGCAGTAAAATATAAATACACATCAACATTAAGAATAAAGTCTCCTCTAAATAAAATCTGAGCTTGAAACAACCCATTGCCTTTTTTTGACTTGCAGCAGACGTTGCATTTTGGGGAACATGAGTCAGTAGACTGGGGAGTTCAGTGGTGGAGGGCAAAATGAGTTAGTGATACCCTTCCTTCTTTTAACAGCTACTGTGTACTGAATACAGAATAATGCATTTCTCTTACATGCAAAGTTTCTCTTCACAGAATCTGTCCAACAGCTGGGATAGAGCACTGGCACCGGCCATTAGCACACTCTGACAGCCAGACCCACCTCGTCTCAGCTGATCTTTTGACAGACCCTGACTGTGCATTTGCATGAGTTGAAGAAAGCTCTGAAAATACTAGTAACGAAATTCCTGATCTGCATGTGGTTAAGTAGTGCAGCAACCAAAACCACCACTAGCTCTGCATCAGATGGAGGTCTAAGCCTGTGTTCGCTGGAGCATGGGCGAGCCTGTCCAAAAGAGGCTCAGGCAAATTGGTATCAGCTGTTGAGATCCTCACAAATTTGAGGTGCACCTCCAAGATCTGATTTTGATCTTTTTTTTTTCTTCTTTTTTTTTTAATTTTAATGTTTCTTGGGATGAAGCAGTTTTGTAGACACTGATAAGAATGTGTTCACTGTTGTTTCTCTTTTGCATTACAATAAGATTTTTTTTTTGTTGTTGGAAGTCTGAGCAGAGTGAAGGGGTTGCTGGAGGCTGTGCTGGAGCACAGATTTTGTGTCTGGGGCTAGGAAGCAGGGCTCCTTCCTGTCTCTCACAGGATGTGGGGTATCCTGTCTGGCAGCAGCAGAGAAGGGTGCGCGGCTTCAAAGGCAGGAGGAAGTGGTCAGGGGATGGAGAGAGGTAGGCAGGACAGGGGGAGGAGGCACATAAGGCCAGAGACTGAGCCCTGCAGTGGTGAATGGCCTCTTAAACTCTCTTTCTTGAATTCAGCACATCTCAAAATGCACTCAAAAAGCACACGGTATGAGCTTGATTGAAGCCGGTACAAACAAGAGAGGACAGAGATGATATTCTTTTTTCACACCACGTGAACCGCACTGACATTTCATGTATTTGTTAAAGAGGATACTCGTAAAGTATTCAGTGTTGTTAATAGCTCTGCAAGGCTTATGAGTGGAGTTCAGTTTCCTTCCTACAGACCCTTGTTCTATTTACAAGTGAGGGGGCTCTCAGAAAGACGCTTGCAAATCTTGACTTCAGAAATATGTGCAGTTGGCAATGAGAGCCGCAGCCTGTTCCACTGGCATCTGAGTCATGCCATAGTCAGTGGCGAATGTGTCAAGAGGCATGTGGGCTGCACACACAAACACACACACACATAGCAAACAAATTGGGGAGAAACAGCAAGTGTCAAAGAACAGATAATAGAAAGAGAGGAGGACTAAAGCAGGGAACAAGGGAGGGAGAGAGATTCCCTAATTACACATGTAACGGTAAAGAATGGGCCTTTTAAACTCATTACACTCTCCTGTAATTTTATGCTTGTCTTGCAGGCTGACACGCAGGACATCAAAGGCAAACGCTGAGAGGGAGCAGAGAAGGAATCAAGTAATTATCACTTAAAAGATGAAACATCTTTGCTTGCCTTCGCTGTAAACCCTTTTCCTCTCCATGTGTTTGACATTAGCTGTCCTGTGCCCCACGTTGGTAAAGACATTCTAAGACCACTGAGAGGCCTGAGGCGTGAGGAAGTCTATTTATAGACTTGGGTCACAACAAGCTGCTGCTAATTAGTCAGGTTCATCACAGAGCGGGAAATGTAGTGAAACATAGGAGAAACACTCACTGTAAAGGAGGCAAACTAGGTTGTTGGGTTTATTACTATTACTATTACTTTTATTCTCGGAATGCATTCTATATAATTGCTTTACAATCTTTTTCAAAATAGTGAGAATAGATATAAATATGTGATGAGGCTAATTCTGATCAAAATATTCAGGTAAAGCAGTCTGACAAGTTTATATTTTGAAAGATTTTGAAAGGAAATAAGTGGCTAGTTACAATTTTTTTTTTTTTTTTGCCGCGTGGGGGCAGTGAAACAAAGCTTTTAAAACAAAACTAACATATTATCACCTTATAAAGTTGATAATGCAAACATGCATGCGCATCAAACAGACCTAGATTGACATTAGGATCCATTTGGCATTGTGTCCCTGACCACTCTTCTTTTAGCTCCATTGTTGGTCTCCACCAACTCCAGAGGGAAGTAGCTTTCTCCTTAGGGTTAACCCTAAATGGGCCACACACAGCTGCCTGCTGTATATGGAGCTAATTATGGTGTTGACAGTGAACTTAAACAGCAAAGCTGCGGGTGAGAAAATCAAAACAATGAGCTGAAAGATGCTAAAACCTTGGAGCTAAGGCGAACTGCAGAGTCTGATGATAATTATCGGTGGATTTATCACTACCAGCGACCCCTTTCGCATTTAAGTGGTTGTGTGATTCATTGTTAAAATGAAAGTACTGATGGAAGCAGCTTTAAAAAACAGTTAATACGTACTTGCTTTGTCACATACCCCCTATAGTTTCCAAGTTTGTGTCACAGTAGCATCTGAATGAGAACATCTTTATCTTGTCAGGCTTTGGCTGTTACTGTAAATGATTATGTAGCAATGTCTGTACAATGCTGTACAATCAGTTTGGTTGCATCATTTTTGAATGAGTCTGCATTTTAGGCCCAGAATGTAAAGGAAGATATGAATTTGGATTTGGACATGCACCTTAAAGCTTTCAACAGTCAAAAGATTAATGTTCTTTGGCAAACCTGTCCTGGCTACATAAGTTACAGTTTGATGATATTTTATTTTAAAAATGTATGAAATAGGTGTCAATGTATGTGTAAGTGTGAATGTGCTTGTTTTTGTGACTGTCCAGGGTATCTTACCTTTTGCCCACTGCATGCAGGGAATTCCATATCTTGAGCAGTCTGCACTATGCAGAGATCCTGTGCCACAGTCTAAACCTAAGGTATAAATATAAATACATTCAACTGAGCCAGATATATAATATATATCCATTCACTTCAAGTTCCAAACTCAAATAATGCTGTATGTGGTGCGACTGAAATACTTGGCTGGATTCTTGTTTGGTCCGTGGTGCTGAGATGGGGGAGTGTGTATTCATAAGAGCAGAAACGTTGGAATAACAAAATGCTTCTGATGCCAGAACCTCCTCATAGATCCTGCCAGGGTGTCAACATGCCCCACAAGAATGTGCTGAGCTCCACTTTAGCAAAAGGGGTTAGCCGAGTGTGTGAGTGTGTGTTCACGTGCGCGCAGTGTTTGCGTGCATGTGTGTGGGATATGTTTCTGTCGGTGGGATTCACTCTCTGTGTGTAGGCGTGTGTGAGGAGGGGTTTAAGATGAGTCAGCTGGACCAGCGTATGTATGTGAGGAGCCGGTGGAGACGTGAGACCAAGAGCTCAGGTTTAAAGAGGCTGTTCGGTGCTGGAGGCGGACAATCGCTGACCAACGGTAACCAGTACAGTCACTTGCACTTTAATGTAACATTGTAGCAGCTGTCACTACGTCACAGCGTGCGTAATGAGACCTGTTTCATGCCACGTCTGCAGGCACCCACGCTGCTGAAGTGTCCATGAGAAAAATACAAAATCTCTCCCAGTATCTGACGCTGACCTCTGACCTGCGTGTGGGAGGGTGGCAAATGGAAACTCGGCTGAATACTGGAGACTGTCATCATTTCTAATATGAGCATTTTGACCTCTCAGACGCACCCTGGTGGATTGTTGAGGCGTGCATAATGGCTTAGTTGTGACCCCTCAGTAACACAATTGCCCTGCAGCAAGGTGCATAATCTTCTTCTCGTCTCACAATATGTAAATTATATCTCAGTCCTGTTTATGGGAACTGGGAGTGGAATTTTTCAGCTCCATTTTGTTCAGCAGCTGTTGCCCAGAGCAGCAGTCGGCCCTGCCTGCCCGCGGTGCCTCTGCAGGCCAACTCGGCCCACACACTGCGGAGATGAGAAGTGGCACAGAGAACTTACTGGACTATCCCGTAATCCCCCTTTGGTAACGGGGATCGGTCACAGTAGATCTGGAAAAGGTAGGGGATAACCTCTGTTCTCTGTGTGTGAGTCAAGGCCTGTGCCTAAACTGGCTTATTTTTCTCACATATGCACGTCTGAATTACTTTACAGTGTGTATGTGCATAGTTCCCGATGGGTACGTGCATCCACTTTGTCCAGCATATTGGGGTGAAGGTGCTTTCACTCAGGTGAAAAGGCGGACGAGGTCAGTGTTTGTAACAAGGGGAAATACAGTAACCGCTGAGAAGGATGCTGCTCGGCACAAAGGCTGATTCACAGGGCTGACGGGAACATGTGCGCAACACATGGCAAAGCTTGAACAGAGTGAGAGCCATGGGCTGGAGAGGCCCACAGAGACCTGGCTACAAACAACCACCACACATCACTCACACACACGGACACACACACACACACACACACACACACATGTCCACAAATACCCATGTTCTTGTACATTCTCCACGGGGGGTTGAAGCTTCTCATTATTACTTTAGTTTCCAGGTAGAACTCAGTGTGTGTGCCTAAATGTGTGTGTGTGTGTGTGTGTGTGTGTGTGTGTGTGTGTGTGTGTGTGTGTGTGGGAGGTGTGATTGCGATGTGGTGATGAGGGATATCCGGTGGAGTGCCAGCGTGTGAAAGTGTCTTAGAACACCCAGAGAGCTCAGAGAGCTGATTACAGCTAATTGCCCAGATGAAGCACAACAGCTGGAACTGCCTAGCTGCCATTCAAAGACACCAAACACACACACGCATACACACACACACACACACACACAAGCCCTCCCACACATACAATGACCCCCTGGTTTTTACTATAGGACAGAAATGAGCTCCCTCTTTGCACCTCACCCCTCATTCCTCTGACTCCCCTGCTCTTGGCAGGACCAGATCTAGAGCTCAGAGAGCTCAACGAGATGACTGAGAGGTTGTTGGAGTTGATATGAGCTGGCCCGCACTCAGACTGCTGAGGCTGCTCTTTTCAGCTGTGGGGTTTTCCCCCCTTGCTGTGGTATTGATGGAATCCTAAAGATGCTTGCAGCCAGATGTCTCGAAGACGGAGAGAGAAAGGCAGGCGGAGAGAAAGAAGCAAAGAAGCAGCGTGCAGCTCCTCACAGAGGCTGCTAACATGCTTGAGCTCTCTTCAGGCTTGCAAAGCCTGAAACGCATGCGTTCTGAATGTCAGTGATCTGCATCCATCCAGAAATAAGCCCATGTCTGTATGCACATTTTAATCTAAACTGTTAAAAAGTTACAAAAACAAAAAAGAAGTGTCAGACCTGTGGATTCATGTTTTTTGTGCTCTGAAAGACACAAGTCCAACAACAAATTAACCCTAAACCCTTTTCCCTTTTCCAAATCTGGCTGATAATTCATGCATCACATTCCACATTCTTACCCCCATTCTTTTGCTTTTCCACTCCCATTTTTCACTTGCTCACACACACATAATCTTTCTCTCTCCACATTTTCTTTTCTGCCTCATGTACCCTCTCTTTCTGTCTCCCTGACCCTCTTTCCTGTCAATCCTCTGGTCTTTCTCCCAGAGACCAGCTCGTGCAGGCAGGAAGCGTGGCCTCCTCTGGGTTCGGGCCCATCAGTGCGGTGTTTATTGTCCTAACCTCAGAGAATTAGCATCGAAGACTCAGAGTACAAAGTCAAGGGCATCCGAGCCTGTGGAGGTTGCAGGGGAGAGAGAGGAAGCAAAACAGGACCAGACCAGATTGTATATTTGTTTAGTGTGGGGTGTGGGGGCTGCCAACAGGCAGTGAGATGATCAGAAGGGTGAGGAGAATGTGAATTGGGGTGGGGTGATTGTTGCAAAGCTACACCCATTCCTCCAATTGTGCCCTGTGCACCTCATCTTGTTCTCCCATCACTCATTATCTCTATTGATGTAGAAAAGATCTGATTAGGCAGGATTTTGTGCGTGCATTCCTCCATCTCCTCAACTCATGATACAACATTTTCTCAGTTCAAACTCTTAGTTATAAATCTCGAAACCACTTTACCATATGTGTAAAATAGCCAGTGGACAATGAAAGAGCCAGCATATGGTACCTTTCTCTCCTGGCTACTTTAGGGCAATAAAAGGGGAAGTTAACGACTGAAATTGTGTGTTCCTCCTTTTGTAAAAAGCCATGTAGAGCAGTTAAAGTTCTTCTCCTCCACAGCAGCGGGGAACAGGAGACTGCAGGAATGTGGCAGCAAGAAATACGAAGAAATACAGCTATAGAGAAAGCAGTGAGGAGGTGCCTGCTCCCACCAACGTGGAGGGCAGAGTAAACATACCTAAGCTTAATATGCATGTGTACGCCTTCTTGTCAGCAGAATAGTCTGTCCATCCCTTAAAATCAAACCATCACCCTTAAAATCCATTTTGTGGCGCCTGAACTGATACCAGTACAAAACTACATTTGAGACATGACTGCATTTTGTTCACAGGTTAAATATTTATGATTTCTGCAAGACAGTGTTGGAGTCAAAATAGAAGAATAACATGATCTAAACCAGTGGCACCAAACTTTTTTCTTTTACTTATGACTTCTTAACACAGCCTCGTTTGAAGTTGCATATACATACTGGTCATGACCAGTTCAACAAAAGAGTGATTGTCTCGTCTCCACCAGTATTATTGTGGTATAAGAAGTAGGAACATATCTAACACACTTTACTTTGCATTATATCTATTCTTATATACTGTAGGCTATATTATACATAAATGCATAAATAATTGCACAATTCACTTATATGCCCTCTAAGGTTTTGTAATGTATATTGTATATAAAGGAAGGTATATGGAGAGTTTCACTACTTGGTTCTTAAGCAACTAAATCCTTCACTGTTTTCAGCAGCTAGTTGCTAACTTTGTATCCATGCTGTTTTTTATTGGCAGGTAGTTTTGTGGGTACGATGGGCTGCATGAAGCAACACTGATGAGCGTGCTGAACCAGAACAATGTGCTGAAAGATGCTTCTCTGTAGAGCTGAGAACCACACAGTCGGGTGATTCTCTCTGGGTTCGTCACTATGAGCGACACGTTTCACAGAACACAGTCAGCACTCAGTGGATGTAAGCTGCGGGTATAACGCCTATAGGGCCATAGGGCACCTTTTTTCAGGCAGCATTCTCATCTCATTCCACTTGGCCTGCCTGTTACCATTTTCAAAATCTTTTTCACTATGGGAAACTACAGCAACCTCAGAGTGAGCAGCCTACCCGCTGAAAATGCCTAATTTTGATGAAGATTTGGATCGTGCAATCACACCATCAACATGTGTCTTTGCTGTTTTTTGTGGTGTTTTAGGCATTTTACTGACTGTGCTCCCCACGTGCAAATAATCCACCAAAACAAGTTCCCCTCCGACACTGTTTTGCAGGCGCTGCATCCTGGGGTTCAGCGCCGCCCAAGACGATTACAATTGGTTTAAAGAAATGCAAACAAACCAAAGCTTTTTTTTCCCCCCCTATTGCAGAATAATAGGTGCAGCCAGACCACTCTCCTGCACTGACACAGCTCTGGAGGTTGGTCTGGCTATGTGAGACTAAGGAGGGACCAGCTGTAACAGCAACAAAATGCCACCAAAAACAGCCATGTAGCCACATGCAACAACCATATCCTCTGGATGGTGTGATTGCACTGGAGAGGAGGTGGGATAACTAGCTAATATAAACCTATAATTATTGTTAAATACACTGCTTTCCCTTCAATTACTTCAATCAGAAACATGTGGAGGCTCCTTTTTAGTGGAGAGACTGTCGATTCACACAGTGAAGTAAAGAAACAGAGAGACTTCTATAATGCTTTGTAAACCAAGTCAAATGTCAATGGATTAAGCAGTTAAAGCTAATTCCCATGGTTTATGGTATTACAAAATGCCAAAAAGCTTGAAGCCAAAGGTGGCCAGTAAGAGAGAGTACCCACACTCAGCCCGAGCCAAGAAATTATCTGTCTCATTAAGAGAAGAAAAGCGTTTCAGTTGGTGCTGTTAGTGACCAAGTAGAGTAAAGATCTACAGAGAAAAACTGAGAGGACCGAGCTCTCCCGGTGCTCTGCTTCTCTACTCTGAAACGAAAGTCATTTTTCTTCTTGAAAAAATGCTAAAGGAGAGAAAGTACAGAGCGCAGCAGCAGAATACCAGCCATACCCATATTAGTTACGCTCTGAGCGGCCAAAAAGAGAGTTGGACATTAATGCGGCAATTTTACCTGCTAGAATTAAGTGGATTGCAAATAAAATAAATGGGGTAATGACTGAGTTGTTGCAGTAATAGATTTGTCACCAGTGTGCAGACGACGGTGGGGAAGAAGAAATTAATATATGGATTTATGAGGTCAGCCACTTATGAGAGGTAATTTGTGTTCAATTGCCTTTGTTTTGCATTGAAGGGAACATCTACGCACATAAATCCTTCAGTAGTGATTGGGCTGTCGTCCAACTCAGATGTTACACTGAGTTTCACGCTTGTGCCTCTGAATTTGCCAAGAGAGAAAAAAAAACTCAGGGGAGGCCACACAGTTTCAGTTTAATGAAACTTTAAGAAAGTGAACGGATACACAGCGTGACATCAGGGGGGACTTATTTAAGGAGGATTAGAGTTACAGTTGTTTTGCTCCTGGTTAGGACCAGAGCTGGGCAAGCCATGCATGACAAATCCTATAGATGTAAATGATGGAAGACCGTGAGGATTTAGCTGAACATGGGCTGGAGGCCTGGCACTCTGAAAGAGAGAGGGCTGGGGGGGGGTGATCTCTGCCATTTTATCCACTGAGCTCTGTGACTCTAATCAGGAAAATCTCCCTGAAGAGGAGAATTTGAGATGAAACCACGAAATGTCTGGAAGGAGTTGACTCCAGGGGAAAGCTGGGGTAAGGTAAGATACGGCAACTGGGCCTGACCTTAATCTTGAGCGCTAAAACGGTTATGAAGAACTGCCCTAGATAGAGGCACTGATTATTTTAAATGTAGGCTCTAATGTCTGATGAATCAGCCTGCCTTGGCTATCAAAACAAGGTCTGGGAAAAAGGAAAAAAAATGGTGAGCTGTGGTGGCCCAAAGGATAACTCAGGACTCCCTAAGTATGTGGGTCCGCAGCTCTTACCCCAGCTGTCCTGCCTCCCTCAAATCTCTGCGAATTCTGGGCATTGGGTTGAACTGGCAGAGGAATGCTTTCATGTTGCTGCTTAGGAACTGGAATGGAAGTATTAAAGCAATTCAAAACATGACCCTAATTTATTAAAAGTCATCTGTTTCCAATAAGCAAGTGCTAATTAATGGCCATGGCCAGGAGGGAAATGAGAGGCCGGTGCAGATGAGAGGCAGAGAGAGAGAGAGAGAGAGAGAGAGAGAGGAAATGGAGAGAGAGAAAAGTTTGTGTGGGTTGGGGAATTAGAGGACACAGAGATGCTATACATTACTTACTGTCACATGTTTCAAATGGGATTACTGCTCAAGTTAGACAAGAAGGCTGCGTTCAAAAACCATTTGCACTTTCACAATGTTTTGATTAGGACCAATTTGCTGTATTTGTTTGGTGACTGGAAAAGCAGGGTAAACAAAAAAGAGGGTGAGTTTCCTCTGTGTTTACTTTAACATGGAGGGAACAGCATATGTCTGTGTACAACTTATGACAGCAATTTTCTCAATCCTTGCGAGATGCATGGAAATGATTAAGGGAAAAATGTGCACTGTGGTGGTCACAGTTGTGCTGGCAATCAGCAGGAGGAGAGAGATGCCAGAGAAAGCCTTGAGTTTTTTTTTTTTTTTTTTTTTTTTTTTTTTTTTCTTCTTGACATTTTTCCTGCACCTGGACTCATCCTGATCAATATAGAAACATTAGAGATCATTTTCACAAATCAAAATGCAATGCAGACTTCGCCTCTCTCCTCACCTGTTTTTCATATTTCAATAATCAGATCCAACTGGGGTCAGTGGTTTTGACCAGCTTTTCTTTTGTGGAATGAGACTGTCTTGCACAGGAACTGCAGCAGATTTCAGCTACATGGAAAAACATGCAGTACCTGGAGATTTCCTACAAAGACAACCATCAGCCAGTTTTCAGACCGTGGCAAGAGGAAGTCTTCTTTTCCCCATATCAGAGTCTAGATTAAATCAGCATCTGCAGTCTGGAGGAAGACAGGATCAACAGACCAGAGAGCGTCTGGTAGCAAAGAGAATCCCTCTTTCCCTTCTCCACGTCTCTCCCACCAAATCTTTGAACGCTCACACCCCATCTGCTGCAGACCTGCCATGTTTGCACAGCTGCTGCTTTCTCAATCTTTCTCCGTATTGCAAATCATTCCTTACACTCCCACTGCAAGAGAATAACATTACAGAAGTCCCCAGGTACCACAGCTTCTGCTCAGTGGTGGAAGACATGTAACCAAGCCCCTGAATGACCACGGCCTGAGTGGCCCACCGGACGTCCGCTCTCACGGCTGGACCGGACATGCTGGTGTTGACAGAGAAATATGAGGACGTCCTCACTGGAAGCACACTGACTTTTTTTTCTGAATCTAATAAAGGGCTCAGATTCCCAGAAAAGCACTAAGTCTTGGTTGAGTACATGACTGTCAGCAGCATTTGATTTCTTACTGCCCACCAGCTCAGGCAATATATCCTTACATCAGTCTAAGTAAAACTCTGCTGACAGACTGTTGCCCACTTCTGACAGTAATGAAGCTGTTTTCATGCACCACACTGTCAAGTGCTATATGTGACACTTGCTCATGTTCTTGACTGCCTTCAACAAATATATCTGAAGTTATTTAGAATAATATTATCTCTCTGTCTGTCTAAGCTTGAGCTTCCATTGTGGGCAGTCTGTTTAAAGAGCTATTGAGCAATGTCTGGCAACAACAGTAGGGAATTAACTAAAACTGTATTCTGAGAGTTTAATTTCATTTGGTGATTGTGGTGATTTTGTTTTGATCTCTTCTGTGATGGATTTGATATAGACATAGCCACACTTGCACTTCTAGGGATGTCTCAATCACTCCCCCACTTTGGTCCAGACTGAAATTTTAAAGTATTGGATTCATTACCATGAAATGTTGCATGGAAATTCACCAGAGGTTTCCTCTTCATATTAACTATAACCTAGTCCTTATAATCGTATGAAACACATACGATACCCAACCCATTCCCAACCACTGTTTCATGAAGCGACTAACGTTCACTAATATGCACTCAATATTAATATAACTATAGATTATAATAACGTAAATAATATAATATAATATAATATAATATAATATAATATAAAGCACATTAGCATGCTGATATTTAGTACTTAGCTCAAGTACAGACTCATAGCCGATAGCTCAGCTGTAGACTTGCTGTTCTCATGCTGAGACTGGATCTTCTGGTGTCTTCTCATTGGTCTACTTAATGCAAACATTGTTGCTGCAGCCAAAAATGTAAAACACCCCACTTCCTGCATGATAGAGGATCTATATAGATAGTATATAAATAACAGTCCTTTTAAGTGCATTGTAATCACGTGAAAAAAAAAAATCAAAATGTTGAAATGGTTCACACCACAAGTAAAAGATCTCCATTTTTCCAATATTCATCAGGGCAGAAATCAAGATAGAGGTTAAACGTGGGTGAGATATAGTGTCATGAAAAACACACAAGAGACGAAAGGGAGTCATCAATGATTTAAAAAGGTTGGGGAGCAAATAGACTCTTAAAGACTTCAAAACATTTTTTATGTCAGAATCGTTTTCCTTTCTTTGTTAATCTGCTGCAGGGTGGGATGTTAATGTCAAAGACAAGAAGTGTTTACATAAAATGTTCCAAATCTGTTTTGTGGGTGTGTGTGGGTGTGTTAGTGAACTGGGTGGGGGCTCTTTTTTGACAGGGCTGTCCCACGCCAGTTCAAGGTCAAGGTGAGATTAAATTTACCTCTTAGTTGACACTGTTGATAAGAACTCTGGGATATGTAAACACTCCAACTCTCATTCCCACTCCTGCCTTTGTCTTTCTCACACAGAAACACACACACCACCACAGCAGGAGAGACAGGCGAGTATAATCACACCGCTTTTTCATATTTCAGGAAGCTGTGGAAATTTTATCTTGGGTGATTCATCTTCTCTGTAAACTGCGGATTTTCTCAGAGCAAACAGTTTGCTAGTCAGGTAGTTCTGGCGAAATTGTTTTCATAGATTACGGGAAATCATGCACTGTATCCAAACTTGTACCCCCCCCCCCCCCAAACACTGAGCCACACACAGCAGCCTGTCTCCTTTCTCCTCCCATAACAATACTATGTATTTTTGGACAGTGCCACTGGTCCTATACTTGGTGCAGTTCCAGGATATTTTTAGACAGAGTCCCTTTTTTGCATTTTGTTTGTGTTGTATATTTAACAGGCATGTTTCCACTCCTATTTTCTGTCCTTTTCACTCCTCAGCAGCAGTCACTTACAGCCTCTCTGCTGGCTGCTGCTTTGGTTTGGCTGCAGGCACAAAAACACTTGTGTTTGAGAAGAAGGCGCCGGCAATGGTAAGGAAGGGTGTGGTAATAAATGTGCAAAATTCATGGTAGGCTGGGAGTTAAGTTTAGCCCACTTGAGCCGGCAACTACCGGGGAGGCCCAGCAACATACATACGGAGACAGGGTGACAGGGTGAGTCAGAAAATGCCAGCGTGTGAGACACAGAGACATAGTGTTGTCATTTAATCTGTCATCAACAACCCAACGGTGCTGTATCACGCTACCATGTCGCTGTCTCTTTCTCTTTGCTGTTTATAAATGGTACATGTGACTAATACATCTACCCCTCTCCTCTGTCTAGACACATTAGAGCAGAATGTTCTGTGTCTGCAAGTGGACACCAAACCTCTGATTAATTTCTGCTCAGAGCAAACACATTTCAAACGGTATACGCATTGTGTGCAACGGAGCATGCAGCATGTGAAAGATGGTTTAGATTAATTATGATGCACACATACATCAGCACATACAGTACATATATTCATTCTAACATGCACGCACACCATTGTTGGCCATGTTAGCTCTGTCAGTGTCCGGCATCAGTTGTATATTAACCATGTTAGTAGCGCAGTGTCTGTCAATCCACCACTTTGTTTTAGACTGGAATATCTCAACAACTGACTGATGGACTGCCATGAAATTGTGCAAAGACATTCATTGTCCCCAGAAGATGAATTGCTCTGACTTCGATTGTGGCTTTAATGAAATGCATTGACAACAACTAGAGGGTTTACCATGACATTTGGTACAGACATCTATGATGCCCAGAGGATGAACCTTAATGACTTTAGTGGTATCTTGAATAGCGCCCCGGGCAGGTCACTGTTTTTCTTATTTGGAGAATATTTCAATGTCTACAGGATGGATTGGCACAAAGACATTCATGGTTTGTAAATGATGATTCCAAATGACGCTGGTGATGATGACTTCTCCTTTAGTGTGAATTTGGCGAGTTGAATTTGATGGATTGTAGTGAAATTGAGTGCACACATTCATGCCCTCCTGAAGATGAATTGAAATATTTTTGAAGATCCCCTGACCTTTATCTGGGTCAAATTTTTTAATGTGTCCAATACTTGGGTTTATGGGACCAAAAATCCACAAACAAGACATTCCTCTGTGTTTAGTTCTTAATAGCATAATATGTTAGCATGCTAACAAGCCAGACTAATATGGTGAATAAACGTTGCAGGGCTAGCTGATTAACACCAGCCTTTTATTTTCGTCATTGTGAGCATGTTAGCATGCTAATGTTAGGATTGAGCTCAGTCTCACAGACCCACTAGTGTAGCTGTAGACTCTGTCTTGTATTCACCATCACTTAACACTGCACATCATTTTCCTCAATTGATTTCTGATTAGTTTTCACATTACCTGCTCAGCTGGACCCAGAAATAAAAAGTATAACTTCCTATTCTACAATAATGAACAGATAATACTCAACAAAACACTCTAATGTCAGGACACTTAATACATTAACAGGTTTTTAAACAGAATTCTAATGAAGCAAGACTTATTTGCAGAAGACAGCCATTACAAGTTTTCCTTTTTCTCAAATAAACTACTCCTTCTTCAGCTTCCCAGGATGACAATAGAGAATGTGGCTGAGAAAGTCATTCCTATCATTCCTGCTTGGCGGGTGGGAGTGGATTCACCTCAAGTGTTTGAATCAACCTGTTGGGACTCAGATCTATTATCTCTGTTATGTCTTATGATACAGAGCAGATCTGGCAGCTCTGCAGTAAAGCAGATAATAAATCTTGAATGACATAAAAATATCAGTTTTCATCTGTGCTCCACTGCTTATGGCAGAGTCTGTCACCTCTCTATAACTTTATTCCACAAGTGGGAAAGTGATAAAGGTGCCAGTTGTACAACCACGTGCAAATCATTAAGTCCTGATCCCTGCAGCAGCCTAACTCGTGCTTATATGGTGAAATGTTTACTCAGAGCCAATATTTAATAACAACTTATGTACCAAGTAGAAATAAATAAAATCTCAGGATTTAGTGCCAGAAACCACCATGGTCCCAAAAATGAAGCATTCCCTCAGTGTTTGGGTTTGCGGGCTGTCAGTAGTGGTGAGGACTCAAGCTCTCTGGTGAGACACATTCATGCCCAGCATGCATAGCAGCAGGGGAGCACAGAGGGGGAGTTTCAGGAAGCTTCTCTTTCTTTCTCTCTTCTCTTTCTGATCTCTCTCTCTCTGTCTCTCTCATTTACTGTCTCTCTCTCCTTTTCTCCCCTATATCTCACAGCAGCAGTACATGGCCTCTGCTTCTCACTTTGTAGGTCGAGTTTGAAACCCAACACTGGCACCAGGAGTCACCTTCCAGGCATGGCTCAAATGCCCACCACCATCCCCATGCCCTGTAGTCACAAGACTGAGGTGGGACGGGAGGTCAGGATCGAAGGCATAGCTGTTGCAGCGGGCCCGGTGGTGGATCCCACTCTTTGTGATAATTACGTAACTTCAGATACTTGCTGGAGGACATCGGATGGGGCAGCAACGCGAGGCCCACGATCAAAGCACATCTCCGTCTGTTTGATCAGCGATGGGGCCAGTGCGACCTTCCATAAACCTGCATGACCTCCCCTTTAGCTGCCGCCTTGCTCTCCTGCTCCCATCTGAGGATTCGGTTTCGTTTGAGCCATGCAGTGGATTCCCGTTATACACACAGGGGCAAATTAGAGAAGCAGTGAGTGAGAGAAAAGGAATGGTTGCAATGAAGGAGTCAGTCTGAAAAAGAAGAAGTAAAAGCATAAATAGGGGGATGAGGTGGCAGTGAAGACAGCACACAGGCAGACTGTTTGCTGCTTTTTCTGCCTGTTGGTGCCACAGATGAGGAGATTGATGGTCATTGGGGGTGTGTGTAGGTAAAGTGGTGTTTGTGTGTGTGTGTTCGTGTGTGTGTGGGGTGTGAGCAGAGGGCGTTTGCTGACTTTGCAAGAGGACATCAGCAGTACAGAACCTGAGCCCTGCTCAGACCACCCGTACTGCCCTCAAAATGGTGGCCTGTAAGAGAGAGAGTCATACTGTCACCAATGGTCACATGAGCCGTTCTGACTTGCTCCTCCATCCATTCATGTCTCACACTAAACTTCTTATCTCTTAAAGAAAAACACAGTTTATCACACCCTGGGTGTTATAGTTATATGATCAGAGTCACAAACAAGCTTAGTCAGATTATCTAAACCACTAAACTGAAATTGTGTGCATCTTAAATGGGACTGTCCTACTACTTGAGTCTGTTAGTCTTATAAACCCACTGTACACTACCTGCCCAGCACCAGAGGAAAGACAGACTGAGTTAGCCACTATGGTGAACATAGTGAAACATTTACCAGCTGAAGAACCAGATATTTCCCTCAGGAGTTGGTGGAGACCAAAACAGAGCTGAGTGAACTGTGGACTTACATTCATCAGGTGGCCAGAAACATGACTCCAAATGAAAGGTTACATTGCGCCATGTCCTGGAGATGTGTAAAGAGGTAGCTGTTTGCTATCATGTTTGCTATATGAACTTTATATATGTCAGTTTATTGTGTTTACAGCTTGTTGTGCTGCTCATTAGAGGGCAGCTTTAAACACTGTTGACAAGTAGTGTCAGCTGTATCCAACTGTACAGCATACTGTAAACCTGTACTCCTTACTCTCTTCTCAATGTAATTATACACAAGCAACTGATAATCAAGACAAAGTACATCTACAGAGCTGACAGTAATTCAATCCTCATTTCAGTAGCCTACATAACTGCTTCTATGCATGCTCCCCAAAACTGTGCCCTCTCTGACCCCGCCAGTAAAGGTGACACACGCTGTCACAACATCAGATTGCACTCTTGCAGCCGGTGGCCCCTGATGTAAGCTTGCACACATTAAATTCTTCTTGGTAACCGAACACCGTGGGCAGCCATGCAGGAGCCAGCCTCCGTGAACCCGCGGAGAGTTATAAAAATAGTGGAGTGCAAGCAAAAGGGCACTCCCTCCCTGCTTCTTTGCCTCTGTCTCTCTCCTGGCTTCTATTAGCTCTTGTTCCCATCCACCTATTATCCAGGTGTGACAGAAATAACTGCTGATAATTATGTGCTTCATTATATTGTACTTTGGTTAAACTAATATGGCAAACATGTTAGCAAACAGTGGATTGTTACGACAGAGATGGTGCGACATTATTATTCTTTCAAGCAACATTAACTTTACTGTAAATACTCCACTGTGACACCAGCTAGTCTGCCGTTTGGTGCTGGGTTTATCAAGGCTCTTTAGCTGAGAACATCTGCCTGCTGCTTCTGGAAACTAAATCTAGATGAAAGTAGTGAGAGAGGACCAAAACAGTAAAGATGTGGGCTTTAAAACCAAAACAAAGATCTTAAAGATGCTATAACGTTCTGCAATGCTGACAGAAACTGCACAGTAGGGTGGTAATTATCTATGAGGTGGTCACTATGAATTATCTTCTTTACATTTGATCCTGTGTTAATGTAAAAATGTTGAGTGTAGCAGCTTTAACACTAAGTCTACCTGCACTTTGACTGTAGTCTGAATTTATATAATACATAGTAGTTATCTTATATTTTCTTTGTCTTGATACCAGATTTTATTTTTAAAGGCACACTCATTCATACTCTTTGTGTTTTCACACACAATTAGAACGGGTGATATGAATACTGAATGTACGTCGTTGACTTGAGTCACTCAATTTCCTGACCAAATAGGCTCAAAGATAAACCAGCTTTACATCACAGCACCGTATAAAAGGATTTGTACAAAAAGAAAAGAGGCACATTTGTCTGTCTAGACAGAGAAAAAGAGGTAGAGAGAGATGGGATGACATAGAGAGAGCGAGGTCTGCAGCTTTGTCTGCAATCCCATGTGGATAGAGTGTCGAGGTGTTGAAATGGCCCATTGAGCCAGAATGTCAGCTATACAAGATCAGATAGGACGGAGCACCGATCTGTCCACAGCTTACAGCCACTGCTCTGCTCTCCACCAGCTCCCACCCACCAGCACTTCAGGGCCAGTGGAAACCTTCCCACCGTGCTCACACATTGCAAACACACACAACACTTCTGCAAGGGGAAGGAAGCAGCCAAGTACTTTAATGTATGCAGACAATATCAGTATACATTTTAAGTGAGTGTGTTTTTTTCCCCCAAAACTCTGAAAAATGAATTCGAGCCCACTTGGCCCACACTTTGACACACAAAAATCCATTGCCATTGTGAGGCATTCAAAGGGATCTGTTTCTCTGAA
Source organism: Seriola dumerili (assembly GCF_002260705.1). Lineage (NCBI taxonomy): Eukaryota > Metazoa > Chordata > Actinopteri > Carangiformes > Carangidae > Seriola > Seriola dumerili. Next base: position 7,386,750 of record NW_019174272.1, on the reverse strand, counting down.
ATGCCACGTCCTTAACAGAAAACGCATGGAAAGCCTCCACAAGGCCAACATTGTTCCTCTGGCCTGTTAAATGCACATGGAGATGTTGTTGAAGGAAAAAAAAAATCCTACTGTAGCATTGTGGGTGAGAATTCATGCTGCTGGCACATAGGATCATTAGAAGTGGGTGAATAAAAATCTCCTCTATTATTTATGAGCCATGACATGGTGTGAAATATATGACCACAGTGGTACTGCTCTTTGTGAATTGGTGAAGAAAAATAAATAAATTAAATGTTGGGATCATACTGCAAATCAAAAGAACAAAGAGTATAAGTGATAACAAAGACAGAGCACAAAGTGAGCAGCTCAAAGGCATTGACATATTACTCAACTTAACACACAGTTTGTGCAAGAAGCAAAATAGCCCTGGGGAAAGAATCCAAAGCCAGATATCAGTGGTCTGTTCAGCATTAACTCCTCGTAAGTCGTAACATATTTTCTGGGAGAACAGAGACGACTGACTGGTCTCATGCCACTGCAGCAATCTGTCAATGCAGTGAGTGAATGTCACTCTATATGAATGATAAAGATCTCATATAAGGTGCCTGCAATGCTACACCACCCAGCCTGCCAAGTGGAAAGCTGCACTGCAGGTCTAAAGAGCAGAGGAACAGTGATGTGTTCAAAAAACGCTCTGTTGATGATGGAGCTCCCACTAAAGCCCCAGCTAATTAAAAGCCACCACAGAGTTGCAGCATGGAGCCAAATAGCCTCCAGACCCAGCTGCTTGATGGGGTCAAATATGGCTGCCTTCTTCTCAGTCAAGCATGGAGATGTGGTGTGTGCTTAGCAAGAAGAAGAAGATGTTTGTCTCTCCGTAGCAGTAATGAAACCCATGGGACTGCATGAAGGGGTTGATGACAAATGCTGAAAAAGTGTCAGACAGGTATGACAGGTTTAAGTGGTAAGATATTTTTTCTTTTCTACTGCTGGGATCAACGTTTTATACACACACACACACACACATATATATATATATATATATATATATATATATACTATATATGTGTATAACCCTCTTAGATTGGCTAGATGGGCAACTTTGTACTTTCGGTACTTAAGTGGGCTATATTTTAGTAATAATATGTATCCTTTAATTGAAAGCTGCACTAATCAATCTAATATAAATAATGGATAAATAGCAACAGGCATTGTGAAATGTGTTAGCTGTAGTGATGAAACCAGAAAGAATAATCAGAAAAAATTCAGCATCTTTCAGCTCATTGTTTTCACAAACAACTGTTGGTTAGCTAAAAAACAAAGTTAGGAACTAGCTGTTGAACATAGTGGAGTATTTAGCCACTTAAGAGACAAATATTTCCCTCTGGAGTTGGTGGAGACCAAAACAGAGTCAAAAGGAGAGTAAATATTGGACTTACATTCATCAGGTGGTACATGTCTACTGGATGTGTAAATAAGCATATCAACTTTATAAGGGGATAGGATGTCATTTTGTGTAATAGTATGTTTACAGCTTGTCCTGCTGCCCTCGAGTTGCCAAAAAAAAATCAGTGAATGTAGATTTAATTGCAATGTCATAGATGTACTTCATTTTAAAGTTTTTATTTGATTGTAAGTAGATTTTTTGACACTGTGGTAAAAACTAATCTTACATTGTGGCAATGATAGTTTTGTCTGATTTCATCTTCCACCACTAATTACAAGTCATTTCAAATAGGGAGGGAGAAATCAGCAGCTCAGTTGGTGTTTTATTCTTCAAGTTCATCACTCCGTCAGTAGCCAGGTCATCTAAGATCAACAGGATTGTTATGTCCTCTGGTTCATTTGAGGCAGCAGGGAGAGTTGACTGCAGGGTATGATATGTGCTAAGACTGTGGCCAATAGCCAAGCTCCTCTGTGTAAGTAAATGTAGCCAATGTTTCAGAAAGGCGATAACAGTTCTTTCCATGCTGGTGGTGGTTTGACGGTTGGAGGCAGACCCCCTGGGTGTGACGTACCCCTCAGCAACCCCGGACATGTCAGCAGAGTTCACCTCCCATTCAGCGCACGGCAGAGCAAACACAGGAACCACATCAAAGCAGCTGAGCCAGGCCACAGTGCCCCTGTGTACTGGTTTGTTATTCTCCTCCAAAGGTTAATTACAGTGGGGCTTCAAAGGGCCGGCCGGCCATCTGCAAAGAATTTGAAAGTTGAAGTCTTAAATTCCTGTCAGGCCAAACGAAAAAATAAACAGACCAATCAATCAGTGTGCTGCTAAATTACACACTCCTCCATTGTGGTTTGTAGGGGGTAATGGCAAGTTAATGTCTCACTCAGAAAATAGCTTTTGACCATCAGGGAGAGACTTGACACCTTCATAATCCAATTTGCAGCATGGTTCACGAAACAAGGTTATCTGAGGGCATATCATTGTCTGTACATACATATCACAAACACACACAAGCAGAAATAATTTGACATGGAAGTGTGCTCCTGGAAAACATCTTTGTCATGACGAAAATGTCTCCATCATGAGTTTGCAGCACACATGGACAGAGCAGAGGTTTGTTTGGGGGGGAGGGGGGGTGGATACAGGGTGGAGAGAAAACAGACAGAGAGAAAGAAGAGCTGAATGAAAAGAGGCAAGGGAAAGGGGAAGTTATATGGGAATACCTTTACACCTTCAGCCCTCACCCAGCCAAGCTTTCCACCCTGAGCCATGCCATAACTCTACGAGTGGCGACAATGCATTTCAAGGCCTGCTGGTGTCCCTGGCAGCTCGCATTAGTCCTATGAATAGTCAGCTATTTGTGTTTGTGCAACTGAATCCTGGTCTTTTTATGACTGTTTACCATGGAGGGAGTCTCGCTAAGAGCCCTCCGCACTATTGGGTGTCACAAATAAATGATATCCACTGCCAAAACTGGGTCAAACAGTAGTTCAAACAAGCGTTCGTTTTCCCCTTCTCTGAGAACCACATGAGTGGGGTTTATTGTATCAGCACATTTAAAATAGAGTCTGGTTAATCATGGAAGAGCACAGCACATTAACTTTAAAATATACCCCTCGAAAACTTTCTCACGCTGATTGCATCGCTCTGTATGGCAAACTTATATAAACTGGCGCTTGTGGTACGCTTAAACAAACCACAAGAAATATATGTGAATACTGGCTGAACTCGTAGGTCTGTTTGCCACTCGTCAACTTTCCCAAACCTGCGAACCACTTCTGTTTATTCTAATAAGGCGCAGAGGGCTGAAAGAGAAGCATTAACCGGGTACAGTACTGCAGCACCCCTTAGTCTGTATTTATTATTCCAATATGGAGAACAGGCGTGTCTAATTGCTTGAACAGGTATGTGTGTGTGCGTGTGTGTTTGTGTCCCTGTCTTGGGCGGTGAGTACACAGGCTGAATTGAGAAGTGGGTCCCTTGCAGAGCAGCAAAGCCAGCCTCACATGGTTTTAATGCTTCCTGCTTGTTGTTTTATGTGTCTACATTAAATGGAGCCACATGCTATCAATAGACTTCTACACATGTGGAGGAAATATTTGGCCTTGAAAACGCTGGGCCCATTAAGTTCGACATATGACTGGGGAAATCGATGAATGAATCAGTGGAAATGTAGGCCTCAATGCTGCAGCCATTAAATGCTCCTGAAAAAACTTGTCAGCCTAAAAGCTCTTTCTTTGCCTCCAGGGGTTGACTGGCAGGATTCATTTGGAGTATTTACGTCAGAAGCAGCGTTTTTGCGCAAGCCGGGGTGTGCCTCAGTGACGTGACGACCTGGACGGTGCAGGTGTCACGTTCGTGGTGTGAGTCACAGTCTCACAGTCCTCATACACAACGGCCACCCTATCCCGGCAGCTCACGGGTGTGTGCGCGAGACACCCACCGAAAACATCAGACCTGCTCAGTCGCCACACTCCCTGCATGCCTGTGCAAGCAAGTTTAAGTGCACACACTCACACACACGCCATCAACTTTATGCGTAGCAGGGAGGGATGACTTGTCCCAGGATCACAACATTGCAACATTTTTGTCAGTGCAAAAGAAAACACATGCCAGTCAAATAGTAACAGAAAAATATGGCTGTATTTAACACTAATTGTTTTCAGTCTGAACAGAACAATAATTCTGAATGTGCAGGGAACTATGCAAGTTGTTCTGCATCTCTGAGACTTGACTAACTGCAACATTTTGGTAAATATTATTGCTTGCTGTCTTGAAGCAACAGTTCAACATTTTGGGAAACATGATTAAGAGTTAGCTGAGGTGTTAGATGATACCACACTCATGTCTGTGCAGTAAATATGAAGGTTTATTCAGTTAGCTTAGCTTAGCATAAAGACTGGAAACAGGGAATCAGCTAACAATTTGTGATTTTTTATTTTTTACCAACTTGGCTCAAAAATTGGAACAAGGGAAAAACAGCCTGACAATGTGAAAATGTCAGATTGTTTGGTTAGGATTTTTTTTTTTTTTTTTTGTCTCTCTCTATTTCATTTTGACTGTCATGGATAAAACACTGTCATGGATAAAACACCAAAGCACAAAACACTGATGACTCAGAGAGGGAAGCTCATAGATGCAGGGAATACCTGGAACCACATGCTGACCAGAGGTCTCAACAAGGCCATGGCTGAATCTTGTCCTTTCACCTCGACTGTAGCGTCACTGAATACAGGTTTGGTGTGCCCACACTGTAAACACGGGCTAGATCCTAATTTTCTATAGACTGCAGTACAAACAGACAGGTTGTGCACAGAGTGTAATAAAATCTCTAAAGTAACAGGACAATTGCTTTGCTCTATGCTATCGTCATTATCAATTATCACATTGTCACCGACTTCATATAAATCACCGTACAACATACTGCCATCACATCACTCAGCTCTACCCTAAGGAGGAGGTATCAATGACTTGGCAGTGAAAGAGTGATGGCTTTAAATATATCCTTCAGCAGCATCAGTAGTAAATCTTCATCACGTTTATGACCTCCTGGTGCTGAGAGAGCAGGGGGACAAGAATGTGTCCTTCAAAAATCCCTTGACTCACCATTTTCCTGCTGTGCCTCTGTTAGAGCCCGAGTGCCGCCTAAAATGCAAAGTCTCCTTCACTTGATCCCGTGAATGTAAAAACTAAGAAATTTCAACGCAAGCGAATTTGCTTTCTTGCAGAGAGTTAGACGAGAAGATAGACGAGAAGATAGATACTAGTCGCATTTCTTATGAAGTTGGAGTCAGGAGATGGTTAGCTGAGCTTAGCATAAAGACTGGAAGCTGGGGGAAACAGCTGACCTGGTTTCAGGTTCTGGTTGGCAGATTCTGTTACTGTTGGACGGAGTCATGCTAGCTGACTCCTACTGTTTCCAGTCATTGTGCTAAGCTAAGCTAACCGTCTCCTGGATCCAGCTTCATCAGCAGACAGTGAGAGCGGTGTCATTCTCCTAGCTCTAACTGTGGGTGAGAAAGTGAATAAGCATATTAAACAGTTCCTTCTACACATTGTAACAGGATATTTTATTCAGAGTGAGTCACTGCATACCTGCTTCAGAATAAATAGCCTATGTCATTATACACTGCTGTTACAATGAATTAAAAGCCTTAAAAGTCATTCATTATTGCATGATCATTATTAGTATAATTGCAGTATTTCTAAATGTGTTAAATGTGTTCCTTACAACACAATTAAAGTTGTTTAAATCCTTACACTTGAGGCTCTGGGGTTGAGGTGAGACCACCACTGGAGATAAGTGCCACCACTTCCCTTGACTCCTGTCCACAAAAATGTTCATAGGGATTACAAATTACACAGAGGATGCAAATGAAGTTCTCCAAAAGCCTTATGTACAAACACCAGGCAGTCTAAACACTGTGGAATATGCCCAAATATAACTGCCAAGGCATATTACACGCCTCTGGGGAAAACTACTGATTTAGCACGACTGCATGCAGCAGGCAGGTTGAGAATTTCCCAAGAATTGAAAGAAGTAAGGTAAGTAGAGTAAAGCTCAGGTCCATAAGAAGTAAAGCTCAACCCCATATTCATGGCCCTTTATGCAACTCCCCACAGTGTACAATCCACTGCAAAAGATAATTCTGTAACAAAAAGAATATTTCTCTAACAGAAAAATGCTGAGCGGTCTCACAGAGAACAAAGCAGGGAATGTGCTGACTACATGAACCTCTCATCTCAAACCTCAAGAGCCATGATAACTCTCAATCGGTCAGTCAGCAGCCGGGAGCTTCATATATCTTCACGTTACAACTGAAATGCAATATTTCACCAGCGGCACAATGCATTTGACAATATGGTAAATACGGTCGCTGATGACGCAGATGAGGGGAACTAAAATCATAATAAGTTGCCCACATGACAAAACAACCCAGACTCCCATTGCAGCTATAAATCACTTCAACTTTTTAATCAGTCAAAGATGAAAAATGAACGTCCCGTGCCAAAAACTGCACATTAAATTCATTAACCGAGTTCTTACAGTAGAGCAGCGCGTACAGAGTGGCATTTAAAAAGTCATTTCCAATTCCACTGAACATAAAACTTGAGCTGTCGTTTGAACTCCGCCCCGTCCCATTTTCTCTGTGGTATTCGGGCTTTGTGAGGGATAAAAGCGCCCTGTGAAAGTGAATCGTGGAAAATGGACCAGTTGGCTCACAGCTCAGTGCGGCAAATAGAAACACATCGTTCCAAATCCCTCTTCTCCAACTCAAATAGGGGCCCCGGTTTAACGGCAGAGTTGCACTTGCCACAACATTCAAGGCTCTTTATAGCTTACATATGCACAAATCTTATTATGACTTTCCTCTTTGGATGCTCAGGGGCTAATGGATACAGTCGATGGAAAAATATTACCATTGTGGAGGGAAATGACCCGTGAAGGGCCAACTAGGAAACAGCTTTCTCACTTCTGTGACCTGCTGTACTCGTCTGCCAGTCTTGTCGTGAGGAGGCAGAGGCAGGCGGCAGTTTTAAGTTCTTCTGCTGTCGGCTGCTGGTTAAGGCCGCCCACAGGTTAGTCAGGGTCAGTGTGGACTGGTGGGACAGTGGTTAGGACGTGACCTCAGTCCAGCCCCACACAGCTGAGAAGACATGATGCCAAAACCAGGCAGAAACTCAAGTTTGAACCCTCACATCCTGTAAAAATGGACCACAGTAGCATCTCCTACTCCTTTAATCACTCCAGGATGAATTCTAGGAAACCAAATTGCAGCGGTTTGTCTAGACGGGACACCAGAGGATTAAGTTCCAACCTGGTTAAATAATATTTCCAGAATATTTTAGGCTTTTGTACCAGATGGTTTGCCACTGTTACAAGTGCCAGAAAGTCACACAATCACATGAAAGTACTTGAAAACAAAATTAGCGTACTTGTCAGTGACTCACATTTTTCTGTACCTGGTACTTGGTGAGGTGACTCCTCCTGTCTGGTATGACCAGCAGAAGCAAAGATAACGCCAGTGAGTCACACTAAATGCGCTGCACTTAGCCCAAATCAGACAGGTCACAGAGGCTGACCTGCTTTAAAGAAATAACATCCAGGAACGTAGCAGCCACACTGACTGACTGCTGTATATGTTTCCCCAGATCACAGTCCTTCCTCCTGCGACCAGGTTCAGCCACTTTTGACCACTGGGATTTCCTTTACATAGAGTTCACCCATGTTCAGTAACTGTGAGGAGAGCTACCGTAGAAGACAATCAGGTCATTGCCTCTATATGATTTCTGGGAATTCTGACCTGGTTGGTTCCAGTATTGTTAGACTCAATATATCTCAATTTGACTACTTTCTAAGGGGTTTAAATATTGTTGAATGGTGGGACAACTAATCAGCCACTATAATCACCACATTGTACTCTAGTATGTTCCTGTTTAAAAGGTCCACTTCTGCAAACAACTGCACTGCAATACATGGATATGACACATGATTAATTTCTGTTTTGCCTTTTTTTTTATTTTATTTGAGCTACTTTTGGAAGTCTTCTTCTTCACCTGCCACCTTCTATGATGTATTGTATGTGTTTGAATTGCAATATATATGTTTTGTTATCTTTGTTTGATCAACCAGCCTCTGCATCATATTGTTACCCCTTACACCCTTTTCTGCAGAGACATGCAGAATTGTACATGGATCTTTGCAGAAATGCAATTCCAGCCTTAGCTTGGTCTCTTCTATAAAAGAACTTTTAATAGGAACAAGTCATAAGGCTGAATAAGATTTTTTTTCTTTGTTTTTAATTTTATTCGACTGCTACAACTGTTTAGTAGTTGCTTGTATCTCCTTCTATAGTGAACACAATTTGAGACACTCATACCAAATGAGTTTGTTTAACTGTGGGTGTGCTGACTGACAGTCATCGTGCACTATCATTAACAGAAATCAAGCAAATAATCTCTTAGCAACATAGTGTTTGTGTAGATCATGTTTTCCTTCCCAGATAACATCTGTTGTCTTGATCAGCTTTTATTCATGCAAAGCAGCAACTGCACCTATTACTTACCATGCTTACACACACACATTACAGTACATCTCTGAGCTCACTGGCTTAAAGGTGCATGCATGTTATTATGTTGTATACGTGTGCAAGAGAGCGATTTCATTCAGCCTAACAAGTTGTGGCAAGAGAGTTTGGCGTGGCACTGCAAATACGCCCACTCCATGTGTCTTGGTTTGTTGCCTTTCTATGTATGTGTGTTTTTTTCTGTGTGTGTGTGTGTGTGTGTGTGTGTGTACAGGTTGCTTGACGGGCATCTAAACACAGCCTGTTTACCCACAATTGTGTTGAGCAACAGCTCAGAGATGTGTATGTGTGTGTGTGTGCTTGTATGTGTGTGTGTGTGTGTGTGTGTGTGTGTCTGCGTGCATGTGTGCATAAATGAGTGTGTTGCAGAGAGGCCGGAGGCCAAACAGCGGCTGCAGAAAACAAGAACCTCTGTCAGTGTGTGTCACTGCAGATGAGGCTGATTCACAATTCTGCCATCAACATGAACCTTAACGCACTTTCAGCACTGACCAATTGTCTGATCATTTTACAGCCTGTCTGTCTTTTCAAAGGACAACCATTAAAGCCATTAAGTGACTCTGGATGGGATGGTAAGATGACCGTCTGGCTCTCCAGCACGGTGAATTCTTTCAAGGGTTCAAGTGGTTTTCACTTTGGGTCCTTGAGCTGAAAATGTAACGGGAAAAATGTAAGGAATTTGCTCCGCTTTCATGTTGTTACTTGGCTTTTCCAGACACCTCCAGTCCTACATGCAACTGTAATGAGGGATTGAAACTGTCCAACTCTTTCCCAACATCTGCAGTCTTCCACAAACAAGTGCGTATGAAGTTTGACATTTGACAGCGGACAGACACACGGACGTAAGATCGCGAGCCAATCTCCTAATATGTCCACCCACTTCACATGACCAGACTGGGCCAGGAAGGAAGAGAGCGAGGAAGGAAGTGTCAATCAGTGAAAAGAGGTCCATCTACAGGAGTTCAAAGGTCAGCACTTCATTGAAGAGGTAACGTCAGACTGAAGATGGAAAAAAGAAGATGGAGAGAGACGGAAAGAAGGTGTCTGAGTAAGAGAGTGAGTAACTGAATGAGTGGATGAGTGAAACTGAGTTACTGTGATAAAGAAAGAATCTGAGTTAGCATTTTTGAATTTTTGACACTCAACTTAAAGATAAACTTTTTGTTTTGTTGTAAACTTTTGTTCATATTTTGTCTGAAGCTGTCTCTGACGTGAACGTATGGCAGTGGTATTGATCGTAGAGCTCCCCATGAACTGAACCAGCTGCTTCCTGTTGAAAGTTAAAAGCCAACAGCAAATTCAAGACACTATCACCCTCCTGTTCCACCTCCGGTTTTGTGTAGGAAAGCCGATTTCCTGTTAAACCCGGTACCACACAATGTAAAACACTGTATCAGCTGGATCAGGAGGCTGGACATTAACTTGTACACAGCACCTTCAATGAAACTATCAAGAATTTCCAGGAAATTTGTTTTGTGTGAATCATGAAATATAATGGTAACATTTTAAGTGACTTCTCAAACAAGAGAGGTTGAGCAAAAAGCTGGTGTCCTTCAAAGGCAAAGAGTACAAGAATAATATACTGTCGTTATGTTATATCTAATACATTTTATTTGTTGTATTTTTGGCAAGTATCTTTGCAGGACCGAGAGTGAACCTCCCCACACAAAAGGCTTCCTGGACGTCTCACCCAAGATGCTCAACAAGTTGGAAACACATGTAAGGAGTCGACGCTGCAGAAAGAAACACATGGACAGCAGTTTGCAGCCCTGGAAGACCAGCCAAGTCAGGATGTGGTTTGTCGCCAGGGCACTGCAAACTGTCCTGCACAGCAGATCCTCTGACCTCTGGGGAATGGACTGCTCATGAAACACTCTCCACCTGAAATCTCCGTTCTCCTGTTCGCCCAGGACCTCCTGTGACTTGTGCTTAGTTTTTTCTTCCTCAAGACTCTTCAGAGAGAGCGATTGCTTCTGACAGAGGCACTGAGAGTTATTATGGATCTACAATACTGCATGTAACACTGTACACTGTACAATCACTCTAGATACACAAATCACACTGTTGTAGTTTTTCCACTACAAGTTGGCAATTAGTAACTCCACATTTGTGACTCCACCCATGAAGCTTAACTTGTGTAAACAAGCGTAATGCTTGATAACATAGAATAACATAGCTGCAATCGTGTATAACAATATGTCTACAGTAGTTTTAAAGGCCGTGAAAACACATAATTTGAAAGCAAGTTGTCTGGGGGGGCTTTACACACATTTATAAACACAAAAAATGTTGTATATGAATGATTTGTACATGTACAGTATATTAACAGTGAATAAATTCTTTATAACACCCTTAACATTTAAATTATTTGCAGCACTATCAAGTAATTGTAAACACAAATGAAGACCTTTTTATGATGTCCTAATGTAATATCCACTAACATTATAGGATGTTATTTATTAATTTGACTAAATAAAAAACTAACCCCAAATCCACATGTTAGCATACACTGTCTTCATCAGCAGATGGACGTGTTGGATCTGGTGACATATTCTACATTAATGAAGTAAAAGAGGACCAATATGAGTGAGTAAGCTCTGAGCTGGGATTTTTTTTTTTTTTTTTTGTCAAACTACTACTACGACAAATGTCCAAGGTCAAGAATGAACTTTCACCCTTGATATGTATTAATTATTTAGTATATAGTGTTTATAAATGCTAAATAGTCAGTTTTGCTATGAACACTCCCTGGACTGGATATGGCACCACCACAATGTTTAAATCAACTTTTGAATAAACATTTGTTCAGCGTAGCGAATGAGAAAAATGATCTATTGTCAGTTATTGTGGTCTAATCACTTTAAGTCTTTGTGATAAGCTTTTAAAATAAAGGTTCATCACATTGGCTTAAGCACAAGCATGCAAACATAAACTTAAGCTTATGGGTTTACACACACACACACACACACACACACACACACACACACACACACACACACAGACAGACACACACACACACACACACACACTGTAGCTGGGGAATTCCTTCAATAACACTCAGGCCAAAGCAGACATGGGTGGTCCATGCTTGTCATTATATCCCTGCAGGCAAGAAGGCAAACACAAAGTACCATGGGAAACACAACCTTCCCTGATGGCAAAGCATAAGAAGGGCTGTCAATCTGGCAGGATAAAAAGTCATGAACTCTGAGTGAAGCACAAATCACTCGGAGGTGGACGGTTGGTGTATCAAGCAGCCAGAGATTAAACTATCCCCAGTGCAGAGGAAGCTGAACAGAGAGGAAGCTCGATGGTGAAAATATATTGAGGAGAATAAATCCCTCTGTCACCGAGGAGGAAGTCACGGCTTGTTTGTTCTTCCTACAACCTGGACTCAATCACTTTGGTCTAATCGCAGCATCATAAATATTATGTTACTGTGGTGAGCTGCTGTCGCATTGACATCAATCTCAAATTGTTGCATTTGATTTGGTGCCTTGAGCTACCTATGCACGGCTCACACTCAAATCCAAACCACAGGCCTGAGCAAACACACTGAGCAAACAGACAGAGCAGTTGTTAGGACCCGAGAGTGGAGCTTGTTTATGCTTCAAAAGCACAGAGAACGGGGCAAAGGGCAGGGCCTTTTCTCTCTAAGTGTAGAGATGAATGCATCTGAATGGAGATGAATGGGACAAGAAACATAAACAGCTCTTATCTCTCCGTCCTCTACCCCTGCAGTGACCTTTTCTTGTCTTCCGAAGCTCAATAACATGCCTGTGTTTGCTCCCCTGCTGAGCCTGGCTCTCCCTGTGACCACTGTACACCTTGTTTAGTCAATATATAACACAGATAATCGACACACTGACACAAAGCACAGATTGTATCTCCGTCCACATTTCATTTTTCTCAGGTTGAAAACTGTTGACACTGCAGCTCCCTGGTATTTGCCTGACAGGACTGTGACTCATGTGCGCCAGCCGTATCTAAACCAGCGACTGACTATTGACTGTCTGCACACAAAGTCGATTCTTTGATGACATTTCATGTGTTCAAATGATCTCTGAATATTTACCCTGACAGGAAATAGATCCACATATGTATAGATAAATATCCATAGACTAAATCTGCACCAATGAACACATCAGAAACTACAGTCAGTCGCACATCTGACTGTTACACATTAAACAAAAGCCATTCTCCTGTTTACCTATTGACTGTTCACACAAAGCTGTGAGGAAACGAAAATGTCAGAGGAAGCGGCGTGCAGGTGAATCACTGATTACAGTTGAGAGTGGATGAGCTGCTAGCATGCAAGGCCAACAGCTGTGGAGCCTCAGGGAAGTCTCAGTAAGGAGGTCACAGTGTGTGCAGAGTCAACTGCACCGAGCAGCACACCAACTGATCAGCTCAGGACAATGATTTATAACTGGTGAAATTGTGGAGAACATGTGAAAAACAACTTTGTCACCCCATAACACTCATTCTTATTTATATGTAGCAGTACAGCCTATAAAAACGCTAGGAAGATGATTTAAACTGGTACAGATTAACACAGAGAACACAGTGAAACACTTCTGCAAATGGTAATCAAGTTTCCAATAAGCAGAGCATACACGTTTGCATTATGGCTTCTCATCTTGAGAAATAGCACTGGGGTATCTCAAATCTTTCAAATTAAATTAAAATAGAAAGTAATCAAAATTTCTAAATTCAAAATCTCAAGAACCACAAAATCAAACTTATTTAGTGCCCCTCTGTCTGCTGAATCTTTGTCAAGATTTCTTCATAAGACTTTAAAAATATAGTAGGCCTACTACCAAACCGACAGAGTGAAGTTTAAAGCCTTATCCAAGACTCTTTTGTTTGAATGGAGACATGGGAGCTTTTCTTGGTAATGTTAACTAACAATTATTGTTTGATTTTCTCCATGAAATGTAGCATTAGCTATTTCCTACAGACAGGTAAATATGACATCCCCCACTCTAACTGCAAAACAAAAGATTCCTGTCTGTTTTCCTGATTTTAACATGCAGTTTTAGCCCCAACGCTTTTGCAAACTACGGCTCTTACTAGTAAAAAGTCTGCAGCCATGCTAGCATCTCTGTAAAACTGTACTTAAACATGGCTTTGAGCTAAATGTTAACATCAACATGCTAACATGCTCACAATGACAATCCTAACATACTGACATTAATAATATTATCATATTAGTTTAACATGTTTAACATTTGATAATTAGCCCTAAACACAAAGTACAAAGCCTGATGGGAATGTCATTTTAATAATTTTTTGTGAATGTTTTAGTCGTCGGGCAATTTATCTTAGTTAGCTTAATTACCAAATAGTGTCTTCACATTTGGTCCTTGAGCTACTGGTTACTTGAACTTAATGTAGTAATGGTATTCCTTTAAGTTTGCGACCCATTTCTATAGAAGATTTTTCCTTAAAAACTCACCAGATCCTTGAGTGTATAGAATTACTAGATTCAAATAATACCATCAGTTAGACAAGGGGATATTTTTAAAAACAAAATGTTGCTGTCAAATCATTACTGCAAACCTTTACACATCACTTACAAAGCAAGGTTAAGCTCGACCCCAAGTAAGAAGGTAAGTAAATATGTTTGTCACAATGTAGGCTACTTTACAAACATGAAAAGAGTAATATTCAAGATGTTTTAACCCAGTGAGCCATTTTCAAGGCAGCCATTAAGAACTTTTGTTCAGAGCTAACATGGTGTGATTGGTGGCAGCGTTGGACTATCTATCTCTATAGAGAAAGAGATTAGAAAGGAATGGAGGAGAAGATGCTTGGTGGTGATAGAGAGGGAGTTGCAGGGTGAGGACTGTCTTCTTTATCCTGGCAGGGGTCTCCACACATTAAAACCAGATGCAGCCAGGCTCCAGAGAAGTGAGGTGCATTATGGATTGAACTTTGAGGTCTGGATGGCATATTTAGAATCTGCCAGGCTCATCCATCATAAAGTCAAAGCATGTTCAGAGCTCCTTTGCAAGCAGGCCAAAGGGAACAGAGCAGAGGTGTGTGGGTCACATGAGTACGCTGAACAAGTGGCCAGTGTTTATGTGTACATTGTGTGAAAGGCAAACTGGAGAATGGTCACCTATCTGCGAGATGGAGAAGATTCATGGCTGGGAGTCTGAAGAAGAGCGTTGTGTGTGGAAACCACAGTGACGTCCCCGACTGCTCAAAACAACCTCACTGCCAGGACTGGCCTCTCTGTGGTTTGTTTACATTGAGAGCTATTCCAGACAGCACGTGCACACACCGACGTGCACGGCCCTCTGCACACCTCGAGAAAATATGTGTAGCTCTCACTGCAACCACAGACTTGAAAAATCGGTCATGGGAGCGAGATGAGTGTACGTCTGTCTGTCTGTCTGTCTGTCTGTCTGTCTCCCTTACTCTCTTGCATGCAAACAAGCACACACCTGTATTACCCCCTCTCTTTTCCAGACCCAGTTCGCACAGCTGGCTTGGCAACATTATGTGAATGCAGTGAGACCAATTTTTGCAGATCTATGCGCACACACGTTTGTATCCTCATGTTTTTGACTGTGTGTGTGCGTGCGTGTGTGCGTGCGTGCGTGCGTGTGGTGTGTTGCAGGATGTGAGTGATTGCCCTGTGAGGAAGAAGATGATGGAGCACAAAAAAAATGAATCATCAGCAGACGGCTTGGCTGTCCTCCCCCCTCTGTGTCTCTCTCAAAGCCTCCTGGGATCTCAAATCTCTCAGGAACAGAGTCCTGATTGCAGAACTCTTCAATCATCTCCCACAAATTGGGGGCGGCCACTTGGCCAAATGGTAAAGGTGTCTGTTTCATAATGTCCCAAATCTACCATCCATAATGGAAAAGGTCATAGGTTTGATATACAGTGTCAAAGTAACTTTACTGAATGAAGGAGAAGGATAAAGCAGGTATGCAGGCAGTCATCCCCAAAATGAATGATCACAGTTTTTCAAAGAATAATTCATCTCTCTGAAGCAGTAATGGCTGAGAGCAGATGGAGAAAGGATTAAGTGAGACTGGCTGAAATATGATTTTATTTTTCTTGTTGTTTGTAAGAATGACAGCCTGTGACTGTGAGTTTAGTAATAAACTAAATCTGTTATGAAACCCAAGGTGATGCATGCAGACACATGCACAATAAAAACCAAACATAAACACAGATGTTTCCCCTGTGATTTTTTGAGAAATAATACATTTCTCTTGTAAATTTCCGAGGAAGTTACAGTACCTGTAAAATTAAGTTTTGCCACTTACAGTACTTCCACCTGAAACTTTTTGAAGTGAGATCTGTGTATCAACCAAAGTAAACAGGACATCTCCATAGAGTATCTGCATGATTAGATAGCACCAGACATAATATTAAAAATAAATGCTTGTTTGTTTTTTGTAATTTGGGTGAAATTACCCTTTAGTGTGTCCATGTACATCAGAGTAGATATGAGCAAAAAGCAACCTGAGTTTCACTGTGTGTAAAATGTCAGCAGAAGAGTCCAACTTGGTCACTGTAGTTATTTTCAGGCCTCTCTGGGTTCTCCCTCAGTGAGGCTGAGATTGAGCAACTCTTCCCATCGGCATGCTCACAGACATGCCTACGCCCACAAATGCACTCATCATCTGTGTCCCAGTATCTTACGGCTAATCTGTACCAGATCTCCACACTAATCCCATGAATGCCTGAGGATCAACATGATGGGCTCTTTAAGATGGACATGATGACACAAAAACACACCTGATGCAGAGAACGCCAGTAAAACTCCCAGCGCCGCTCCACGGCTTCCTGCTGTGGCTTCCAAACAATAACACAGAGGAGGGAAAACAATTCTCAGCAAACAAGATTACAGCTGCACAAGCTTAACAGGCATGCCATTAAGTACATCCCCCCAGACAACAAAGGCAAACACAGAGTTATCTTAGTTTTTTTTTATGAGAACTGAAAAAAACAGAAAACATTTCACATGATTTCCTGGCAATCTGTAGTAATCACCATGGAGAGCTGGTGGACCATCAAAGATACAATCAACCACTTAAGACACACAGTCAGCTCTGTGCAGCTCTGCACTGACTCTTATTTATGCTCTGATTTCCCTTTTGGCAGAGCTGCTGTTGGTAAAAGTAACTGTATGTACAGAGAGTGCAGACGTTATGTGGAGGGAACCATCAACAACGTTTCAGTTCTCTCTCCTCTGCCTGCTGTGTTGACTTCTCACTCAGGTCTGCTCTGCGTGTGTGTGTGTGTGTGTGTGGGTGTGTGTGTGTGTGTGTGTGTGTGTGTGTGTGCGTGCGCGCGCAACTAACACTCATTTAGTAACTGGTGGATGCACAGCGTTCCCGCCCGTCTCCACCCAGTCCTGAAATACACCAGGCGGGATGGTTACAGACACAAATACATAAACACATGCACACAGGCCTTTTGAAAAATAACTGTAGTAATCCTTTAATAATCCTTTCAGTGACTAAATAATTTCTGAACCAAACCAACCTGCTCCAAAAAGGCAATTGACTGATGATTTGACTTGATGAACTAAACAAGGACTGATATTGGGAGGTGTTCGCACTCAGCAGGATTACATCTGAATAACACTGGCTAGATTTTGGATAATTTCTGGATAATTTTATCAGGATAACTTTCCAGATAAGAAGAGGTTCTTGGTTTGACTTAGTGCAATTATCCTGCTCATTTGTAATGATCTTGTGGTCATGAGATGAGAAAAATGTTGACATACTGTAAATAATTTAGATGCTAGAGAAGGAAATAATATCATTATGTCATTATGCAGATGATACAATTTTGTATGTCTGTGAAGCTTCTCTTTCAGATGTACTTGAGCAGTCTGGCTATAATATTTTGCCGTGTTGAATGCAAATAAAATTAAATTGGTTTTATTTTCTAATGTTTCATACATGTCTTTCTTTCAGGCAATATGTTGAAAACCTTTTGAAGACAGTGACACTGAGGTCAGGTTTTTTATTTTAGACACAAGACTTTTCACCATCTCATGACTGTGGTGATTTGTGTTACATGAATGCATCAGTGCAGTATCTCTGCATGTGTCATAACTGTAAATTATATGGTAAATGACTCCTTTATCAACAGTCTGTTCTTATATTACTTTTAGCCATATTTTAGTATAATCTGTTTATTCTGGGTTTTTAGTTTTCTTTTAGTTATTTTTCTGACTTGGATTTTTCTATCTGCAACTTTTTTATGCTTGGCCAGGTCTGCCTTGTAAGAGGTTTCAGTTCAGGTTTCAGTGCACTGCTTACCAGGTTATATAACAATACAATATCACAAAATATAGGACAGATTAACACGTTTGAAATACTTCAAGTCTTAAAAAGTAAGATAAAAATGTAAAATTTATCCTGTGGGTGTCACTAGAAAAAAGTCTATTGAGTCAATGATATTAAAAAAGTTTATGTTTCAATGAGGTACAAAACAGAAACGAACTGCTATTTATGACTAGTAATATCACTATTAACTGCAAATTGTTAACTAAATAATATAGTATATATAATTCACAAATTATGACTAGTGATGTATCATTAATCGATAATCACTATTTCATAAGAACAGTGCTTACTAACTGCTAATTCAATATCTGATTGCTCTGAGGAAGTGACACATTAATTACTCTTAATCAACAGATCACTAACTTTTAATTAACAATAGTTTTATTAACTGCTAATTACTAATAACGTGTCAATAAATTGAATGAATACCAGCTGACTTATTAAAAGCTAACTGTTAATTATGAATAGTTTATCACTATTATAATGTAATAACTTGCTGCTGCTAATAGTGTTACATCATTAATTGCCAATTTCTAACTATTTAACAACTAGGTAAATAATGATATTTTATATATGATGGCATCACCAGCTCCAGCAGAGGGGGAGTTGGATAACTTGCTCAAGGGCATTTCAGCAGGGTTCCTGTCATAAACACCCTGTGCAGCAGGAGCTAGGAGGACGTGCTCGCCCCTGTCGGTTGTACATGGAAGTGATCCAGATCATGGGGGCTGGACTGGATCCAGGTGCAAAAAAAAGCCTGCCAGGATCATTAAGAGGGAGCTCTCCACTGGAGAGCGCACACACATATACACACACTCACAAAGACACTCACACACAGTCAGAGCAGAGCAGAGGAGCTCTCATCCAGATCGGTGCCAGACGCACGGTCGACTTTTTGATTTTGCGCGAGTTTTACAACGTTTTTGTTCATTTTTTTTAATTAAGAGTAGTTAATACATAACTGCTGTGTCAAGTTTGTGACCTTTCACGCCTCTTTGGAATATCTTTCGGGATTAAAGGTGGATACTTCACAGGCGCAGGTACAGTAAAGTTTGAAGACAAATAAAGGCTGAGTTGATATCACTGTGGGGTTTTGTCCACAGTCGATGTCTGGGCAACGGTTAAATGCCATTTCCTGATTTTCCCCCCTCTTCTCTGCTTGCAGAAGTCGTCTTGAGAAAGTTCGACCGGGACTGTTTCTTTCCGACGCAGGAGCGCGCAGCAGCTCGGAGCGCTTCAAGACTTAAAAAAAAAAATAGTCAGTGCGACTTCGTCTGGGGTATTTTTTGAATTGAGCCGTCCCAGAAATGGTGGGGCACCTACACTTACAAGCGATGGATGATAGCCTTAAAGGAAAGAACCGTGAAGGGCTGCTCGACAGTCCGGATTCGGGATTGCCCCCAAGTCCCAGTCCGCCCTTCTGCTCCCTCTCTCCGGGTCTGATCGAGTCGCGCTCCAGCAGCTGCACGACCCCCGTCGAAAGCCATCATGGATATTATAAAAAGGAAAGCAGAGAAGGCAAACTGGTAAGGAACACATCGCTGAACTTCCTGTATGGTTTGAATTGAAATTAATTTAGTAAAATCAAACAGACTCGGGTCTGTTTTGTGTCCAGAATCATTTTGCTGTCAGTCAGATCATTGACACACTGAATTAAAGGATAAAAGGACGTAATGGCCAAATAATGAGGCTGCTGTGAGGGACACTGAAAATCTGAGAGCATTTTATTGTTTGGCCAGAACCAGATTTCACTCCAGTCCTACTCACCCAACATCTGGAAGCTCTCTCTCTCTCTCTCTCTCTCTCTCTCTCTCTCTCTCTCTCTGTCTCTGTCCGGAATTCCTTAGTTGCAAACCTCTGATGTTGCACTCATGCTGAAGATGCCACTGGCCCTCAGTAATCCAGTAAAATGTCTTCTTTTTCACTCTGCTGCATCAGCTGGGCCCTGACTACATGGTGTCATAAGGGTCAGTGAGTTGATCAGGCCCAGCTGGGTTTCCAAACTGGGATCCAGGGACTCCCAGGGGTCCTTGCCAGGATTCCAGGGGTTCCCAACAAGATGCCATAAAGTTTTATAACAGTTTTACTTCACTCAGTAGCATGAATCTGAGTGAAGGTGTGTAGAGTGCAAGGATGACCACTCTGATCAGGTCTCTTCCCCCTCACCTACAGGACAGTCAGGTGGTCTGTCAGTGGGGGATCGATATGAAAAAATCTGGATTATGCTTCTTCCACTAGGTCTTTCATATCTGATATTACAGGGCTGATACATTTATAGTCAGTGGGAACCTTTAAGATGATCAGTCAGGCTCTCAGCTCCATAAACCTTGAAATAAGCCACCAGGAGCAGCTCTGTGTCCTCTGTCGAAACCACTCTAATGACCAGTACTTATTACCCAACCTTTTTGGTTGTGACCCTTTAAAGAGAAGCAGTGACCACTTAGAGACACAAGCACTTTCACGAATTCTCAGACTGTTTCTTCTGAATAGAGGCCTTCCTCTACAGTATTTCATCATAAAAAGCAACAATTTAAGCATTTGTGTACTAGAACTTTGTTTTCTCATTAATCATCTTGTGACCCCTGTAGCTTACGAACTCTTTGGGGGGTCCCAACACCCAAGTTGTGAACCACTGTATCAGATAGTTTCAGTCATAGTCGCTGTCAGTCATAGTCTCTCTTATTTATGGGACCATCTGTATTTGTATTTCATATTTGTGACTCTGGTTCCTCTATCTGGACATTAACTTGAGTACTGAAGTCTGAAAGTCATGTGACGGCTAACTTTGGTCAATATTTCTTTAGAGTTTGTGTGACCTGTTGACCCTCTTGTATCCCTAATGTGTGAACATTAACAGGCTCAAATAGAAAAACTGGAAATTGAGTTAAGTATCAAACTAAAGTTGCAGAGAATGCTATTAAGTTTATTAATATCAGCCTCAAAATGAATGTAAATGAATGATTGCTTGAAGCTAAAAATACATCAACATCTGGAAGCCAGTGTCCTGCTTGATGTATTCATGTTCAGTTCACCGTGTGTGTGGATGTGGTAGCAATACAAACAGTAAAAAACCGATCCTGTTCATTTGGTTCTGTTTATGTAGCCTCAGTATCCATCCGTGACCAGCCGCTGGCGACCTTATTGGTAACAATACTGTTCACTATCAGCCTCAACCAGTTCCTGTTCAGATCTCACATGAACCAGCAAGCCCAGTCAACACGACTGTGGAAGTCCACAGGTTCACTCTTAAACTTTTCTTTTCAAGTTTTATTTCTTTAAAAGCATAAATAGCTCTCTGAATTACAAACAATGTACTTGTATAAGCAAAAATTGCACAAATATACAGTAAATTTGCAACAATATGTGAAACAATTGTACATTAAATGAACCAAATTGTCAGTGCCCCCCAAGGCAAATATTAGTACTTGTTTAGCTTGGGACAGTCCAACGAAAATAACATGATTCTGCAGAATATATTCCATGGAAACTAAGATTTATGATAATTGATGCACTTTCTGCTCTTTTGAAGGACAAATACATTTTAATGACACGTCCTGCAGTCATTTGTGTGTCACACATAACAAGACTGATTTGATTGAAAATCATTTCCAGGGTCACTCCCAGTTTCAAAAGTCTTAAGAACATGCCTGCGCAGGTCGGGGTGGCTTTTAAAGTGTCTGAGGGAGGCCTCAGAAATGCAGCACTGCATCCTGGGAGTTGCTTGACATCGGTTTGCTGAGGCCTGAAACAGAAAAGGAGAGAGATCCTCTAATCCTCTGGAGATTCAGATTAGTAAAGACTCCTGCTTTGTGGTTTCCCTTTTACAGATCAGTCCTGATAGGGGCTGCTCCTGCTTGTGTTTCTAATCCCGTCTATGGGCTCATGTGTGTGGAAAAAAATCAAACCTTTCCATCAGAGAAAAAAGGTTTTTTGAGCGGTATGAGAACATGTCTGGTAGCAGGATGAGGGGAGGCATACGTGTGCTTGTTTTTTTCTCTTTCCAAATCTATTTTTGTGTTGTTTTTGTGTGCCACCTAAGAACAATCCTCAAGTTCTATTTTGAGGTGCAGGGGCTTGTTAGCGCGGCTGCAGGCCATTGCATAAGTGTTTGATGAGCTCTCACTTCTAAATTAAAAGTGGGTAAACATCCAGATGGCCTGTCTGTTTTCAGACTTGGTTCAAATTTATGCAGATGCAGGATAATTAATCTTACACTTGGATCTCTTAACATGTGAATAGATTTACAAGACGGACTAAGTGCATGAAAAATAGTGTGGTTATGTAATCTTGAATATTTCAGAGCTGGATAAGGTTATGTACACGTCCAGTTCAAGGAGGTGGCTCAACTGTCGCTGGATTATCCAGGAGGACAGGCAGGAGACAGATCTCATGACCTTTTCTAAATCTGCCTCACTGTGTGATACTGATGCTCTCACATTAACGTCCTTGCAAACGCAGGATGTTAAAGTCGGGTGCATCTCTTCACCGAACAGCCAGCATTCGGAAGAGTGTGTTTGAGTTGGCGTTTTCTCTCCGCAGCTCTGCATTGTGCATTGTACATTGTGTGGGTTGCTCAGCTGCAGACTATTTTTCCTGGGCAGAAATGTGCTCTCAGGGGGGTTCATGCTTTATGTGCATACTGCGGGATCCGCTGCCTGAAGGTGACCTATCCTCCATTCACGAGTGTTTGCTTTGCAGAAGTTGCCAGAACGCAACCGTGGAGAAATACCTGGGATGCTCTCCGTGCCGGAGCAGCAGGGGACAATCGCATTCTCGCTCAGTGTTTCCAGGTCGTGAAGTGCCAGCAGCAGAAAATCAACGGCCTGAATATGAACCTTTTTTTTTCTTTTTTTTTTTCAGTCTTGCGTGGCAAAACTAACAGCTGTGCAAGTCCAGTCCCACCATCCAGAGAGTGTGTGGTGATGATTGTAGGCTGTAGGTAAGACGAGCTTCACACGGCGATCTGCTGTACCCTTGGCCTGTTCTTGCTCGTCCCCTGTAGCGGCATGTGCACTTCACAGCGGCCAAACCGCAGCATGTGACAGCCTCCCCTGTGTAATGTGAGAGGTGCCGGAGTTGTGGTCGGGGTGCCATTTGATTCAGATTGGACGGCATTTGGAGAAAGAAAACATTCAGTCGCTACCTGAACGTCGCAGTGTACGATAGGATCTGTGTTTCTGATTGGTGCGGCTCTGTTTATCTCCTTATAGTTATGGAGAGGTCAAAGGTCAATACACAAACACACCTGCAAGGTTCAAACAGTTAGTTTGCCCCCCCCCCTCCCTATACAAACACTGTGTCACCAGCAGCCTATCTGAGGTAAACTTGTTGTATTGTACGCTGCTTGAAACTTAGATTACAAATTAATCCCATGAAAATGAATTGAGTAACATTCATATGATTCCTATAAGAACTTAAGTATGTGTTTGTGGTTCTCAATATTATTGTATTGGAGCTTCACGTATTGTTCACTCAATTATTCATACAGGAACGTATTAGAGCTGAAACAATTAGTTGATTAATAAAATACTGAATGGAAAGAAAATTGATTTGCAATTTTTATGAGAATGAATAATCGTTTAGTTGATTTTGAAGAAATAATAAACTACACATTTTTTTTTTTTTTTTAACTTTTGGTCAAATAAAGCAAGTAAATCTGAAGATTTCACTTTGGGCTTGAGGTTATTGTGATGGACATTTTTGTCTATTTTTTGACATTTAATGGACCAAACTATTAATCAATTGATAGAGAAAATAATCTGCATATTATGAACAACGTGATTATCTGCAGCCCTAGAACATATGATACAATTAAACTACAGCCATGGAGGAAATCTGAAGTGTCCAAAAGTATTTTATGCATCAGAAATCATCTGTGTGTGTGTGTGTGTGTGTGTGTGTGTGTGTGTGTGTGTGTGTGTGTGTGTGTGTGTGTGTGTGTGTGTGTGGGCTGAACAGAGTCGAACAGCTCTGATGACTCGAGGGTTTATGGAAGTGAGGATGGCCACGATCAGATGTGGTAGAGAGAGGCCATCACACACGCTTGATCATTTGAACCCATAAAAATCTGAATTAACAAGAACCAAGAGGGAATGCGACAAGGGCATGACATGTGTCTGTGATTAGAGGTCGTTCAGTTAACTCTGGCTGAAGTCCCCGTGAGACCTCTGACCTCCCTGTAGCAGAAACTGAATCCATGAGTATCACCTGGTTATCATTTTCAAACAGCATCATCTCCACTCAGCCTGACTACCAGCTGCTCCAGAGACAAACTTCTTGCAAGTGAATTCCCATTTCATTAACTACTGTCGGCCCTGACATCTGTGAGCCTATTTTCAGTCCACACACACACACACACACACACACACACACACACACACACACACACACACACACACACACACACACACACACACACACACAAACACAGGCTGTGTCTGGGTCACATATCTCAAGCCAGCCTGAGCTGCAGTGAAAGCTGGTGAGAAAGAGACTTCCCACCAACACTTCATTTGGCTGGACCCACACACTGCAATTATCGGAATTAAAATGGAAGTGTGGCCCTGACTGCTGCGCTCTCCTGTCTAATTGTTGTTGTAGTAATAGTCGTGCCATCGACGAGGCGAGTTCTCACGAGGGAGGATGGCGAGTCTGTGTTTTTAATTTGGCTCTGCTGAAACCCCCCCGACCATGCTGGGATTTTTTTTTTTTTTTTTTTTTACAGCACTACCTTGAATGGACACGTTGGCAGGCTGGTTACAAACAGTTCAGCAGGTGATTGATGTTTGTGTGAGATTGTGACTCTTGTGTGTCTCCTGCACAGCTGCCCTACCTGCTGCTGAACTCCACAGGAACAGACCCAAAGACTCGCATGTACCCCGTGTTCTTCGGAGAAAGCATCGAGGTCAACCCCAAACCAGAGCAGGAAATCAAGTAAGGGAACCCCCTGAGACACAGTAGTCAATATAGAGCTTTGTTCACTAGTGTAGATCAATATTGTCTTTTCAACACTGCCACCTAGTGATCAGTTTTAAATGTGTTTCTAAAGAGTCATTTTCTCCTTTCCAGGTGCAACTCCGAGGTCAAGTATGACTCTGACAAGCATTACAGGGACCGAGTTTACTGCGCCCCCGTTCCCACGGCCACCTCCTTCAGCGAGACAGTGGTGGCGGTGCGGAACTGCACTTGGAGGAGCTACAAGTCCCAGGTGTACCTGGAGCCACGGCAGAGGCCCATCAGCTACCAGAGCACCACCATCATCTACCCGAAACACGCCAAGAACACTTACCGCACCACGCTCAACTACAACGCCACAGGCTCCCGCCGCTGGTTTGTCTCCACGGTGCAGCTGGAGTCGAGTGAGGATACTAGTCCCTGTATCATCTACACAGAGGACCTGTAGAGCCCGGACCGGGCCAGCCCGCACAGGGAGAGGGCGACCGGGTGGTTTTTTTTTTTTCTTTTCTTTTTTTCGGAGGAAGAGGAACTTGGGAAGGCAAATATTGAAAGGGAAATACTTCAAGTAATACCTGGAGCAACTAAAAACCCTGCTCTGTTCATCTTTACTCGCCATGGAGGAAACTCTGGGAAACCCTTTAGTGACATTTCACCTGAGTGTATTTAGACTTTCTACTGATGCAGTCTTTAAAAAGGGAGGGTTGGTCCTCTGGCAGTCTAAAGCTGCACTTCAATGGTTAATGTCTTATTTAATACCAGAGCTGACAAATTGGTGGCCTTTGCTGTCCTTCAGGTTGGATTGTAACCTCAGTGGAGGTAACGATCAGATTGTAGATGTCTGTGTATGTAGAGAAAAGTCAGGATGACGTGTCGTGGGAGCTCGCGCAAACCCAGTCACACCAATGCAAAGCTTTCTAATATGGCTTTATTGCACTTGTTTTCTATATATCACAGTTCTCTGAGTGGGCTTGGCATCGCAGGGGGAGAATTTCAGTACTGCATTTGAAAAATTGGACCAAAGACAGTTTATCTCTTTGTAATAACTCCACACAATGAGGCAGAACGCTTTTGTTTTGTTAGAGTTAAGACTGAAGTCTAATCAAAACAAGGATCACAGCACAGTAACAAAAGAATATTTGAAAAGGGAGATATTTAAAGCCTCTGAAAACATGGTTTAAAATCTAAAAACAGTACTTTTCAACCCGGTTGGATCACTGCAGTTTAGGTTTTTAACGCCTGTTAAACTCAACTTAATTTCAATACTTTAGTTTAAGATAATGATAATGTTAAGGGTGTTTTGGTAAACAGGTTCTTGTTTGGTCTCTAGGAGGTGCTGAGGGGCTGCAGAGCAACATTCAACAATTTAGATTGACAACACACACGGCCTTTGAGAACAGTGGCAATCGTTGCATAGTTTACTTTCTGTTTTTAACCTGCTTTTGCCAAAGAAAAAAAAGTAAACAAGCAGAGGGAAGTGACACTTCTCTGTCACAACTCTTGGTACGGAACAAACTGTACTGATGCAGTGGCGCTCACCTGTCGGCTTCTCCAAGAGAGTCAAACACAAAAACAAGAAGTGTTTCCAGCTGCAGCCTGTCAGTACCTGGACGCTTCAAGTGCGATCGACGTATCACTGTTTCAGCTGCTGCACCAGCTACTCATAAATGCATCACTTAGAAAGTAACCAGTCATTAACTTCAAACCGGTGATTTGCTGAATCATATCGCACCATTGAAACTTAGCTGGTAAAGTCACTGCAGCATCACAACTTTAATAATAATTTGCAAATGTGGGTCAAATGTTGGCAGGCTTAGCATTAGCTTTGTCCGTCGGTTCAGTTAGCTATGTAACAGTTGGCAGTTACTGGGCATACGTGTCTATTAACAACCAGTCCCTACATAAGAACTATGTGATGCAATTTACACATCACCTTTTGTGTATGTGTAAATCTCCACTAAGTGAGCACTTGTGTTATAACTAGGTGTGAGTTTACGAGTAGCTGACGCAGCCGGGCGTTTCAAGTTTTCACATGTCAACAAATTGTCAGTGAAGGTTGTTCAAAAGCATGAAACTCTTCTGTTATCACCAACATGTAAAAAGTCGAGCAGGGAAACCACATTAGATTTCCCTGTTGAAAATGTAAGATAGATTTTTATAGAGCGTTTTCATGACTTCTTTATGTGTCATATATATATATATATATACATATATACATATATATATATATATATATATATTTAGATACTGAACACAGCAAATATTGAAACTTCAGACTTTACCTCAAATTTTCTTAGGTATCTGTTTTTATTCATTGCAAATGTGTATTCCCGATTTTCAGTTGAGGTCTTGAGCTTGTGATCTTGTTTTATTTTGTAGTTTGAAATACCCTATGTGTAGAGTGGAGAGGACGCGGAGGGCGCGAAGATGAGGCGGTGCATCAGTACTGTGGGATAGGTACTGGGCTTTAATGAGGGAACAGTAAGTAGCAAGACAACAGGAGAAAAGTCAGATCTGCTCCTTCAAAAGAAAAAATATAGAAGAGATGACTTTTTATACAGAACAGTGAAGTCCCTGGTAAGATGGTGGAGAGTTTTGCTATGTGTTGATGGTCTGTGAAATGTCAGAGACTGATGAGAGAAAGTCGGTGGGTGTCAAGTTAAACACGTTGTTGGTTTTCTGTGAGATACTTTTGTGTTTCCTAACACTTGATTTTGTTACTGTAATATATTTTCCTGTTGTATATGTGGCATCGAGGCACTTCATAATTCTCTTTATATTTTTGTACGTCAATCATTGTTCCTGTTCTGATCAAGGAAAATAATTTAAAAAGATGTATATCCTAAATGAATAAAAAAAAAAAAGAAATTCCCAAACCCTAATTCTGTTGTTTTGAGTGCATTTGTTACTTGATTTTGATCACAGGATGTTGTATTTCCCTGCTTACTACAGGTTTAATTTTGGCCCTCTGAAAGAAAGAGGAAGTTCTCCAGACACACAGTGGGACGGGTCACACAGTTAATATGGTGCGGCATCCTGTTGAAAACCCTCAGACAATAATAATAATATCCCTTGTAAAAATAGAATCAAGGCATGTTCATTAAGCAGAATTTCAGAACAAAAACAAAATCAATCTATCAATCAGGCCGTAAGTATTTGGAGAGTTATATTTTTTTATTCTTCTTCAGGCCCTCTGCCTCAGCGCATTCACTGCTTCACATTGAAATAAAATAATAGATACCACAGTGCCTCAGGATCTCCACAGCAGCTCACATCATGCAGTCTCCAGTGTTGGATAAGACTGATGTGAAACAGCAAACTGGACCTGACCACAGAGATATTTTGGTTCCTGGTGAAAGTCGGTATTTATGAAACAACTGACTGGATGAAATTGCTCTTTTCCAGATCATATGATACATCATGTTGAAGTTATAAAAGCTTCAACTTGATATATCAGTGCACAAAGTATTCTTTTAAAAATCCCCAATATGGTCAATAAAGGACTGAATATTAAGTCAGCAACTTTCTTATCCATAAATCAAGGGATGTAAAGTTGTGCTCAGGGACGGAGACGGTGGGGATCCATGAAAACTGTTTTCCTCCTGTGCAGAAAAGCCCCTGCAACATAAATAATGTTTTATCTGATGTCCTCAGAGATGGTTTACTTGCCCAAATTTGCTCTTCATCTCTCAGCAGTCTCCATATATACTCCACAGCAAATACAGAACACAATTAAAATACCTCATCAGAAACTTAAAGGTACACTGAGGACTTTGTGGGCCACTTGTGGTGGAGCAACATTTTTATCAGCGGGTCGCAGTTGCACAAACAATGAACAGATTCTAAATATTACAAAAAAAAAAACACATTGGCACCTTGAAGTTTACATGAAAGTCTGGAGCAGCGGTGGGAGGGCTATTCAGGTTCTTTACTCGAGTGAAAGCAGCAACATCACACTGTGACAATACTCAGTTAAAAGTCATTAATTGAAAGTATTACTCAAGTGAAAGTACATAAGCAAGAGGAAAATGTGTTTTAAGTATGAAAAGCAAAGGTATTCTGGAAATTTCCCTCTTCCCTCTCTGAGAGTACTGTATGGTTTATAATATTATACAATCATACACTGATGCATTAATGTGTAAACTCATTTTAACAAATCTATATACTAGAGGGTAGTGTAATCTATTCCCATGCATTAGATTTTTTAGGATAATCATTTTTTATATGCAAATCTTAAACTGAAAAGTAACAAGTAAGTTGTCAAAAATGTAGCAGTTGTAACTGGAAGCAGCGTATTTTTCAAAGGTCTTACATGTTGTAAATGGAGGAGGGAAGACAAATTAGAGTCATATTTCACTCTTCACACGTCTAAGTAGGCCTACTTAATTTCATAACATCGTATCCTTGTAGGGCTCATGGGAGTTATGTAAGGAGGGGATCATAACGGAGACGCAGTGTGACCTTCATACGAGCTGAATGATAGCACAGCAGATCACAGGAGACCAGATCAGTAGCAGCTGAACAGCACCTTAGTTCAACAACCGCAGCAGACTCGGCTCATCATCACGATCAGCTTAACTACGACATTAACGCGGGTCAGGGCTGGATCTGATCTTATTTTGTTCAATTTATGCAAAATTAATAAATGCAGTGATTGAGCATCTCTCCCTGAATTCTTTGGGTCAAACGTAGTCAATGTATAACTGTAAAAAAAAAATGCTTATACCGCCCCCTGGTGGTACTTTACCTTCATTACTTTGGGTCTGTCAAACAACCAACACAAACACATACCAATAAATGACGTGACTCTGAGACCATGAATGGCAATAAGCTTTTTATTTAAACATTAAGGCAGTGTCTTTTTTGTTTTTCATTTTTACACTGCTATCCACAAAGCTTGCTGGTGGGCATGTAGAATTTAACCATGTGAATATTTTTTTTTTTTTTTTTTTTTTTGCAATACCAACCTTGAAGCAAGCCACATAAATATTTACATCTCTTCAGTTTTATATACAATCCTTGCTATTATACAGTGGGTTATAATAAAAAAAAAAAAAAAAAATCATTATGCACAAAAATTGTTGAACAATGTACTGTTTATGTCAATCCCCCCACCCACCCTTGGACAGTCCAGGGAACACATCAAGATATCAACTTTGTCGTTTTCGGTTTGAATGATTATTTTTTGATTTATAATGAAACAGGTGTGTATTGAACACAGAAACTTTAAGGACAACAACAAAATGGATGCATGTTAAAACTGATTTCATTATATACTTTTAAAAACAACCTATTAGTCTGTCATCAGTTCAGGGAACAGCTGGATATGGCTTAGTCTGTTTACCGTCACATTCTTAAATTTCATCAGTGGATAAATGACAAACACGCAGAGAGACCGATGTACAGAGCCTGGCTGTATTTTTGCTTCGCCTGATGAAATTACAAACCCTCCATCAGTCTGGATAGGAAAAACAAACTCAGAGCTAAAACATGGCTGAGATGATCCTCTGCAGGTAAGTAGAATGATGGAGGGAGAGGAGGTAGTCCTATAACAGTCATGTTTGTGTTGTGACAATCCCCTGTGAGAAAAACAACTAGAGATAGAGGTGAGTCTTCCTGAAACTACTAAATAAGCTCACTGCCATCGCTTCAGAGTGTTCAGTCAGGGGACAGAAACCGTCGCTGGTTTCCACAAAGTCACAAGGGGAAACATTTCACATCATTTACAGAAAGGGCGACCTTTAAAAAAATACTGCAAGTAAAATGTGAAAACATGTCAACTAATGTTACAAAAAAAACTACCAGAATGCTTTCGAATGCCTTTCCCCTCGACTTCCTCTGACCCGTACGAACACAGGATGTGCAATGAAGTACACTTGAAGTATGTCATGGGTCTCATAGAGTGGAGAAAACATCTGATGCAGGCCCAGGTAAGCTGTCCTGTGATACAGCATTGTCGTGTTTAGATGATAAATCTAATGAGTGAAACAGTTAAAAGCTAAGGCTGTGATGGGTTTGGAAGAAGAAATAATAAATGCAACACACAAAAAAACAAAAAATTAAAAAAAGGACGTTCCATTTGCTTTTTTGATTTCAGATTTCCCTGCATGGACAGTATAAACCCTGGCATGGGGGGGCTAAAAGAAAAATTGTGCGTCACTTGGTAACTTCAGTACTGTATATGTAAAATAAATGGCACTTAACACTAGGAATATCTCATAACTGTACAAAATCTGCCTGGATGAGGAGTTGAGTCTCAGGTCCACCACTAGGCAGTAAAAGGTCAGAGGTCAGACCGTCACAACAGCTCCTAGACGGGATTCTAGCGGGCCGGCTGAAGCTGCCGCCGCCATGGACCAAGAGGTCATAGAAAGATGGCTTTATTTTTTTATTTTTTGTCACCTCTTCAATGCGAGCAAACTCCAAGTGATGCTGAGGAATTTGCCTTTAAGCAGCTTTAAGGTCGGTCCGCACCTGCTCGAAGCGGCTGATTCGTCGTTCACTGAAATGTGATTGTCGCTTTGAGTGTGGGAGCGCTAAAGAATATCGGTGGCAAGACCAAAATAAACAGGTAGGTGTTAAAGGATACCTCCACAGTGGGATTTCTATGCTGTTCTTGAGTCCATTTTTTTTTTTACCTCCCCCAGGAAACACAGATTCTTAAAAATGCCATTGTGAACAGACTGACAACTAAGTGCTTAATATCCAAAAAACGGTTTCAACAAACACAGACATGGTTAATATAAAAACAGTGAGAAAGTGTCACTTGTCTCAGTGCCGTCCATCTGGCAAAGCATCTCTCCCCACGTGGATGCCTGATGTCAGCCGGCCTTCGCCGCTCTCCTGACCCTCCCAAATATATGATGACATCAGCGATGAACAGCATGTTTACCCTGTAAACCAATGATATGACCCTCCCACATAACAATCTCTGCCCCCCGCCCCCAGAAAAGATACATCATTGCAGATAAGAGACAACAAATGACACCATCAAAAGTTCACCATCAAAATGTACTAAAGGTCTCAGCTCACGTTCCAAACACAGGACTGGACTGAATTCAAAGGAGAAAAAGAAAGAACCAAAACAAGAAAAACAGGATGTTGATCCTCCTCCCGTCCTCTCACAAGTGTTCTTGTAGTGGTAGCAGTGCACAGGTCGCCTGCACCTGGAGTTCACCATGAAGAAACGTGAGGGGGTCTTCGCTGTGTGGGCTGCTGCTTTCAGGTCAGATCTGCAGTGAAAATCTGTCTCTAGAACAGCCGTCATCGGGCTCCTGACCAGACCAACGACACGACCTCAGAGTCCCTTCCACACAAGTGTCAGCACATTAGAGCGGTACACCCAAAAGGTGCAGGTCCATGTGTCTATATTGATAAGGCCAGTGAGGAAAAGTAGTAAAGTTCAAATAAAAAAACGAAAAGAAAAACAAAGTGATTTGTCCTTTAGAGTAGTCCTGGAGTGAATGCATAACACCTAAGCGCAAACAGACACACACGGAGCAGCAGTGTTCCAGCTCGTCGGTGCTTGGTGTCTCAGGTGTGTGAAAAGGTGACACGATCCTTGCTTGAGGACTGATGGAGGAAAATGCAGAGTGGAATGGTGTGGGTAGGTTTGCAGGTGCCTCAGCAGGTGTGTGTATATGTGTGTGTGAGTGTGTGTTTGCGTGGCTGCAGCAGCACAGAGGTGGTTTGACTGTTAGCGGGGTCCTGTTGTGCGGTGGCGTTTCCGGTCACTCGCTGTCAGACAGGGTCTCGTACTGAGACATGAGCAGAGGCTTGGGCTCCTCCTCCCAGGAGCGGCCCTGTCCAGGTCCTGACCCTGGGCCCTGGCCCCCCGGCTGGCCGGAGGAGGGGGAGGGAGCGGATACAGTCCCGCTGGGGAAACGCATTATCAACGGGTTACACGGGAAGGGAGTTGGAGCTGAACCTGCAAAAAAAGGAGAGAGACAGAATTGGTGATGTGTTTAAAGTATTTTCTCCTTTTCCAGAGAACCACTACAGCAGGTGACTGCATCAATAAATCAGATACAAAAAAAAAAAGAGGTTGTCTACCTGTGGATGATGGCCGGTCCTCCCACACACGATTGGTAAGGGGAGTCCGTCTGTTGCAGTCTCCCTCAGAGTGGACAGAGGACACAGAGGATGGTCTCTCCCCCCCTGACAGACCTGGTCCTGGGGACTTGGCTTTGCGCCCATTAGAGCGTCCACTGCTCTTTGAGGACTTTCCCCCACCTACAAACAGAGGAGGCAGAAGTCTGGTTTTTAAGCTATGGTGCAACACGCTCCTGTGAAAAAACACATCCAGCTCTGTTTGCAGCTCCTCCTCCTCCTCCAGCAGTTGAGGAGGTGTGTTTACGTGGGTATTGGAAATGAAAACACATCCGCACATAACTCAGTCCTTCACTATCTCTCTTGAAATAAGAAACACACTGTTGAAAGACTTTAAGCAAAAGAATTACCGTTAAGAGGGAAGAAAAAATGCACTTATTCATCTACTTGCCAAGAGTCAGATGAGAAGATCAATAAAACTCTCATATTTGTCTGTGTGAAGCTACAGCCAGGAGGCCGTAAGTTTATTTTACCATAAAGACTATGAAGACACCAGCTTGGCAACAGAAAAGAAGTCAACAAGATAAAATATAAAAGAGTTTGAGGATGTCGCACCTTGTGAGAAACAGTCCTCACCACGTCCGTCGGCTACAGACATACCAGCAGACACGCTGGGACCCATCGGGTTAGTGGCGTTGGATGGAGAGCGCTCCTCAGACTGATCATCGTATTTGCCCATTAAGGCCTTTCTTATAATGGCCTCCAGGCCTATTGAGTTACCAGGGGCCTCTGGAGTAGGGTGGCTGCGGACACTCACAGGTCCTGTGTGGAAGGAGGGAGTGTTAAACAAGTTAGAGGGAGAGAGGGACAGTAAGTACAGAGAGTGCTATTGTAAGCAGGGAAAATGGGCATGAAGCTAAAGCTACAGCAAAAAGAGGAAGAAGAAGAGAGAGTGGCGATCCACAGCATGAAGTCGTATCAGAAGGAAAGTGAGACATGAAGAGATAAAACAGGCCAACAGTGGAAGGACAGTGTGGTGATTCAGTATTGTTGGAAGAGTAGAGAGCACAACCTTAAAGAGGTTTGAAAAAATAGGAGAGAAGAACAGACACACAGCTTCAGTCATTGCATTTGCTCATGGAAAAAAGATTTTAATCTCAATGACACTGCCTGACTAAATAAAGATTAAATAAAAAATGTATACAAATTTGTGCTACATTCATATGTGGCCATTAAATACTGTAGGTCAATACTGTGGGAGAGCAGTGCCTCAGGCCGTCCAGAGGGTGGGGTTGAGAAAAGGATGATTTTCTCCAAACATCTTATTTCATAAATGCATTTTTACTGCCTGTGTCATGTGGTAACACAGGTCAAGTTAATTTCCTGTGTAAACGCCACCTTACGACCTTTGTAATATTTCTGTAAACGGCACCTTTCACCACAGCTCTAGCCTGAGAACATGCAGCTGTGGCTGATGCCTGGGCTCTGAAAACCTTGGCCTTGGATATCAATATGTTCAAATATAAAACAAACTCTTGTAAGCTGCTCCATCTTGCAGAGTCATCCTTAACTTAACAGACCTCAAGTTGCATTATGCATACTGTTTCCATATTTACCCACTTTGCTAACATGCCATAATGGAGGAGGTGGAAATAGAGGAGATTACCTGCAGTTGTAGACGCCGGCATATTGAAGATCTCTGTCCCTGGCTGACCAGCATCTGAGAGTGTGAACAAGGTTTCTTTTTAAAAGTCCATTCTCTTCATTAAATCACATGCAATCACAAGTCTGTGCTGAGGTCAGACTTACTGAAATCACCGTCGTTCCCCACCACAGTCATCTTCTTGATCATCTCCTGTTTCTTTGACTTCACGATAGCCGAGGTGTTCTCCGTCAGCTTGCTGAAGAACGCCGGAGGCTGGGAGGCATTGGGAGGGGAACGGGGAGCCCATTCTGTAAGAGGAAAAGAAAACACAAGTACACACACACACACACACACACACACAAACCAGCACTCATATGATACTCCCATTTTTCTGTGCTTTTAAATTCAATAGTTGGCATGTCTAAGCATCATCTGAAAGCCAATTCCAAACACTTAATTTCTACTGAAATTATTTGTAGAGTAACAACAATGATTCAAACAAATGTTATAATCAAATTATCAATCATCCATCCATTTACAGCAGGCTGAACAGAGAAGCTCATACATTTATGAAAAATAATATTTCTCAAAACACATCAAAAACAAAAAGGATCTCCTTCTGGAGAGCGACATGTAAAATTGTTACACTTTATATATATTTTGAGTTGAAGTGCGCCTTATGGTTCAAGGCATGTGGCTTACATTATTATGTTATTAACACAACGGAATATAAAGCACCTGGCAGCTGCAGTGGTGCAGCCCGTTGAATAACAACTAAAAGAGCAGACTTTGTTCAGTTTGTTCAAATACTGTAATTAGCAATCGACTCAATATTTAACTAGGAATAAGATCCTTAACTGCGGTCGTGCTAATCTAAATATTGTATGAGCTGAATATATACACCACATAGTTTGATTATATTTGACTTTCATGCAACTGCACCCACTTAAGTTAACACCAGCAATAAAACATATTTGCAGTGAGCTCTTTCTGAGGAAATCCACAGCAGCGTGAGCCATTACCCTTGCTCTCCCTGCTCGTTGGGGTAGGAGGCCCCTCCCTGGACTTCAGGTTCAGAGCTGGCTCCAGCAGGAGACACTGGTTCGATGCCGTCATTTGAAACACTGACAGGTGATGCCTTGGGCTGAGGAGGAGACCTGGGGAGAATACAAAGACAGATATATACAGCATGGTTAACATCAGACCAAATCAATGAATCCTTGTTTAAGTTATCTGCATCAAAGGGTGAAGGCACATGCAGTAAGACAGTGGCCACTCAATGCTTTCAACCTTTATTTCTCTTGTTTCAAAGTGATCCCGTTTGACAGTAATTCTTACCGATCTCTGTTGCGTTCTCCGCCGAGGCTCTCCGGATAGCGGGACCCTTGGCCTGACTCCTGTGAGGTGGGCGGGGGCTGGGAGGCACTGGGTGGACGGGTCAAGTCCAGGACAGGAGAGCCGTGGTAGCTTTGCTGCTGGCTCTGCCTAGTGTAGTCTTTAGTTATCACCTCCTGTTTACGGAAAGACATATACACGCCATGAGACATGAAAATACCTGTTCTGTTCAGCACTTAGGAAACATACATAGTAATACATACATATAAAGATGAGATTGTGCTATTTTTTTTTGCAGTTGTAATGCAGTGGTTGAGAAGTCTTACACTGATGTGCTGTGCCAGGGTGACCACCCTCTGGCTGCCTTTAACACAGGGGGACGGGGGCTGTTGGCCTGGAGACAGTCTCTCCTCAGAGGGAGGACGGTACAGACCGTGTGGCTCCATCTTCTGTTGAGCTGAGAGTCAAATTCAGAGAACAGACACACATGCACACCCATGCACACACACAAACACACACAGAGGCAAAAAATCACATACACACATGAATAAAAGTTAGTTTTGTTTTTTAGTTCATGGTGACACAATTCAAGATCTCTAAAATTGTCCTACTGAAAACATGCGCGGTTCAGAAATGTCCGTCCATCCATCAGGACTTATGGTGGATGTGCAGTTTAAACATTTCATGTAGCACCTGCACGAGGGCTGAAAGGGCAAGCTTTGCTATAAAAACACTACATGAACATGTGTGTGACAAGCTCCCTCACATCTCTTAACTATTTATAGAGTACTCTTTGCATACAGACCTAGCGAGCCTGGCTCTGACCAGAAACGATACTAAAATTGACTGGTTTTGCATCAGTGATTCATAAATGAAGAAGTCACAGTCACTTATTAACTGAAAAAGAAAAGACAACTTTTAACTAAAAAATAAAATCCTCATGTACTGCCTCAGCGACAAAGAGAAAACAAATGTGTTTACTGTATACTATGAATACAAGTACAAAACTTAACTCAAGACAGGCCCGTCTATGGTTAGCCATAAATTTATGAAATTATTGTTTAACCATTGTGGGACTACAGCTTTCCGCTTGCATGCTCTAGAGAGCACTAATGAGCCTATTTCAAGACTGTTTTTCCCTTGTGCGTCATGTCTCACTATGTGTTTTCTTACACAACTCTTGCACTACAGTATTTATCTCAGGAAAGGATGATGTAAGTTGAGCATCGGAGGGAGGGGAGGGGGCAGGACTGTACAGACTCCCAGAGAGGACGAGTCCCCCGGAGGGACAGGAAGCTGTGATTTTTGTTGTTAGCTAGCAACGACAGAAGAGACTCTGGGTTCATTTCAACAGCAGCCTACTACAGTGTTTCTCTCTGTAGTCCTGTGTATGAGTCTGTGAATGTGTGCCAACAGCAAGGTGATGATGTCCTATCTGTCAGAGTCTTGTCTGTTTGGAGAAGCATGCTTCCTGATGCCTACTGTATATACAGGACTATATTAACACACATTTGAACTCAGCATGCAGTTGTCACTTGCCCTGCAGTATTGTATAAATACAGAGGTGACACACTGTTCTACGAAGCAGAAAACAACAAAAAACAACAACAACAGCAAACAAATTCACATTCCAAACTCTCAGAGGCTTGATTGAGAGAGATGTGTTGAGTGTTGGGTGTGTGTTGGAAAAATAATTAAATTCAAAAGAAAAAAAAAAATTAGCATAAATTACAGTGAGCCATAAATAGAAACATGCAGAGATTTCGAGGGCCAGAACCTGTAGTACCCCCCTCCCCCTGGATGGCTGAAAGTCTCCCCAGTCTTTCCCATGTGCGTCCCCTTTCAACACCGTCCTTCTGTGTAGCACTGGTGCTCTCTGGGACCCCAGGGGGTCAGTTTGGTGGTTGGTAAGGCTTTCAATGACCTTTAATGAAAGGGACTCTCACACCTACTTTGTTCCCCTTTAGTCATGTGGGTTATATGCGGTCATTGTGCCCCAGCACAATGTGTTTCGAATAGGTCTGTGAGCATCTACATGAAGGAGTGCCTCATAAGACATGCAGCAGTGAATTAGAGCCACTGCATGTGTAAAGTCAGAGTGCTTGAATTACAAGCGGTCTCATTTAAAACAGGATATAAAAGCCTCCTGTGGTGCAATGCCTTTTCAAGTGTCTAAAATATTCTTTTCATGCCCACTTGCATGTGGTGAAATATTCCGTTTAAAGTAAGCAGCCGAAAGGGAGGGAGGAGGGGTGCCACGTTAAATTCAAGTCACATCATCTACGAAAAGAAAATTAAAAATAAGCAGCAAAGGATGTTCCGCCTTAATGTCCCACCAGCTTTAACTACCTCAAATGACGCCTTAAAGGACACCTAGGATCTTCTTCATGGAAAATTAAATGTGTCGAGTTGTTGTTATTAATATTTCATCAATGCTCTATCAAGCTTATAAACTGCCTCTTCATATTTCATTTCAGCCAGTCAGGTCCAATTTGGACAGGCTACAAGTTTGGTTTTCCAGAGGTCACCCTTGGTGGTCTTTAAGTCTGTAAAGAAACTAATAATAAAACTGGAACAAAGCAAAAAATTATAGCATTGAAAGAAAAAAATGTAAATGAATTGGGCTGATTTGATAATGCCAACCACCACAGCGTGCAATAGGCCACAGACTGACGGGGAGGGTCTGGGTGATGAGGGGGACCCTGGGATCCAGAGCGTCTTACCATCAGTGGCGCTGCTGGCAACAAGCGAGCCCGTCTCTGGCATCCCCGTTTCACAAGAAATTTGACGCATTATAATCGCGTTTATGAAGTTGGCCGCAGTCATGGTGGTCTTACCGAGTGCTCGGAGCTCTTGTTCCTGAATGGACATCGGTTTGTTTTGAGTCTTTTCCCTACTAGGTGTACCGCTTTCTCCACGGCCAGGAGGGTTATCCGACTGGAGAGGCAGCAGGTGTTGGGGCCGGCCTGAAGCCGAGGTATAGGAACCTGGGTATATTCCTGGGCTGGGGCTGGACAGCTTGGGGTCTGATTTACTGGAGGGTCCGTGTTGGTCCTGCACATGCTTGGGTAGACCTCCCCTGATTTTGCCTCCATCACGACTCTGTTCTTTGGCTACACCTGAATCCATGACAGGTGGGTAGGCCTCAGGGGGCACACCTGTCCTTTGGAGGTGGCCAGGGTAACCTTGGTAGCGTCCTGGGCCTGAGGGCATGGACCTGCCGGGCCAAACAAACCCCATTTAATAAACAAGGAAGTCTAAATGGTAAACTTTGCTGTGAATGTTTGAGAAGTAAGCTTTGTCCCAGTGTTGTCCTTAATAAAAACAGAACTAAAGTGCAGTTTACCGTAACACAGATGAGCTGGAGTGTTCGCTGACAGAAAGACTTTTGCCCCCAGTGTTGTGCAGGACGCTTGGCCTCTGCTGCACGTTCTCCTGGGTGCGAGGGGACACCGGGGAGTGCTGGTGGCTGTACGGTTGGGAAGCAGGTCTCACATTGCTGCTGCTACTGTTTCCCAAGCTGTGCTCTGTACCTTAGAAGCACAAAACAGACCCATTTAATCTCACAGATGCATTACTACCTTTGTGCTGTTAGTATGTGCCTTTACTTTTAACATGATGACAAAAATGAAAAAAAAAAACAAAAAAAAAAACAAACAAAATTGCTCCACACCTGGTCGCCAGATGGGGGCGTGCTCAACATTTCCAAGAGACCCGCCCTTCTCTCTGTCGCGCTCTCGGTCTCTCTCCCTGTCCCGGTCCCTTTCCCGTTCCCGGTCCCTCTCGCGTTCCCTCTCACGATCTCTCTCCCGGTCCCGTTCACGCTCCCTCTCTCTCTCCCGCTCTCTGTCTCTCTCCCGGTCCCTCTCTCTGTCACGCTCACGGTCTCGCTCACGCTCGCGCTCCGAAGATGAGGATGAGCCTTGCATCTTGTTTAAGTGTGAGGAGCCAACTGTACAAGAAAAAAAAAAAAAAGGAAAAACAATTATGAAAACAGTGCAACGTATCTAATCTCTGGGTGAGTTTGCTTGTGTGAACTGAATTGTACCTGGTGAGATGGGGGAGGTGGTGTAAGGCCTGCCGGGGAAGGTGGTGCTTCCCCCGGGGATGTAGGTGATGCGATCCATTGGGGAGCCGGCTGTCCCTGCAGAGGGAGGGACCAGGACAGGTAAGTGTGGCACCTGAGAAAGATCGATGATCCCTAGGGGACAGAAAGAAGAGAAGAGTAAAGGAAAACCCAATAGCTGGTCTACATGTGGAATGTGTGGTTTCGGCCTGGAGGACAACAGGTAAATAAAGTACATACTGTTGTCACATATTCCATATAGCAGGATGTCATTCAGGAATGTAACAGTTTTGATAGGTACAATAGTAACGCAAGGACATCTGGCTATCTTTGAAATAAAACTGCCTTTTGAAAGGAGAAATTATAAATCGGCTAAAAGGCCAAAGGCACTAAACTGAGAGAGCAGCGTTGGATCTGAGAGTTTCTGATTATGGAGCATTTCAAGACAAAATGTTGAAAATCAAACTCCCCACTCACTCACTGCTCCCCAACGAGGGAGCAGTGAGTGCATTTGCATTTCAACTTAACTCAAACAGACAAAGGGAAGATAAATGCTGAAGCAAGTTGCTAGACCGTGTTGACAACCAAGTCGTGTTTCCTTCTCTAGCAGCTACTAATTACCTTTAACCGCTGCTTGATGCAGCACACCAGCTGATTGCCCACAGGTTATGTGGGTCAGACATGCGCATAGCACGGCTCAAGATAAAAATCAGACCAAAGTAACATAAAATACCAAGAGCTCACAGCAGTGGCTACAGAGAAAAAAATATATTCAAAATATATCTAAAGCTGAATCCAACTAAGTTTACAGCCTTTTATAGAATATGAAAATGTAACACAGAGATCATTGTGAATGCATTATGCACTTGAGCTGCACAGTGAGGTACCAGGTTAAGTAATCCACAAACACCTGCTAGAGAACTCTTATTGAATGAAATCCAGGCAACATGAGGCGTGCTGCTGCACTGCTAAGAGCTATTAGCAAGCTCCATCTGTAGGTGTATCACACTTAATGTGACTCAAACTCAGCGTTGTGAAGCCAGGTGGCCTTACCACGTGGGGCTGCAGAGTAGGGCAGAGGAAGGGGCTGGTCTCGTGGAGTCAGGCCCCTCAGCAGGTCTGAGCGCTGGGCGGCCATGGCAGCAGTTGGAGGCCACTGGTGCATCTGCTGGGAGGTGATGTAGTCGTTGAGCAGAGTCTGGCGGTTCTCCAGGGCCGCGGTGTCGGGAAAGCCACGGATGAGGTAGGGGTAGGGATGAGGATACGCCGGGTTGGGGGCTAGGTGGCGAGGCAAGTAGTAAGCTGCTGTGGATGAAGAGGAGGAAATGTCAGAATGATTAAAGATATTTTCAGACGTCTTCTCAGAATGAAGTGAGTGTGTTCAGATTGTGCTTGACTGACATCTTCCTCCCCTTTTCTATTTTGTTTCACCTCTCTAAATGTGTTCAGATCAACAGGCCCCCCACCAAAACATTGCAAATGGTGTGGTCGTGGTGCTACTGCTACTGGCAAGAAGATGAAGTACAAACCACACAGAGATATTGGTACTCTACCTAGAGTAGTATGTGTACTTCCATGTATTTGATTGGTCAATGCAGTGGTTTCCCGGATGTTGATACACTGTGTTGCGGCAAAAGTTGAGCTAATTTTGCATCAGCACGAAAGTCTCATTGCAATAAAAGGATGTGTTTTTGATGCAAGGCTGTTGTTGGTCTGAACCCTGTTGTGTAACTTACGCCTTTATAGTTATTACAGAACATGGATTTTGTTGACCTCCCATAACTGCCAGCAAAGCTCCACCAAACCTCAAGTGAGCTGAGGTCTAATCAATAACCGAAAACACCACACTCGATACGCAAGGTCTTCAAGAACACACTTAAAATAAGAGTTTTAGATCACAAGGTTAACATCTTCTATGTTTTATTTGACTGTGGCTGTACCTGGGTCAATAGGAATGCCACGGGGCAGCGCTGCAGGATCGAAGGTTAAGGGGATTTGACGGTACATGTCGGTTCCGAGACCCTGCAGCAGACGCTCATAGGTCTGCTGATCAGGAACACCAGGCAGCGGTGACTTGGTGGCGCTCATCTCCCTGGGGGTCGGTGTGGCTTTACGCTCCTGAGGCGGATTCTTACTGGAACCTGGAGTAGAAACAAGGAAACAAAAGAATTTCATGTACAGTCTTTGGGTTGAAGTATCTTGTTCTTGGATAGTTCAGCTGCTGTTGCTATAGCAAGACCCTTTTTACAGAAACAAACAAAAACGACCCTCTTGATTGGATAAGATATACCCACCATCATGCTGCCTTTGGCTTGCCTCCCTGGACAGAGGGGAGCCACGATGAGAGGGTCCAGGGTAAGGGTTCCTTAAGGCGCCTTTGTCGTCATAGCCCACTGGGCTGTGATGAGCCTTGCCTCCCTGCTCTGACCCCAGTGTAAGGGGAGAGGAGCGGGCTATAGGGCTAGCCGTACTGACCACCGCGCTGGGGCGCCCTTTTGGTGCCTCTTCATAGCGGCCCCTGTCAGCACGCATCTCCAGGTGGGAGGGGGTGTTATGGTAGGAACGTGGTGAACTGGCTATGATGGAGCGGACATCATGGCGTTTCCCTGAACCAGCTGCCTCCTGCTTCATGGGTGTTCCCTGAAGAGGAGCACAACAGGAATGAATGAGCTTAGTTGTAGACAGGGCCAAGAACATTACGGGTCGGATAGTGTCCCAGTGTGTTGTTAGTGTGTGTATACCTGTGCTATGATGCCCTCCTTTGGAGGCTGCCTGAGCTCCTCCCTGGGAATGAGGTGGATGGAGCGGCCTGCCTCCTTCACAGTGGGCACCATGGCCTCTCTGCCCTTCATTGGGTCAGAAAGTGAACTGGGTCCACGAGGTGGGGAGCCCTCTCTCTTCATCTGCTTAGCCTCCCTCCTGAGGTATCCATCCTGAGGGTCCAGATGACGAGGTATACCTGAAATCATGAGAATATGTCAATCTCATTTTTCTTCAAACT
The DNA here is from genome assembly GCF_002260705.1 of Seriola dumerili. Lineage (NCBI taxonomy): Eukaryota > Metazoa > Chordata > Actinopteri > Carangiformes > Carangidae > Seriola > Seriola dumerili. The sequence goes on along the minus strand of NW_019174272.1, from coordinate 7,343,857 downwards.
AGAGAGGACAGGACATAATTTAGGCAGAAGGGAGCTGAGAAATGGAGAAGCAGATAGGACAGAAACAAAGAAATGTTCTGAGCAGCTTCATCCACTACTGTCTCTGGGCAAGATGAGACAAGATGGTTATCCGACTTGACTGCCATCACATAGATAAATACAAATACCAACATGAAAGTACTCATGCCAGTGGGTGATTTCTGGTAACATGGCACAATCTGTTTCTTGAAAGGAAAAAAAAAAGGCGAAAGAAAACACTGTGTTTCTCTGCAGCTCTGCTGAATGAGCACTGAGAGTGTGGACTGCAGAAGTGAGAGCACAAAGAGTGAGTGCCTTCAGGGAAAACACAGAATACAAACAGAGACGACATTACAGTGAATTGTCTTTCAAGCAGATATATTTACATTAAAGTTCAAAGATCTAATCTGCTGCAACAACTTTGAGACTTTTCTCAGTCCCATTGTGTCACTTTATTCTGCTATGCTGGTATCCTACCTTGAGAGATGGAACCACGGATGTGATGAGCATCCTTGTAAGGTGTGTGGTGCGGACTGTCCCTGTCATGAGGCATGGCTCGACCAATCAAACCTGAGGTAGAGGGAAAGGAGTGGAGAGATTCAACGACAGTCAATGCTTTCATCCATTATCAGAGGAGATGCCGACAAGGGTCAAACATGATTACATCCAGTGGCCTTTTGTGAGTGTGACAGAGGGTTAAGTGGAGTTTTCTCTTACCTTCACAGTTGGCAGCAGACAGTGAATCCCTCATAGGCAGTCCTCTAGAGATGCCTCCCTCCATAGCATCATAAGGACGCTTCAGGCCCAGAATTTCCCCGGGCTGCCCAGGGCCTCGGCCCTCATCTTTAGGGGTCTGAGAAGCAGCGCCTACAAATAACAAAGATGTTACTATAATCAGGTAAACAATATCTCATAGTTTAAGGTTCACTCAGTGAAAATCATTCCATTTGTTGGGCTTTTGCCAGATCCTATGCAAAATGAACAGCTGGCCACGGCATGAAGTATATTGTAGCCCAGCTGATGTACTCACGTTCATATGTGAGAATGTGCCCGCTGATACCCTCATACACCACATGGCCTTTAGACAGCGCCTCATCTCGCTCCCTCTCAGCTCGGCTGGCGCTGTCCTCTGTGATCAGACGGGTTATGGTTCCCTTATACAGAACATCAGCCGGTGTCCCCTGCAGTGAGGAGAGGAGACATGAGACCAGCACTTTATCAGTTTATCAGTGAGCCGCAGGAGCTGAGACAAAATCTGATCATGGCTTTTATAAGACAAATTGGAGAGAGGACCTAAAAGAGACAGCATCGACTAGCAGCTGGTGCCGTTTACAAGCCTCAGTTTGGTCCGTTTTCTCAACCACCCTTACATGACAAAGTGACATTAAAACAAAAACTGCTAGCTGCAAAAACAGCTGCAATATCAACACCAACAGCAATGATCAAGTCAGGCACAGGTAACAGGCGGTGTTGAATGTACACTGTTAAATCCTGTACAATCTCAGTGTGATTACACTGACTAGTCAGTTCTGTTATATAGCCTGAACAGTCTTCATGGGGAATAATCACTGTCACGAAACCTCACAGTGGGTGAGACATTTCAAAACCCACAACCAATGCTATGAAAGCAGACTGTGTTATATAGATATACAACACAGATATATAACAGACTATAGCTAGCTAACCATATAAGGCAGCTATATAACTATATAGCTCTTACTCACTAATCTCTGTTATAAAGGCCCCTAATAAAATCAGTTTAGTTTTAGCTTTGAAGGGCTGTTAATAAATAATAGTGCAGGTCAGTAATTCTGACTGATACAGTTATGGTACAGATAGCGTGTGTTTTCTTTCCTTTTCTCTTCAGGATTGTTGAGTTAGATATAAGTGGAGCAACAGTGTTGATTTGACTGTAACGCATATTGTAGATCATGTTACACACAGAACGTGTATTCTGTTTCCTGAATTATTTTTGCCCCAGAAGGAATGTTTGTTACAGCGGTGACAGATAACAGGGATCTGAATAAATAAATAAAGATAGAAAAAAAAATAAACAAATACACACAAAACAAACAGAATAGTACTCCCAAAAGAAGTGGAGGTGCAACCACTTGGCAGCAGCGGATGACAACGGGCAGCTTTGTTAAAACCTGGAGTCAAATCACTGAGTATGAGTCATATTTCTACACGGCTTGGTGGAGAGATGAGAGCGGGGGCGGATGGCTGAGCAGGAGACACAGCAGTGTTGTTGACTGAAGCTTTTCCAAGAAGATGCTGCTGAATGTTGGGGACCAGACAAGTATGGTTTGCTGTAATGGGCGTTTGGAGTCACATGGCACTGACCAGTCCTGAAGCAGTCCTCATCTACTCCTAATGAAAGTGCACCACTGCCTTTACGATCGAACAAGCTGAACAGACAAATGAGTTGTCCCTCTACAACGGCAGTGAGTATACATGATCGCTCTCACCTTTTCCTTACTAATCTGTCATGGTGAATAACAGCCCCCTCAACACTGTTTTCTCTCGTATGCCAGCGTGATGTGATATTACAGTGGGCATATCAATGACTGGGTTTAGCCAGCGTCTAGAGTAAATAGATAAATAAGAGAGGGAACAGACGCGGTACAGTGTGTACCTGTTGCTACGGTGACAGGGCCACTCGGAGCTGTGGTTATGTCACCGCAGCAGGGAAATCCAGCAGCCAGAGCACTTGGTCTGCCTTACGATCTCAACAGCTCTGCTGCTCTCTCTCTTTCATCATAAGTACATAAGTCAAAGCCCAGTAACATGATGGCTGTTAAGTTTGACGGCAGTGGCTGTTAAATGTTGTGGGCAGGTGGCAAATGACAGCAGCGATATGGGCAAAACTAGCATTAACCATCAGAAAAGGTGGAGGTAATTAAAAATAATGAGGGTGGGTTGTCTGTGTCACAGCCATACAAGCTGCTACAACCATGAACTTTAACACAGTTCAATGTAGCGCCAGTTTAAGTTCACCACTTGGATCTATCTTTGTCTGGAGAAAGCAACTCATTTACCTGAGTGCGCCGCTCCTGCACAGTGATCTGAGAGGAAACACTGGGCCGAAGTCTCTCCTAAACCCACATAATGCCTCATATTTAAAGTGACTTAGCTAATGAATTTCCGATGAAGTTCAGAGGTTCTCCAAATAAAAGGGGAAGAGAACTGTTTGCCAGTTATCTGTCGTAATGCACTATTCAAATTGAACACTGTCAGCACAATACCCTTAACACACTCACATCAGGGTTGCCGCACCCAATGCGGCGCTAACAAACTCCACACATGGCAGATTCTGTTACAGTGAGAGGAAAAACATAGCGGTAAGGGATTGTCTATTGACTGCGCAAGTTATCTGTCATCAACTTTGTTATGTAGAAAAACGTAGAGAGAGAAAAAAAAACTGTATTGGGACATTCCTAATTCCTGAATAGCAGCTTTAAAAAGGACAAGACTCGCAGTACTTTGCTGGTCTGAGCTCACCTGAGTAATGGATCCCCCACGGTAGGAAATTGAGGGATCTGGATGCATTCTGGTCCCTGGGATGCCCTTAGTGATACTACCCCCCTGAACAGCTGGAATAGAAGCTGTAAAGATAGTAAGAAAGACATTTATGTAACTATAGGCAGTACAGCAGTATTAAGAGTAGTTAAAGTGGAAAACGAATGTAAACTATCACTGGGATTTATGGTTTGTAAAAAATATCCCTTATCTGATATCTAGAATTGTAATGTTCAGTCTAGTTTACTTGGTGATGACAAAGTCAAAAAGTTTTACACATTTGTTCTGTAAAGGACAACTGAAGGCACCGCTGGCAGTAATTAAAGCTTCGACTCTTCTTGAGTAAATGTGCATCGGCTCTGCACACATGGATTTGAGCATTTTCTCCAATTCTCCACATCCTCTCAAGCTCTGTCAGATTAGATGAGCTTCAGTGAACTCAACTCCCCATGAGAGTCAAGTTTAGCCAGGGTCACTCATGTACATTCAGACACTTGTCCCAAAGTCACTCCAGTGTGGTCCTTGCCGTCTGTCTCAGGTCACTGTCATGCTGAGGGGGTACATCTTTCCAGCATAACAGAGCTCAATGAAACATGTGGAATACCTTTGTTATTAAAGGGTGTGTGTGACAAAAACAGAATCAGTTTTAAAAATAAATCTGATACCAAAAAAATTTGGAAAAAGACTCTTCTTCATTCTTTACTTGCTGATCTATACAGGACAAAGAAAAATGTAGGGGCACCAATACAAGTTTACTGTATACAGAAATTGAAGAAAAGAAAAGGTGAGCCACGCACCACGTCCAGAAGCACAATCATGAGGCGTCCCCTGGATGGACAGGTTGTCGGCCTGAGAGGATGAGCTGCGAGGGGACAACTGTTCCTGCTTCACCACAGGGAAAGGACCTGCTGCATAGTGCAGGACAGTTTGGGGAAAAACAAGGAATGAACAAACAGACGGACGAGACAATGAGACAGACGTATCTATGGTGATGCAGCAGATGATCAGGCCTCAATATCAGTTGTGATGGATGCTTTAGAAGTAGATGGCAATTTACAGAAAAGAAAATCTGGAAGTGCACTGGTGCCTCCAGAAAAGTTTTACTCACCCACTTTCCTCTGATCCATCCAAGACAACCCTATTTGTGTGGGAGGCATCTTCCCATGGTCCAACCCATGAGCCGGGCTGTGCAGCTGCACTGGGGTCCCCTGAAGACACCCGTATTTGGTCACAAAGGTTGTGTTAGATTCTAATTGTTTGTCCTTAGCAAGTGTGCTACTAAAAGTATATTAAAAAAATATATATACAATTTTCAAATAACATGATTTCCGTGGGCCGACTATCTCAAAGCCCTAGTTTTCATTTGTGTTGTGCTGTACCTGAGTGATGGAGCCCCCTGGCTTGGTGGAGGAAATGAGAGGTGGTGGTTCTGGCATCGTGAGGGGTCTCACTGCTGCTAGCCGACCACTCTCCTGTGCAGCACTAGTGAGTGCGGGGTGGCCCGCTTGCTGGAACGCTGAAAGGCAGGACACATTATGGAGCTCAAGATCGGACTATCTGATTTCTGGCAGAGGGTTTCTAGAGGCATTTGAGCATCAAGAAGCAAACTTCCCATACAAGACACTAACAAATATTCAAATTTAGGCTTGTTAAGAACATGCAAAGAGGACAGAGAAGAGGACTCACAGTTGAAGTGGAGTAAGTGCTGGTCGTGACTGATCTTGGCCATGTCTCGTGGGGACATGGGGTACGGGGAGAGAACAGGGCGACCCAAGTTAGAGGTCCTTAGATCATCGGGGCCCAGTGCCTGCTTCTTGGCTTCGCTATGTGGAGAGAAAGCCCGGGACTTTTCTGAAACAACAACGACACACAAACAGAGTCAGGGCCAGAACACAGCGCTCAACCTGACCTCTTCTAATCCAAGAAGCTGTCCTTCTGCCACTGCCAGCTCACTGTCATCAACACCATTGTCACTGTCATCGTCATGAGCATGTAGAACCCCTCATGCCACATCCCAGCCAGGGTGACACAGCACTGAATTATTTGCTAACATACACAGCAACCCACTGCTAATATTTAGTACACACAGTAAAAAATCCAGCAGAGGAGGTGATTGCACTGTAGTGTGCTAAAGGTGTAATTAGAAAGGAATGAGGGGAGAAGGCAAGGGGTGAACCTACTTAATCCCTGCAGGAGGGTCAGTAACCACCTCTCGTTGCCTTCCAGCTCTGAAGGGACACAAACACACCACAGATCATCGCAACCTCACAGAATTTATCTCTCTCTTCCTCACAAACATGCACTAACCACATAAAAGCTTTTACTACTGTCACCACATGATGTGAATTTAGTATTCACATGCAGAGAGATGGTAATAAATACTAGCTTGAATGCAGAGTTGAAAATATGTCCACACCTGCCTCTGCGGCAGGTATAAAGAGTTTTTCCCTTTTTTCTAAAAAGTCTTTAAAAAAAGAAAAAAAAAAAAAAAGGTGGTTGCTGTGCGTTACAGTTCACAGCTGGCGTGTCGTACACTTGTGCTCTCAGAGATTCACATTCCACACGCTCACAGTAAGTGAACTAGACTATATTCCCTTCTGGGTCAGTAGCAATACCAGATCATTTATCAGTTCCCTTTCCACGAGTGTCCCAGAAACACTTGAATACCCTGAACACTAGAGAACACAGACTCAAGGTTAGAGCATGTAGCAAGGACCAACTAAGTAAAACTAGATCAAATGCAACTAAAGCTCATTTCATAGTGCTAATCTGGTTTCCATAAAACCATTTATCCTACACAATTTCAGCAATGTGCCATGTTACACAGACACACACCCTGCTGTAGAGGGACACTAGGGATCATACAGAAAGAAAATAATGGGATGGGGAAAAACAGACAAACGGGGAGATTAATAAGGAAGAAATGCTGGAAATTGAGTGAGGGGTTCTTCACTAAATGAACTTATTGCCAATAAAAAGTAGTTTTCTATGATGATGGAGTTGTCGTACCATCCTTGTCGCTGGTGGAGGGGCTGCGCGGGCGAATGCGAGGGCTGCTGCTGTGAAGAGCCTCCCTGTCTCGGTCTGCCTGCGGGGTGTAAGGCTGCTGCTTGCCTGGCTGGCCTGAGAGTTGTTGCTGCTGCTGCTGCTGCTGCTGTTGCTGTTGCTGCTGTTTGACCTCCTGGGAGGACTCCCCATGAGCCATGGTGATCTGCTGCTGGTACAGTGCCAGGGCGTGGGGGGGCAGCACTGCCTTGCCACTCCCACTGCGCTGACTGCCCTGCATGGAGGCCTCTGGCATCTACACACAGGATGAGGAAAAGGTTACATACACAGCGCACACCATAACACAAGCCCAGTCCTATCTGGCATGTGACATATGGTTAGCCACATACAGTATCTGACAAACATGATAGCTAAAAAACAGCTCTTATTTCTTGGTAAGCTAAAGTTTCCCTAATGTCTGGCATCTCGTTTCTTCTCCACAAAGCAATCTATCCCATCATCCTCCATCTGGCTGGCTTACCTTATACAAATATGACTCAACAATTTAAACCTGCTGTACTCTTATCTCTGTAAGCAGAGTGAAAGTGATAGTATTGATATCATTGCAATGGCAGAGTGAGTGAGCGGGCGGGTGAGAGAGTGAGTGAGCGGGCGGGTGAGTGAGTGAGTGAGTGAGTGAGTGAGTGAGTGAGTGAGTGAGTGAGCGAGTGAGCAAATCAGTTTTCTGTTACAAAACATAACCTGGGTCAAAGACAGTTTTTCCAAGGCTGGAAAAGCCGAGATGTTCTTCACTTAACTGTTGCGTGATGCGAGAGACAAAAAAACACTGAGCCAAACTAGTGACTCACAATAGGCGGTATGGCAGCAGCCCTCTGTTTGAGCTGCTTCAGGTCCATGGGCTTCTGCAGTGGGGAGGATATGACTCCATCGTGAGTGTAGTTCAGCAGGCTGGGCCGTGGAGAAGTCATTCTATATGCACACGCACGCACAGACAGACATACAGACAGACATGTTAGGGGGAGTGAATAGGAGGTTGAGGATAGAGGGCACATTATCATGTTTCTGCCAATGGATGTAGAACCGCATAACTTTAATATGGCCACAAATGGCCCTCTGTCATCTGCTGTGCCTACCTAAATCCAACAATTCATTTGAAAATGTTCACAGATAAATACCAGATAATACCACAAAAAAGAGCAGAGGTTCTGAGTGTGTTTCCACCCCCCACATGCCTGCCTACCCACCCCCCCTCCCCCGCCCCCAGGAGATACAGGCACATTGACAAATCCTCACTAAACAAAGAATTTCAGTATTCAAATGATGAGGGAAAGCAGAGATATATGGGATATATGTGTGTATATGTGTATATGTGAGTGAGTGTGTGTGTGTGTGTGTGTGTGTGTGTGTGTGTGTGTGTGTGTGTGTGTGGGATATGGATGTAGGATGAGTGTTGACAGAGACTGCCTGTGTGGAAAAAAAAAATTACAAGTAAAAATCCATATCCATGTCTTGCACATCTGTCGAAAAGCACACAACATTCTCTGAATCACAGACTGATACACACTTTGATGCACGGCAACACAAAAGTGTGCAGACGCACACATACACACTCACTGCCTTTGTTTGCTTTGGCAGAGAGGGCAGCGTTTCCCTCGGCTCTGCCAGTACATGCAGTCTGCTGTCATGGAAAAAATTGAACAAATACCGTGCAAACAAAACTAATCACTCCTCCCACGCACTTTGACACCCATTTCTCGTGGCCTCATTCACAGACGCGCACACGTGTATACGGAAAATATATATTCTCATTCATGCAAAGTGCTAATAAAATCTCTGGTTGATAGAAAAGAGCAACCTGTGGTGTACACACACAAGTCGCTTGCCAAATACGGCTTCACTGCCGTACAGTGTAGCTAGGCAACTAATAACACTTCAAAACCCTCGCTGCTTTATTTTCTGATGTCTGCTGTGGCAGACCGGAGAAGTAGGACACCTATAAAAACCACTGCTCTGCTCAGAAACCAGAGGCCCTTTGACACTAAAAACCAAACAATAAAGACATCGTATAACATTTCTTATTTAAATGAATGGGAAACAAATATCTAATTTTCACTCTACCTCTTGCTAAGAGTTCTTACCTGTTCTTATCCGTGTTGTCTGTCTCCTCCACTTCATCAGCGCTGCAAGTGGCACTAGAGTCACTGTCCCCGTGGGAGCCCGTTTTGGCCCCATGGTCCTTCTTGGAGCTCTTGGTGGAGCTTTTGACTTCCTCCGTCTCGGCTGTAGGAGGTTTTTTATCTGCGGCATCACTGGGTGGTGCTGGCTGCAGCTGCTCTTTGTTGGGCTCCCCTGTCTCAGTCTTTATCTCCTGCTTGATGGCTGAGTCTACATCTTCTTTGACCGGAGGTTTCTCATCCCCTGCCTGGCCCACATCTGATCTGGATGCCTCCTTGTCCGCGGCGTTGGAGCCAGCCTTCGACCTGCTTGAGCCCTCCTCCTTAACCTTGCTGTCCTCGGATGAATGTGGTGAGGGCAAGCTCTCTGTGTCAGAGCTGTTGTTGGCTCCACCTGGCAGGGACAGAGGACAAAGGGAAGCACAGATCAGAAGAAGAGACTGGGATTATACTGTAAATCATGTTATATCTCCTTGTCCTTTTTTCTTCCATCTTTTCCCCATCTCTTTCTGCTAAACCAGATTCTTCACAGTGCCAGTCTTCTGCCTAATCAAGTTTCACTGTACAATAAGGAGGAACACAAAACCACTGGGATGATGGACGAAATCCCCTGGGGCTTCAGCGCTCTATTGTGAAAGTACAGTCTACACTGTATACTTGTATCAACAGACTACAGCAGGATTTTCAGGACACTTTTATGACCGTCGCTGCAGAACATGATTCTTCAAGGTATCTCTTTAAAATCTAATGTAGTCCAATGTGACAGTTCAGCCATAAATTCTACTTTTACAAAGATAATAATGTTCTGTTTGACTGACAATGTAAGAGAGCTAGTCATTTAATCATATATGTATTATTAGATGTTTTTGTTTGCAGTGATGTTGAACTCTGAAATATAACACAATCCAGAACACCAACACACCACTAACACAAAATAAAAAATAAAAGCACTTCTTCCAAGACTTCTCTCAGCGTTTTGATAAAAACTGGCCATTATAAGTTTTGTAAAAGTAGGATTTGTGACAGGTCTGTTGTTTTGTATTGCATTTGCCTTAAAATATATAAGTGTACCTAATAAAGTGTCCTGAGTCTACGTATTAGCCATCTAAAACCTCCATTTTGCTTTACTCACAGCATTTCAGAAAAAAACCAACACACACAGCAACAAGCTTGTTATTAATCATCTTACATAATTAAATGCTGATGCAAGAATTATTTTGTCACCAATTTACACTTAGAATACTTAAACACTTAAAAAATAGAATAGAATACCATAAAAATACTATATAATGAAACAGTAACCTATTTTAAACCATAGAAGATTCATAATGCCCCAATTGATAAATGCTGGTAAAATAATAAAATCTTTGATTCATACAGTGTTTTGTTTTGGTAAATAGCGTCATGTATGTTGCTCCGTATGTACCATCTCCATCTTCAGGGGCCTCCTCTTCATTTCCACTGGCTCCTGAACCCTCCATCTCCTCCTCCTCTGGTGCGTATGGGGCACTGGCCTCCTCATTCTGCGGGGCTTTGCCCCTACGACGGGCCTTTCGCTCCTTCTCCTGAGTCAAAACAAACACACACTAAATAAAAACTGCCCACAGATCTTCAGAGAAAACCCAGAAACAATCTTATTGCTTGGCGGAGCACAAAAAGGTTGAGTGACGGCTAAGAAACTTTCTCTGTGCTTACCGATTTCATTTTATGCTGCTGCAGAATCTCATCAAGTTTCTGCCTCTTCTTGTAGTTGAAGTAGAAGTTCTTGCACTGCGACACGGTTTTCGATCCCACCATCTTGGCGATGGCGGACCAGTTCCTACCATACTGGAGAAGGCCTGAAATAAACAGATGGACAGGCAGAGGGATTAGAATAGGAAAGGAACAAAGACAGACAAAGATGATATGAAGCTTCCATATCAAATGATATTCTCTATGAAGTTATAAAGAAGTGATGTAAGCTGTGCAAAGTGCAAGACTGTAAATTGAACTGTTATTTCAGTTTCTATGCTGTAAAGCATATCTCCAACTCTACTCTTCGAGTGCACAGTATGGTAACTCAACAGCCATACACATCTGTCTCTATACAGCTGTGAAAACTATAGCACAGACTGGGTGTTTAGTTCACGATGCAACGCGACACAGTCCCACTCTCTCAGCTGCAGCATGGCTCGATGCGTTACACCTCCTCAGCAGAGACAGAGAGAGATACAGAGAGACAGGGGAGAGAGCGAGGGGAGTGGTGGCGTGGTGGCTGACCCGTCAGTCATACCAATGACATCACTAACTCAACCCACTGGGGTCACTCTGTGTCATATTCTAACTGACTTTGATGTGACCCAGTTCCAAGAAACCCTAGTCCTCTAGCCAGTCAACCACATGATTGTGCCTTACACAAGAGTCTACAGGCACCCGCTGGGCCAGAGCTGTGATAGATCAACCTGTCATGACACACACACACACACACACACACAGGAAACACACACACACACACACAATCACTTAGTCTATGTGTGCTAAAAGAAGAGATGCAGAGAGCAGTCAGTGTGTAAGTGCAAGTGAGTGAGAAAGACAGATAGCATAGAATTTGCTCTGGTGTTTCCCCCCCTCCACAGTCTGCTGTTAGCTAAAGGCAGCTCATTAACAGTGTGTGTTGTAAGAGGCTTAAGCTTACACCACCCACTTGTTTCCTGCGCCAGCCTGACAGGTCCTGGCAACAGGACACCCTCTCAAAGGGTTGTGGAGAGAGGGAGGGGGTTATTAACAGGCACAGAGCCAACACCCCCTGGGATAACCTTGGTCATGGGTTCAGAGGTCTCTGCATCTCATCGCTTAATGGAGGCAGTAGGACAACAAGCACAACTCCGAGCCAAAGGAGAGGAAAGGACAGCTGTTTACAGCCCTGTCATTTCAACAGTCCTATTAATCAGAAAGATTGACTGTGATACCAACACTTTATTGAATAATGATAGTAATAAGTAATAGCTGCAATAAAAGCTGGCCTATTAGTTGTTTACATGTTTAATTCCTAGAATATTATTCAAGGGACTTATGTGTACATAAACATATCACCCCAAATATCATAAAGTATCCAGAAAACCGTCTACACAGTCACATTTCACCTCTATCCATCCCTTGCAAAGAAAATTTACTATATTTATCTCTGCATTGACATAAGTAAAATACTACCTCTGTCACAAATACCTACTGATAGAAAAACTCTTTTGCATCTATAGAAGCCGTGCATCATCCAGCAAATGTGAGAAGTTGCATAATATTCACAGTCACACTGAGAATTTATTAATGCCAGAAAAAAAAAGAAGTACCCTAACAAGCAAAGGTGATCTTCAAGTCTGAGCTGTTGGTGTCTAAAAGCTGCTGCACACCTACAACCTGTCAAGTGGTAAAGTGGAAGAGGTTTTTCAGCTGAAATATTCATTGCTGCCACTTAAAAGGCATTGCTAGGAAAGCTCCTCCATAAAAGAAAAGAAAGGAAAAGAACAGTTGGCCTGACTTGCTCCAGGAGGACTGAGACACGTGACCGACAGCTATCAACCTTTTACAGTCTTCTCACAGGGGGGGGCAGTTACACACCCTCCAACCTGCCTGAGCACACACAAACATACACATGCTCAGACAAACAAAGACACAAACAGTGGCATAATATCACACCCATTCAAACTACTGAGAGACACTCTGCTGCACCCAGTGAAGGAAGCAATAACAATCCACTGGAAGTCAAAGGTCACTTTGTTATGACCTCTGGCTACATCCAGTTTATTCCACTGTAAGCACATACTCAAAGCACAATCCCAAGCAGCTCTGCTTGACTCAGGACCTCAGTTGCTGGAGCAACACCACATGGAACGACCATCCAATCAGCAGCAGCAATACTGAAGCAGGTGGTAGCCTCACACCCAATCAGGACACTGTACTCCCATTAGCTCCTCCCACAGAAAGTCCAATCAACACCTGGTGCGGCCAGAAAGTGGTTGTTCCTGTCTGTCACATGCCTGTCACTCCAGCCGTCGCCTGGTGGCCCTGCTGTAGATAACACTATCAGACAGTCTGATCTCTGGAGGGCCAGCCGGGAAGCTCTTCGGGGCTGGGCCTTCCGATCCAGAGCAGAGGAGATGAAAACAGCTCAGTCTCGCTGCTCCTTCTGCCAGCTGGCTTGATACTTGAGCCGGTGTCAGGTTGACGTGTTCCAAAACAGCACATGCTCCTGGCCTCTCCCCTCCTTTTCCTCTCACTCTGTCCTCCCTGTGCTTCGGCGAGTGCTGGTCTGTTCTTCTCTGCCGTGTCTCTCCCCAATGGCGGTCGTCTGGGAAGACTTCCACAGGAAAGTGGGACTGTGGGGCGGTGCTATGTGCTCAGCCTTTCTCTCCCCTCATCTGATCTCTCCTCTATCTCTCTTTTTTTTTTCCTCCCTCCCTCTCTCCGTCGGTCTGTCCCTCCCCCTACCTCACTCTGCCAGCAGGCACAGCGGCACACACACACACACACACACAAATGCTTGAGTGAGTACACACTCACTTGAACCCTCTCTCTCTCTCTCTCTCTCTCTCTCTCTCTCTCTCTCTCTCTCTCTGTCTCTCTTGTTAATACTCTAGCACACAGACGCAAACACACACTCAGGCAGTCCAAGAGTAAACAGAGAGCAGAGAGAGAGAGAGAGAGCAGCCCAGAGAGAGAGGAAAGAGAGAGAGAGATAGAGAGAGAGAAAGAGAGAGACAGAGAGAGAGAGAGAAAGAGAGAGAGAGAGAGAGACAGAGAGAGAGAGAGCAGAGCAGAGCCACTGAGCTAAAGAGACAATAAAGAAAGGGAAAGGATACAGAAGTAGAGAGTAAGCAAAGAGAGAAGAGGGGGGAAGACAGGAGGGGGGAGAGGGAGTTGATGTTGATACCATGAGAAAGCATAAAGGCTTTCACATTTTTCCTGACTGACCTGCTTTTCATCTTGAATGTGACCTCTCACCAGTCTATAACAACACAGAGTGAGGGGAGAGAGAAAGTGAGTGAGGGAAAGAGGCGCTTGCCAAATCTTCCAGAGCTCTTGCCAAACTGGGCCGTTGCCATCTCCCATCCGAGAGAGACAGACAGAGCGAGAGGCAGAGATAGAGCAACAGTGGAGGAGAAAGAGAGAAAAGATAATATGGCATTCTCTACTTGCTGCTCCTTTAAATGGGTTCTTCCAGCAAGCAGAGCAGGGGCCATTATCCAGCTGCCTGCCTGCACCCAAGCAAAGCCTGCCAGATTAGTGCACTTACATAAACGCCAGCCAAGAAGGGTGCACATGCAAACACACACAGCTCGGACCAAGTGCACACAGACACAAGCTACGCTACACATATCTTACACACACACGGCCAGGCAGAGCCGGTGGGTTTAAGAGAGAGGCTTTACAAAGATTGGCCGTCCCTTGTTTCAGGTAGCAGTCTTCATGAGCAGTGAAAACAAGAATGATCTGTCTCTGAGTGCGGCCATGCCATCCTTAAAGGCAGCACTGGCTGGCGCTGCCATGCTGGAACGCTGATGTCCTGCCAGGCACTACGAGTGCCATTATTCAGATCTGTTTAGTTCAAGGGCATAAACACATTAGCATCAAGACACCTAAGCCTCTTTAAAGCACATACATGTCAAGCACCTGCAAGGGAGAGCACCTTGACAAGCTTATTCATTTCTATGAGGAAATGGGTGGGTGGGGTTATGATCCTGGAGTGTCTGAGTTCTTTGAAGGGGAATCCCTTTTGGCAGGTGAGGGGGTGGTTGTTAGAACTGATGAAAAACAGCAAGAGCAGCTCCTCTTCTTCGGCCGTTGGTACTGTAGCTGGGACTGTGCGGTTGTGGTTACATAAGCCCTTCATAGAAGCCCTGCTCCCACCGAGCTGCCAGGCTAATCCTCTGGGATGGAGCCCCCCACTAATCCCACTGCAGGAGAATGGAACTGAAGACATTAACCAGGATTACTACACAGGACCGTGTTCAAGCCAGACCAGCGCCAGTTATCACAAAATAAAACCTTAACACACAAACCCGCCCGCATACACAAACCCTAAATTGCAGAATACACCACACACGCAGGCATACAGGACGAGAGAGATGTGATAACTCCTGTAGAGTTAATGTGGTTTCAATATCACATTAAAGTTGCTGATAGCTGCTTGCAAGAGGCACATCACCTCCTGTTGATAACAGGGAAGGGCAGGTTAAATTCGTCAGAAGCAGAACTGAGAGTCGCACAAAGCACGATGACACATCATCTACAACTGGCCACAAAGCAGCCGCGCTGAAGTGAAATTGAGTTGAGTCATGTGCAGAAAGCAAGACTTGACATTGCAAAGACAGTACTCAGCCATCTGAGACCAAGATTTACAAAAACACCTATAAAAAGGTGCATTTAAATACACAGCTCAGGCTGACTTTTCATTCAAAAGATAAATATTAAGATGAATCTCTCTAACAGATAAGTTGCTGCTGTAGCAGATCAGTGGGGAATCCCTATCAAAAGAGTGCTACACATCAGAAAACACTGAAGTTGAGGAGCTCATTCAATCAGCAACTGAGACTCATGCACTGCACGCAACACACACTGTGAACCACATTCACACAGAGCACTGCTACGAGGAAAATGGGCAATGTCAGCGACCTCTGTGAATCAGCCATAGGCTTCTGGGTAATCTTCAGTCAGAGACAATAAACAAGCTGAGTTAATGACTGCTGCATTTGCAGGGGCTGGCTGATAAGAGGCAGACTTTACAGCCTGTTTGATAAAAAAAACAGGTTGCCTTGACCCAGAGAGAGGAAACGGCCCCAAAGAGCAACAGACCCAGTCCAGGCAGACTGACACATACACGTATAGACACAACCCAGCAGCACGTGGCAGTGGCTGCCTCACTAACAGGAAGTCACAGCCGCATCACTTGTCTATGCTTTCGAAAAAACAGTGCTTGATCTGCTGCTAATGTTCTCTCCTTTGGTATCTCAACTATAGTGCAAAGTAACTGCGATGAAGTTACACTTCACGGGGAGAGGAAAGGTTTATTCTTTATTACCTTTTTTGGCAGTTTCCATCTCTTCTTCAGTCCAGCGAGAGCTCTCATTCATCTCCAGATTGGCTGTTAAAAAAAAAATAGAGAACCACCAAGTTAGAGAAGGCGGGAGGAGGAGGAGGGGGAGTGGGCAGTTGTCACAAAGTCAGTTAGGGAGTGACTGACAAGAGGAAGGGAAGGAGAGAGAGAAATTAGAGAAGAAAAAAGAATAAGAGGTTGGGGGGCAGGGTAGCTTGTGCTGCTTTGCCAGTGAGGCACTGCAGCACGGGTCGCTAGGGACTGTTTGTTTTAGATGGAGGAAGCAGGAAATCCAAGGAGAGAAGTCAGTTAATGATTATAGACATAACAACTGGCTTCAATCCCTGCACAGGCCCCAAGCCAGGCCGACCCTGGCCCTACGTGTCAGACAGCGGAGCAGGAGCCTGTGCTCATGTGTCCTCTATATGGACCTGTGAAGGACACAGTGAGCCGGCTAGCGCTGCTGCCAGCGGGAGAACAAACAGTGGCGGAGGGGGGCTGTTTATGAGAGCCCCTACAGCCCGAGTCACCTGGGGATTCCCTGTGACTAAAACCTGTGCTGCAGGAGCGACTGCAGCATGTACACAGAACTGCTGACACATCAAAAATCCCTCATAGCCTGCAGCAAGAGTGTTGGTGTGTGCACGGCTAACTTACCACCTGCCAGGAAACAAAGAGCTAAGTGGGGAGGGCACTGCTGACACCGAGTATTTTGTCCTTAAATAATACTTTCGCCGACAGATGGGACGTAGCAGTCACATGCAGTCACAGTTTTTCACTGGTTTGATTTCTCAGTATACCAGTTAATGGTTTCACCTTTGTTACACAGTAATGAGTGCAAGACTGAATGTGAATAAGTGAATGAAGACAAAAGGAACAATAGTGCACTCTTGTGGTGTGGAACAGGAGACCACAGCTACATCAAAGGTGAAAAAGTCAATCTTTGTGGTGGTAGGTTACCTTTAAATCCTCTCTATTGTTTCATTGCTCCTGACAGGTGCACATTATTTGTGACCTAAATAACATACAAGTTTCCTTTACGATGAATATGAAATAACGTTTCTTGTCATGTCTGGGTGATTATCAGGTATACTACAGTGGTTCAAATAACAGTTTACAGTGTCCTGCATGCTAAAATTTGAACAGACAGAGGAGCAAAAAGTTAGTAGTTTGGTGCAGCACAACTGAGACTGACCGAGCTCATTGTTTAGGGGCGGTGTGGTGGTCTCCTCCACTTCACTGGTCATAGAGCGGGTGATGCGGCCCTTGCGGCGGCCCTGGCTGTTGGCTGTGCGTCGACCCTTGAAAGCGACAGTGGGCTCTTTGTCCTCCGCGTCTTCTCCAGAGGTGTCATCCCTACATTTCAGAAACGTCAACACGGTCAGCCAGAGATACACACAGGGTGTTTTGAATGTGTACATGTGATGGATCACCGATTTTGGAGCCAAAAGCCCCTAATTTAGGGGCAGCATTTTATCACAATAATAAGAATCGTTTAGACACAGAAAACAGTGTTTTTATTACCAAACCAAATGTGCTTAATCCAACTGAGCATGTGTTTCACTGCTGAAGATCAGACTAAATGCAAAAACCATTGACACAAGTATGAAATAAATATGGCTGTAGTAAGTGCAACTGTCTGCTGATGACTAAGGGTCACATACTATTTACACTCAAATATTGCATATAGTCACTTTAGCTCAGTTTTAATGTATAAAAACTGTAAACAAACATACACATCACGAGAAAGATGACACTTGAACCTCAATCATTGTTTCATTTCAGACACGATGTGCTTAAGTACTGAGCTAGCAACAAAAAATGTGCCACTGAGATAATACTTGCAGGTCGCACTGTACACTGTAGGGTATTATTCAAAATCATAAAGATATATCACATCATGTTTAGCAAAAAACATAACATGACAATAAAATGTAAAAGAAATGGGAGTAGGGAGATCTCACCAGTGAAATAATACCAATCCAATCTTTTGAGATGCAAATATTCAGTCAGTCCCAAAAATTTAAATCTAAACTTTACGTCCATCACCATCTTGTCCCTAATGCTCTTGTCTTCTACACTGCATTGGCTTTAGTGAGAGACACCTGGCCTGTGCTCTCTCTTTCTTTCTTTCTCTTCCCAGATAATTTATCGAGTGTCAGCACAACGCCATGCCAGGAGACAGCCAGTGAGTTTGAACGCTCTGCTCCTCCATTCACCTTCCCCCCGCTACATTAATCTTGATGAGAGTAGCTGGGGCACACTAAATATAGGCGAGCCAGCTGTGCCAGGGGAGACAGGCAGGTAGCAGGGAGTGCTGGGAGTCACGGAGTCCCCTGGCCTCGCCTCAGAGCAGGCAAGGCAGTAGGGCAATGCTTCATCCTCGAGTTTAGGCTGCTCATAAATATGACCTGCCATTACTTGAAACTGCTGTAGTGGACAGCCTCAGCTGATATAATAATATAAAGCATGGATACAGCGATGGACTGCTGTATTCATCAATTAATTTTCAGGCAACCGAAAGCAGTGATATTCCATCTGTTGTTTTGTATCCTTTGCTGGCTCTGTGCCTGAAAAGCCCGGCTTCGCCACCGCTGCGCCCACCCGCTTGCCTCCACACACAGACAGACACACACACACACAGAGAGAGACACACAGAGAGAGACACACAGAGAGAGACACACACAGAGAGACACACACACACACACACACACACACACACACACACACACACACACACACACACACACACACACACACACCCTCCTCCCTACAAATCGACAATTCAATTTGACAGCTAGGCTAATCACAACACGTATTTTCCCCACCAAAAAAGCCCCCAGACTAACAAAATAAGCACAGAATTTTAAAAATGACACTTGGCAACCTTTGGGGAAGGGGAGAAGCATAAACAGGAAAACAGCTGTTTTAATAGGGAGAACGAATGGACTCTTGAATTTGCCGTAGGTGGAAAGTCTTGCTGGAGGTGAGGGAGTAAGAGCTCAAGGGTTACGGAATGATTGGATTTCCAGATCCGCTCCCCCTCGCCAAACCTTACTCCTACTCCATTTGCTGCAGCCTGACCTGGAACTATTCTAAAAAACTGTGTGTTGGAGAAATGGAGAGTTTTAGCAGATAACTGCAGCTGCTACAGGTTCAGGCTCAGACAATGTGGTGGAAATGCTTTCACTCGGCTCCAACCTTTTCCTCCCAATCTGTCAGCGCATCAGTAAGTAAAATCATCTTGGCAGCACAAATTGTTTAGACTTTACATTTAGACATTTAACATTTCATTAAGTGTTTGTCAGGATTAAAAAGCGACTCACTTCATTCCATCCTCCTTGTCTTCAGCTTCATTTTTCTCTTCATCCCTCTCTCCCTCCTTCTCTTTCTCCTCCTTCTCCTTCTCTTCCTGGCTGCTGCGGTTCACTTGTTGCTGCTGCTGCTGTTGCTGGCCATGCTGCGATGAGAGACAGAGCAACAACAGGGCGCTCTGTTACAAAGATGATCCCAGGTAACTGGATACACAGACTTACAAACAAACACCGCGACCTCTCCTGTAACCTGTACACCTTAGATGTGCGGATGGACAAACATGAAAAAGAAACGCACTAACCACTGAAGTGTGTCTCTGCATGTTTGTGTAGGGAAAAATCATTGTGTGTAGTACTTAAATTTTGTTAACTACAGAGCGAACCATAATCAATTCATCGCCCCCTGATGAGTGGTGGTTGTTTTCTGTTTTTCTGTCATTGAAGTAGATTCCTCCAGTATTTCTCCATAACTTATCTCCTTTCACCACATGTATTTTCCACTTGTTTGCAGTCAGTGAGTGAAGTGGCATTTCCTGTGGCAGATCTGATATCTTAGATATTATTCAGATAGAAATGTACCTCTGTCACACACAGCTGCAGACGATGACACCTCTCTCTGCAGTCCTGGCTGGTTTTCTGATCAGGTAACAACAACAACAACAACAACTGCACCGCGGTGTTCATAAAAACATAGAAACATAAAATGATTCCTCTCTTTGTCATATCCAAAGATTTGGTTTCACCTATTTAAAGTATAGAACAATTACCAACCTAAAAAAAAAAAAAAAAAATCCTGTTCATGTTCATGCACCGACAAAACAAAACAGGATACGAAAGTTCCGAAATTACAGCAGCACATTTTGCTGTATAACTTTAGTTCTTTAAGCACCCAGAACCACTTCCTTACCAGCTTCCTGCCTGTCTGGGCTTTTAGGGTTAGAGTTCAGACGAGAACAGACACACAGCCTGACCAAAAACCTTAAACGCAGCTGAAAGCAGATATACTGACACTGATAAGAACTTCTGCTCTGTTTGATGTATTTGCAGTTTCTGCCTTCGTGCTAATCCTCATCCAGAGAACATAAACCTTTGGTTATCTCTTTATGACATATATGCTCAAAAAAAAAAAAAGAAAAAGACACATTGTCCTTGGCTTCTGGCGAGGCAACGTCAAAATGCACCTTTCACTCACACACTCTTTTTCTCCATTTGCACAATATCACTAATGTCCTCTCCCTCCCTTGCAAAATTAACTCAGACTGAGAACAAATAGAAGCCATAACTCAATAGCACTTAATGGCCTCCAAGCCTCATGTGCGTCGCTTTTTCCTTTTGCTTTCCCCAGATGCATCATCAGCCTAATAATCTCTATGTACCCTAACTGTACAGATCTGTTAGCACTGCATCTAAACATGCACCAAGCTGTTGCAGGGGCAGACCCACAGAGAGTGTAGTTAAAGGAGACAACAGAGCAGCCACCTCAGCTAGACCCAGAGAGGCTGGAAACACATTAAAGTTTGCGTTAAGCTATTACTTATTCTCACCATTTCTCCACTATCCAAACATAATCTCTATTAGCATTTGCAGTCATGCTGACATATAGCACTGCACTTTCTGTTCCTCCTTTGCAGCCACCTCCCTCTGTGACTGTGAGCTTTTAGTGCTAGCTGCTACTCAGGAGATGTGGAGCAACCCGCCAGGTAATGAGCAGCAGCTTCTTCAGGAAAGATGAGGGGACACAATCCTCAGACCCACAGGAAAAGGTCACCGGTAAATTAATGTGCCATTTCATTAGCACCCGCCACCATGAAGTTTAGCAGGTAGCACCTGATCCGGGACTAAAGTAATAACTAGGATCTCATTAGCAATAGAAATTGCCTGTGTTTAAAAAACCTGTCAGTATGGAAATAGTGCTGACATGAGGGGTTGAGCAAATCGTGGCACTTGATCAGCACTACTGAGTGACCTTTGGTGTTTTATGGCTTGAACTACCTCACTAGTCTGCCCACACGATGCCCCATTTTTAGTAGTTTAAATCGTTTTGCATGCTGTATCTGAACGCCAGATACATCACGTTTATCTGCGCTGTGTGTCTTGCAGAACACCCTGTGCACCCAAAAGTTAAAAGATCAACAACAACTCCCCACAGAAAACATGTCAATGCAACTTCTTCACTGTATAAAACAAAAATAAGGGAAGGTTAGTGGTGTTCTTGCCAAACCTGTCTGACAGCAGAGAATGGCATCAGCCCTCCAGTGTAATGACTGAAATGGAAAACAAGTTTTTCTTCATCTAGCAAAGGGTATTAGTTACTGTCATAAGATTTATCTCGCTTTGGATCAAAGCATCTGCTGAATGAGTAAATGTAAAGGTAAGTCTAGACAAGTCAGTTAGATCACTGACAGTAGCTGACGTCTAGCTTACGTCTAGCTGACGTCTTTCTTGTCTCATGGTAGTAAAAGGAGAATTCCGGTGCTTCTGACTGTGCAGCTTAAGAAAAACAGAGTGGTACACCTCACATTTTCAAGCCTTCAAGGTTTGCTGTATCATTGGGCCTTGAGCGTCTTTTTGAACTGTGACTTTTCTAGAGTGAGAATACCTGGCTTCTTCCGCGGCGTCTGTAGTTCCTCCGCACAATGTTCTTATAGTTTTCATTCTTTTTGGTCAGGTAGTAAAACAGCACACACTCTGCCACCGTCTGAAACATGAAAAATATGTCATTTAGCAACAGTCATTCCCTGAGAAGACAAGATGTCACAGAACACCAACAAAAAAAAAAAGAAAAGAAATCTGGAAAAAAAAAAAGAAAAAAGAAAAAAAAAAGAATACCTTTCTCTCCAGAAAAGACGCAATCAGACCAAAGTTTTTGGGGTGCTGGATGAACCTGTGGGAGCAGAGCAAAGAAACATTAGCAATATGCTAATGGAAAGATTGAAAAATCATTGGCATTTGCTGAAGATCTCTAAAAGATCACAGAATAACACAAAGAGAATGGCTGAGGAGGTAACATCAGTGCTGATGCAAAAAAACAACAACAAAAAAAAAAAAACAGAACAAATCCACCGCATCAATTATTAAATATGACACTGGACAGTCTTTAATGATCAAATATCTTACTGTATGTTTTGGATCAGAATTGTTGGGATATCAAACGTGGGTAGAATTTAAAAGCACTGATTTTACTGTGTGGCTTTAATTTGATTTGGCAGCTTGAAACGCCTCCTCTCGCTTCTCACGAAAGGGGAAGATTCACTTCCTTACCAACAACTTACTGACCCTTTATCTGTCACACACACTTATTCTTGTTGCTTAAAAAGAAACACTTTGACTAATAAACAAGAGTGGAGCTACAACCTAATGTGGCATTTGATGAATTCTCTTTGATTAAAGAGTTTAATGTAATAAGTCTGGGTGCAAAAATGCCTAATGCCAAAATGTTGTCAAAGATTTTATTTTATTTTATTTTTTTAAGTGTATTTTGCCCAACAAATCCTTGTCTAGCTGCTGGGAAACATAGATAAAAAGGATATATTTTTTCTATTCAAAGAAGATTAAATCATATTTTCCATCATGACTTTACTGAAGTGTTCTGCTTACTTCTCTCTGAAAGTGTCCTTCTCCTGTTCGCTCCACATGTTCATAACCTGCCGGTCCTTGTACACCTTCATGGGGTCGTCCATCAGTCCATTCATGTTGATGAACTTGATGCGTTGCTGCTCGGCGTCGAACAGCATGGGAGGGATGACCGCCAGCTGTCGCATTTGCTTCTCTGTGTTCTGTCGTAAACAAATGCCAAACACAGAAACCGAGATCCTGGGGTAAGTGGGCTGGTCTCGAGAAGGAAAGTATCTGACAACACCGTGCTTATACTGATATGCACTATATGAAACCTGATGTGGTGCCACGCTTTGTTTTGAAGTGTGACAGAGTTCAGGAGAGGAACTTTAGGGTGTCTCGTTAGCTCAACAGGCTGAGGCGTGTTTCCTGTCAAATGTAAACTTCTCTACGACTGTCACTCTGTGATTTACAGCCGAATAAATATAAGATCATGTCTGAGGTTAGAAAAGGGGAGGGGAGTAAGGGAAAAGTGCTGGTTCATTGAGAAGGCAGGAGATTAGAAAGCATTTCTTGAAATGAGAAAAGATAATCAAACTGGACACACAGATCAGCTTAATGGGACGAGGCTGACATGAGCAGTGGATATCATGGTCATGAACACAATTATCCTCAACACTGAGAGTAGTAACTCACATTGTAGGAGTCTGACACCACAGGCCTTGCAAATCCCCTACCTATGCTGACTTTAACATCTATAATAAGTAAGATTAGGCAACCATCATTTTTTCTCTACTGGACTTAAAATGCGTGAGCTATGAACATTAGAATTTTTGAAGCACAACTACGGCAACCCTGTCAGCCCAAACAGCATGAATTTGGTTGGTATGTTTTAAGTCAAGTCAAACCAGTTTTATTTATATAATTTGCTTCAGAGGGCTCGAATAACTACAAAGAAATGCTGTCTTAGACCAGACTGACACTTTTGATGCTGAAACCAAAAGCAGCCAAATCTAGACGGAAGCCTTTGAAGCCCATGCTGACATTTACCATACTCTCCCTCGAAGCTTAGATCCATCATGGAACTACTATAATGTGGATGTGTACATGGACAATAATTACTGTTGCACCAGCAGCTGACGCTATGTGTCGACTGCTCACATTAGACCATAAAAAAAAGAGGCAGTAAAAACTATCAAAGTTTTGGGAGCATTTCAATGGAAAGCAGCTGTGCTTGCCGCTGGGCTGTGGTGGCCTTTAAAGGCTAGTATTTAGCTTTGGCTAGCCCTACTAACTTAGCTACCACAAATATTCCAATGGCATAGCAGCTGAGAACAAGCCCTCAGTGTGAGCTGGTAGCTGTGAGTGGAACCACAGTGGCAAAAGGCTAACCCAGTAGAACAGCTGTGGTATGTGACAATATTTACTGGCATATGCCACAGACACAGAACTGTGTTGCAGTGATTTAAAAAGGCTAGAGCTGCGTTTCATGGTGGAGGAGATTTTATGTGGCTCAGGTCTTATCTTTTGGCAGCACCTGGAAGTTGCTTGACCTCATCCTGGAACATTTTCTTCATGTACAGTATGTTTACCAGCTATAATGTTGTTATCCTGATTGTCCATACTTTGAATGTTCTATGTGCTCTGTTCTGTACACATGTCTGTCAGTCCAGGAGGAGGGATCCCTTCCCTGCTCTACTGCTCTTCCTGAGGTTTCTTCTTTCTTTTTTTTCTTGTTAAAAGGTTGTTTTTTTGTTTGTTTTTTAGTCAAGAGTTTTTCATTATATGACTCGATGGTCTATGGACATGTCATATCATATTTAATCATATATGTCATATGCTGTATAGACTGTGAAAGTGCCTTGAGCCTAATTTGTGACAATGGGATATATAAATAAAATCTGACCTGACTTTTGACCCGACATTCTTGCTTTGCTTGCCTTTTTATTATCTTGACTACCGTTTTCAGAAAATAAAATTCAACAATATTCATGATATTTCATGTTTTTGCATGAAGAAGACAATAACATCATTTTACAGAGACCTGGCCTAGGTCATTTCTGTTATTTACTCCTGCTATTAAGAAATACTTAAGTTCTCAAAATAATCAATAGAATAGTTAATAATGAAAATAATACATAGTTAGAAAATTAGCACATATGGCATATAAATAAATTTACAGGAGCCCTGCACTTTTATAGTCTAAAATTATCACTGAGACACCACAGACACCACAGGTTTCATTCCTGGCAGCGGTGCCAGTTTCGACTCAAAACAATCAGACATCCAGATGTCTGGCCAACATCGTCATTTAAAGCTCAAGAGCACGACAAGTTGCCAAAGAGCAAGTGGAGGGGCAAACCATCTTAACATAACATAATTCAACAATAACAGTGGAGCTTACCTCATGCTCCGATATTCCATCAATGATCTCAGAAACCTCATGTTCGCTGCGAGCTGCAGACGACGTCAGCCCACCTCCCCGCTGCCCAACACGGCTACAAAAGGAAAAACACAGAGGAGCCGTCACTCAAAACTACCCACTCATCACTGTAATTGAGCCACTTACATTACACAATGAAATAAATCCACATTCATTCTTTACATAACTGCAGTAACTAGGCAACAAATGGAAGTGATTAAGTCAGTTCCAGAAATTAACTGTGTCTTTTTACTCTGTTGAACAATCAGGGACTCCATGTTGTAAGAGGGAGAACCATCCTGTAATCTCACCTCTGCATGCGCTCCTGCAGCTCTCTCTGCTTGCGGATCTCTGGGAACTGTTTCTCGTAGTACTCCCGCACCTTGCTCTCCTTGGCTCGGCGCCGCGGGTTGTTTTCGATGCGCTCCACCTTCTTCTCCCAGGCTTCCATCAGCTGGTCATAGCGCTGGCAAAATTTCTGTTCCTGAAGCACAGAGAAGGGGAAGATTTCAATCCACAATATCTCTTTCTATGTCTTACCTTAGATTTCCAGGCACAAAACTAACAGACCACAAAGTCTGAACGTTTAAAAAATTAGCAATAAAAAAAGCAGTGATGTCTCAGACTGTCCTAACATTCGATATTTATATTCAGTAATCTTCCTTAGCTCTCAGTCTCTCTGGTGTCTCCCACCATGCAACTCTACATGTCAAGAGGGGGCAAAGTGATATGTTGCTATTCTATGGGGGGGTCTGGCCTTGAGCCATGGCTGTGGCAGACGACAGCCCACTGTTTTCCCAGCTTCCTCACAGGCAGGCTGTAAAGCAGACCATTAACCCTGGTGCAGACACGACCCTCAGTAGGCTCGTAAACCACAAGGTGATGTCTCCCCGCACTCTGCCCACGAGGAGCTACCTCCCCCACTTAGACGCAACACGAGAGCAGACTCGACGCTCACATGCTTTTGATAAAGGTGCTGCATTTGAAAACGGTTCTTCCTGACCTCACATAAACCTGAAATACATAATAAATGCAGAGCTATGGGGCAGCTGTTGACGGCACCATCTCCAAGGCTGGAAGCAGTTTAAAAACAGCCATGATCCTCACATTTGGATACGCGCAAATTTCATGATAAAACTGTGGACTTGATTTGCAATAATGATTTTCTGTCAAGACAGTTGATTTTAAGATGTCCGTCTAGCTCTAGCATCAGAACCCCCCCCCCCCCCTATTGATCTCTGCTTTATTTATAGTCATGCTCTTTGGCTCAGTCTCGCTCAATCACTGGCAGAAAAGAGCAGCTACTAACCCTGTACAGTGCTCATTTTAGTGGCTGGCAGACGTATTAAAGAAAATCTAGGTTTTTCTTTCAGGTGATAGTATGTGAGATTATTATTTTGTTTTTCAAAAGCAATCACTTCCACAGGGCACAGTCACTGTACTGACAGATCCATTCCTCTCCGGTCTGCCTAAAATGGCCACTCGCGTCAAGATGCACCCAGCACAGTTTCACTCTAGTCATCGGTCATGGGCTGAGTCCCAGCAGCAGAGAGTCAAAAATATTGAGTTCTCCACTTACCCACTGCTTACGAGCATGATTTCTCCTCTTGAAGTATAGGATGAGCTTCTTCCTCATTGCCTGGTTTCTGAGAGATTGAAGGCAGAGAGGCATGAAGAAAACAGAGGGGCAGAGGAATAGACAGAAAGGCATATGGTGAGCACATTCAGGGAAACACACTCAATTCAGACAATGCTTTGGCTTTCATTACATTTGTCACATGATTAATCTAAGGATCTGTGTTCTCCAGATCCGTAGGTACACATGTTCTCCCTGCTGCACTTTTTCTGCCTCACTTCTTTATCCAATAAATAAACCACAAAAAAAAAAAAAAAGCACTTGTACACACACACACACACACACACACACACACACACACACACAGACAAACACAAACAATGCTTGTCCTTGTATGCCACCACTCGGTAAACTCAAACTTGCTTCTGGGTGGAAAGGACAGCGAGGGGAGCCAAACTTATAAAACTTGTCTGGGCTGGGAACAGCCAGCCACAGTGCTTCAAATAAAGGTCAGGGCCAGTAATCTCCTTAGGCAGCCACTCAGTTTGTCTCTTTCTCTGCTCCAAGACAGAGTTTTATTCCTGACACTTAATCTGTCAGTTGTAAGGTCACGTTCCCCACTGATTAATGTAATCTTATTCTACATTAGTCACTTCGGCTGAGCCGCAGGGTCCCTCGGGTCACAGGCAAGGACAGAAGACGAGGAAGTGGGCTACCCATGGTGTATAAGTTTGGTGAAAATTGGAAGATAGCATGACAACATTTAGGGTTTAGGATGATAAACACACAGAGGACGATCCATTCTCCCAAACATGTTATCTGCAATAACAAACCCAAGTTAAATCTAAACAGCCTTAACCCCCAGCCTACATAAACACTCCCACACACCGACACATACAAACAGACACATACTAAGCCAAGCCATTGCAGATAGATAAACACAGCCAAATCCAGCTAGATGCTGTGGATATCTACACATACTGTGGCATATGGGCGAGAACTAACTTGGTATAGCAAAAACAGGTTTAATAGATTAAGCCCTTTAAAGACAGAGATGGCATTGTCCTCTGGACACCAGATGGCAAAGGGAAAGATTAGTAGCCCTGAACCCCTACCAATGGTTTCCTTTGTCCTGCTCTAAGCCTGTGCCATTTCTGAGATATCAGAGAACACTGTAATTTGGCATAATACCTCCAAAACATGATGGCTGAAAGACTCATTATACACGCACTTGGGGCAGATGTTCTCCAGTGGTACAACCACACTTCAGACTTCAAACTTTGATTTTGTCTTCATAGCACTCTGCATTTATCATCAGCTGAGTAGTAACAGCACTGTGTGCGCAGGAGACAAATTGGGATGGAGACTCAGATGCTGAGCACTCCACAGAGAAATGGTACTCATCTATCCGGGCAGGGATGAGTGCCAAGGTTATCAAACCGGTTAGCAAAACAAAGGAGTCAATTGTGCCGGCTCAAAGCAACATAGTGGTATTTAATAACACACACACACGGAGGGAGAGAGGAGAGTTTCCAGTTAATTGCTTTGAGGCAATAATACTGATCAAACGGTGCAGGGATCAAAAGGAGTGAAGACAGAGCAGTGTGCGGCTAAGAGGTCAGATACATCTTGTGGTATGCCACTGTGCCCGAAACACAGTGCCAACGGTGGAGACAAGCTATTATAACCCTCCTGCAGCCCTTTGAAGTGCCCCAGTGAATTATGGTCCTTAAAAGATTACAGATGCACATAAGCCTTCCTGATAGACATGGCAGGCAAAGTTGTGTATTCTCTGCTCCCCGAACTGCAGATACCCACTTACATACAAAATTGACATGATTTATTAATCATTCACGTAATGCAACCTTGGATGCTGAGAGAGGCAGTCTGCTGTTAATATTTCATGTCATAATATCGGAGGCAAAAAATGAAATCAATGGTCATTCTAGTCCATTTTCAGAAGCATTTTTGTTTTTTTCACCAATGTAGCTTTAGCACAGCTGAAGCTCTGTTAGCAGCAAGACTTCAAATATGACCTATTATACCTTTGCATCGGCCTACGCAAGTGATGCAGATTTGTAACCTAAATCCTGTTTTGTTTTTTTTGTTTTTTAAGCTATCTTTTAGCCTTTTTGCCTTTACTGTTACAGTACAGTGAGAGGGACACAGGAAAAGTTAATGAAGAGAGAGAGAGGGAATGACAAAGGGCCGCAGGTCGGACTCAAACTCATGGTTGCTGCAGTTAGGACTAAGCCAATGTGGTACGCGCTCTACCAGGTGAGCCACCGAGGTGCCCCTAAAGCCTGTTGTGACAACAATATAAATATGACTTAAAACAAGTCTACCATCTTGTTAGCTCAGTAGTGGTGGTAGCTAACAGACCGCAGCTGGTAGACATATTCCAAAGTGTACAAAAATAAATTCTGTCATATGAAATTACTGAAGTGATTACTGATTACTGATCACTTCTAGTGACAAATTCAAGGCCCTCACAACAAAATAACGGCGAAGTTTCAATCAAACTGAAGATCAAATAGGAGAAAACTCAAAAACTTTAATCCTGTGTCAAATTCAGGATGAATGAAGGCAAAAAATTGACACTACACTTACATTATTATAGACATGCATTCAAACTCAATTGACAGAACTAAAATAATAGCATTTTCTTAGCTTAGCACAGTTTCACTGACAGTGCACCTCCTTTTCCTGAAGGCATCTGCACTATTTTTTTCACTGTCTGTAGCTGCCCTCGTTACACCTGTTTAGTCCAGTAAGTTTCATTACTAAGTTTAAATAATGACAATTTCACATCCCCCTCTGAAATGCTATACTCTGCAGTCTGCCAACACAGGGGTGGGGGACTTTACAGAGAATTTAAAAAAAATACAAGGATGTAATAAAACAGCATATGCACCAGTGATATTATTTCATGGCCCTAAATATGGGTTCAAAGTTATTACATTTCTGAACAAAGAAATATCTC
Source organism: Seriola dumerili (assembly GCF_002260705.1). NCBI lineage: Eukaryota > Metazoa > Chordata > Actinopteri > Carangiformes > Carangidae > Seriola > Seriola dumerili. The sequence goes on along the minus strand of NW_019174272.1, from coordinate 7,314,221 downwards.
CTATGAATACAATCAATAACAGGCAGGGTTCTTCAACATTCTCTGTCCTATTACACTTTCTCATGACTGCAGCAATCAGAATTGTTTGGTGAATTTGAGTTTGGTTTGCTCTGGTATTTGATTTTCAAGGCCATCACTATGGCTTCAAATGCATTATTTGAAAATGATTATATACAGTATTTCCCTACAAAACATTTGTATCTTAAACATATATATACATAACACACGTCTTAGAGATCTGTGGTGAGCTCCTCTCCCAACAGTTAAACTCTTCAGCAGTTTGTATCCTTCAGTGGGTCTATGTAAAACATTTCTCCATGTATAAGTGTTCAGACATTTACAGCAACAGACTCACATTTTGATGTTCTCATGGTACTGCTTGGTATCCGAGGGCTGATTGTACAGAGGCTGGGAACGGGAGAAGAAACAAGCAGATCAAAGAATCAGTTATATTTTCAGTTGTGAAACAGATTGCAAACAGCTGAAATTCAACAGCAAGACACATGAAGGTCAAAATGACGGACAATCACTCCAGCATCTCTTCAATATGATTCTGACCTAGCCACAGATAAATGTAGGATTTCAGTTTTTGCATAAATGGTCATCAAATCACAAGAGTGAGTCAAAGCTCTGACTGACAGAAGTGCAATATCTCGATCTAATGCAACATGTTGCCCAGGCTGTATAGGCAATTTCTGCAACAGAACCAGTGAGTGTCTGTGTGTGGTGCAGTGAGATAGACAGGCAGCTAGAATAACAGACAGATACAGTATGTGTGAGAATATGTGACAAAAACAAAGTATTATTGCAATCAAAGACACGCTTTGAATATGGATCAGAGAAAAATGTCCTGATTCTGGAAATGTAGTGACTGTTCTGCCTGGTTCTGTTTCTACTCTCAGAAACATTTCATATTGCATTCTGATGTTACTCAATGTTCAATATCAATGTGTTCAATATTGCTTAATGGAGCTTTGAGCACAGAATATATTCAAATATTTTTACTTCATTTTATACCAGTGCTGGGGACATCATGTGTTTCACTTTCGCTCCTTGTGTCTCCCTAACATCCTTTATCTCTCCAACCTGACCCTCAATAAAAATGTTCCCACATGTCAATAATGCAGAGACATGAGAGTGGGACAAAGAATAACACAGAAAAGGCATGAAAATCAAAGACTCCACTCACCAGTTCTACCCTGGGTCCCAGTCCCTCCAGTATCCTGTGAGCCTCTTCTGCCTTTTTCTGGTGAGGGAATACAAACATAAGTAGTACATTAGCCAGCTGCCTGCACCTCTGTCATCACCACGGCAACGCAGTGAGCACGCTCACTTGATCACAGAGGCTACACCACACTGCTCGCTGGACGGACGGACGGACGGACAGACGGACGGAATCCTGGATGTATGGATGGGTGGATGGATGATTAGATGGAGAGATGGATGCACTGACTATTATTAGAGCTTTTATCTCAAGCTGGGCCACAGCTCCCTCTCTCCTCTCCCAGAAAAAAAAAAAGAAAAAAAAAAAAAGATTACTCACCTCCCCTGAGCAGAGAGAGAAGGAGCAGGCAGGCAGGAAAGTGGGAGTGGAATAGAAAGTGAGTGGGAGAGAAAGAGCAAAAAAAAAAAACAGGGAAAGGGGGGGGGGGCTAAAGGGCTTTGGTGCTTATCTCATAAGAGACATCTGATGAAAGACAGAGAAAGATCTCACCTCCAGCTCACTACCTACAACAATCAGCCTCTTAAAACAAAAGCTCCTGGCAGGGACCATAAAGCAAGAAAGGAGAGGTGTTGGGGCACGGAGATGGGCAGCAAAAAACTCCCATCTATGTCTTTGGATGACCTCTCTGCAGCTCTGCTCCTCCATACATTTATATTTAGCTCCAGCAGACAAATGTATGAGCAGTGTCCCAGACTACACCTCTCAATGTTCGCTCCACTCTTTTCCTCATTCCGCTCTGTACGCTCTCTCCGCTTCATCGATCAAACAGACCCTGCTTGGTGACACACCACATGCTCCGTTGCTTTCCATCTCACTTCATTTCCTTCAGTGGCCATGCAGTGAGACTGGCAGGACTGACACATCCACAGAGAGGATGGAGGTATGGGGGGAGAGAGAGGAGGGGGGTGGGGGTGGGGGGGGTGGATGGAGAGGAGGATGTGGGAAGAAATTTTCAGAGTGATAACCAGAGACAGAACTTCCTGTTTGTGTGGTGTGTGTGTGTGTGTGTGTGTGTTGTGTGTGTGTGTGTGTGTGTGTTGTGTGTGTGTGTGTGTGTGCGTGCGTGCTGCGTGTGTGTGTGGTTTGTGTGTGTGTGGCGCGTGTGCGTGGCCCGTGTGCGTGTCAACCTTTATTTTTCACCGCCCACCATGTCATGCTGCTTCCTTGTCCCTTTCACTCTGTCTTCACTGTGGAGGTAACACAGGAGGTGTTTGGGATCTACTCCTGAGTTTATGCAAGACTCACGCTAACAGACTCGGAAGTAAGACCCCAGAGGAGCTCACGCACACAGCTTACCTCGACTCAACACAGGCTTCCAACTGGGTCACCTGTGAGGGAAGCCAAATGACATGGCTCTCGTTTTTAAAGTGCCCTGTTCATTTCCTCTAGGTTTCCGTGAGGCAGAAGGAAGCACTGATGATTTACATTTATACTTATTAAAACATAACATTCAAATGCAAATACAATGACATGATGCTATTATTATTCCTTAAGTTGTTTTGCATTGATATGCCCCCCCCCCCCCTCACTCCTGTTGCTTCCTCACCAGTGAGTAGGTGTAACAGGCTGCAGAGTATTGCCTCAGAGAGCTTGCTCACTACAGGAGCAGTTAATGAGCAGCAATTATTAAAAGCAGCCTTTCATCCTTAGGGAGTAGGAAAGCTCAAGGATTTCTCTTCATTTCCTGGCCGCGATTCTTTCAGCAAATCCGAAAAAAAAAAGGCTGCATGATACTGACCTCAAAACTCCTGGAGTGTGACTTCACATTAAATACTAGAAATGACAAACTTAGCAATCAAGAGAGGAGGGTGGATAAGATGCAATATTACCTTTTCTCTAAAGGTGTGGTTAATTACGCTGAGAGAACTGCCCTCTTGATCCACACACAAAACCACATCACAAGACCCAAGTACAGAGGCTGCTCCATTACTTTAATCATGCCCCCTCCCTGTGGCAGCACACAGGACTGCTGCTCTGGCAGTGGCATTATAAGCTGTAAAGCTTGCAGTTGTACTGTTGTACAAGCTGCCTGCTGTCAACAAGACATTTTCCCCGGCGTATCACATGATCCCTGAAATGAAATGTTGAACTTGAGCTTAGGACAAACCTATGAAAATAACACTGTCGATGCTTCTGTGACTAAAATCACAACACTACAAATGATTCGTATCTCCCCTAAAGGGAAAACGGAGAGAGAAAAACATGGAAAACAGAGAGTGGCGAAGAAAGAACAGAGCGAGAGAGAATGCTCTTTAAGGACGTCAATATGGCACAGACACGAGGATTTAGCACAGCTCAACAGAATTATAATAATGCAGTCTCAGTGGGGCTGTCTTTTCTTGTGTTCGTGTCCATGACTGCGATGTCCCAAATATGAGAAGAGTGAACTTGAGTTGAGCCATCCCCGGGGTTTGACAATGGGCTTGTCGCTAGAAATGCGGCTGTAACCCTGTCTGAGAAAGCTGGTGACACTGAGCCCAGAGGGGACAGACGACACCGTGGTGACACCAGCTCAAAAAGGCCCGCTGAAGCTGAAGTAATTATAGCCAGGTGCTTAAACACACATACCAATATATACGCGCACCACAGGCCTGACATGTAACATTAAGCTTTAATGCGATGTTATCGCCCTGTTTAAACATAACCTGTTCATGTGCCATGGGCAGACTGGACACCTAACTGATATAAAAAAAAAAAAGTCAAGCTTAAATACATTCAACAATTTTTTTGAGACAGATGCTGAAAATGTAAATGTAAAATGTAAATGCCTCTGTCTCTCCAAGGTGCATACCCAGTCTTTACTCCTCCCAAAGCATGGGAGGAGGACATGGTCTGTCTTTGTGACAATAGAGGTTGAAGTGACACTGAAAATCAGCAAAGCCGCTCGAGCAACTTAAAACTATCACAATTGTACAGACAGGTGACAGAGAGTCAAAGCGTTTTTTAACATTCATGATCAGTCCAACCACTGAGTTACCTGTGTGGGTGACAGAGCTTTGATCTGTATGGGGAGAGTGAGAGGCCGTGAAGATGAGCAAAACATTTGTGTCATTCACATTCACAGACCATCCATGCAGGTGGTCTGCTAGATTATGGACAGTTGTTAGCTAGCTAGCTAGCTAGCCGAACTGCTGCTGTGTAAGAAATGTGTAAATGGGACCTAGGTAATGCTCATTAATAAGGGATTAACAAATAATAAATGTTACAGTGATTAAAAGAATTAATATGAATATGAGTGGATGAGTAAATGCTACAGTGTCACTGCAATAAGGTTAGTGTGGGTAAAGGGGAGAGAGACAGAGAGAGTGAGAGAGAGCGAGAGAGCGAGAGAGAGAGAGAGCGATAGCGAGGTTAAGGGGGCAGGCAGTAGGCCAGAGTACATCCTGCCAGTCAGAGGGAAGTGGAAAGTGTTACAGAGGTCAGGCTACATGGTGGAGTAAGCTATGAGTCATTCTTAAACTAGCCTTTCAGATGAGTCTTGAGCAATCTTGAGTCTTGCTGTTGTATACAAGTGCTGTGATTTAGCTGCGCTTGGTGACCGCAAGGGAGCGAGTCATGAAGGACACTCCCTGTGCTGTGGTGGTGTTCTCTTTAAAAGGGCCTCTCAGGGCATTTTGGTGATTATCTGGAAGCATCTGTGCAGGTTAGAGCAAAGTGTCACTGCACCATTCCAAGAACTGTGAAGGATTTAGTCTCTTTCTCAATGACACTTAAGCAGGGTGAACGCTTGCTTGCCAACATGTGGGTTTTAAACTAGCTTCTCCACTTGGATTTCTACTTTTTCTACACTGCTTTGCCCTTCTTTAAAAATCATTTGCTTTGAATCTGTCAGGGAAGCTGTTCAAAACATTCAAGAGCCGTTTTCCTCTGAACTGTGAGGTTTTAACATTACTCCTAGTTTCCCACAGGGGGTTTGTTCAAAGAGGTTAAATGTGGGGTGTGATACTGTGTGAGGGGAGTTCCCTGGTTTAAATGCCAATTCCAATAAAAAGGAGACTTGTGCATTTAACCACTAGGGGGGCTGAGAGCACTGAGAATCACTCCATTATAAAAGGTAATCTTCTGCCCAGTGCACCACTGCATGTAATGATTGCTGTGACCGGGACCAACTTAACACTTCCAAACAGCTTTATACGACTTCCCGGGTGAACTGCTTTTCTTTTCTTGAAAGAATGATTATGTTTCTATACCTGCACAGATGATAAAGGACAAAGATTTATGTCAGTGTGCGTCTGTGACACCTCATAGAGTGTGCATGTGTACGTCAGTGATTCATCATGCTTGCTACGCTGACCTTTAGTAGCTTATTCTGTTAGGCAAGAGCTCTGCCTCGCTTGAAAGTGAAGAGTGGGAGACTGAGGTAGGAGATGAATACTTTGTGACACAATCTGCTTTCATTGACAGGGTTTTTTGAGATTACATCAAACAAGGTCAACGAAAATGACGGATCTCCAAGACCAAAAAATATCCTCTGCAAACAAATACGAGTCTCCTCAGAGCCCCAGTATTGTGTTCACTGTTATACACAATTCAAGACTTTTACACTTTGTCAATGAAATGTGATGAAAGAAGCACACAACATGTGGCTGTGGTCATGGTAAAATTAGGGACTTTTATTTTATTCAACAAAGGTGTACCTGCTGGGCCAACTCATTTACCTTACAGACACCATGAGGTAATCTCCAACACTGGCAAGCTGCCCTGTCCCTGACATGGGAACCAAATAACCATACCAGGCACCAGAGAGTATTCAGAGCCAGGCTTAGTTTAATTTGTTATCTTGCATCAGCCCAGTGAAATTGCACTGAACCATGGAGTTCAATTCACTTGTGGTAATGAATACACTGCATATGTGATCAAGTGAAACCAAACTCAAAAGCAAGGTCATTTTGACTTGAATAGTGTGCTACCTATTGAGCATTTGGTGTGTGTGTGTGTATATAGTACTGACCCTGTTCTCATCATAGATGATCTGCACCAGGCTGCGGTGCTTGGCCTCACTGGGTGGCGGTGAGATGGGCCGCTCCGGCTCATGAGGCTTTGCAGCCTCCTCCTCCAGCTGTTGCTGTAACACACACAAACACAGACATGACGGTTAATACTTAATACTACTGATCTACCAGGAAGACCTGTGGCTCACCAGTTCCTGTTGCAAGGTTCAAGAGTGTGCATTACAGCAACCATCCCTCCCCCAGCTCTCCAGCAGGGACTAGACTAACTGTCCTATTAGCTGTAATAGCTATTAACTCCCCAGGGCCTAGTTAATCAAAGAGTTACCACAACAGCCTGTAAACAAAGCCAGTGCCTGCTGTGCGGCTGGAATATCCAACGAGAGAGAGAAAATTAAAAGAGAGAGAGAGAGAGAGAGAGAGAGAGAGAGAGAGAGAGAATGGGGGACATGCAAAAGTAAAATTAAGTGGGGGGGGAATGTGGGAAATCAACACCAGACAAATACTGGAAAACAGCAGAGTTCCTCTAACTTACTAGTCACCCTGGCTTGTAACCAACCATTATTTCGAAGTATTGTTTACTGTGAGCGGTGAGCAAAGAAATCCACAGCAAGCTGGAATTTGAGGGGTGTCAGAGAACTAAAAGAGAGAAACTTGCAGGGCTGGGACCCATCAACCTTTATGTTGCACTGCCAGTCATGTACAGTTCAGTCAGTGCTTCCTTGTCCTTCAATCATCCCCTTGAAGGTGTACAGAGGGGAAAGTGGGGAAACCTGTTCTGACATTCAGAAAGAAGCAGAACAGCACATAGAAAAAATAGCAGCGTTTGGCTCCAATAGCCCTTTTATATGTAGACACTTCTTGGCAGATTGGATAGCTATCAGAAACCGTTAAGCTAAGTGTGAATACAAGCAAGAAGCCTGAGTGAGGGATGGCAATCTGACTGCATATACTATCCAGATGTTGAAAAGGCGTAAATGGACCTGTCAGCATCATTAATCCTCCCACACTTAACTATGTCAATAAGCAGCATGTGGAAGTACCGGCTTCTTTCCGCCGGTGATAATGACAGGCGATAATGAGACAAAAAGTATTTAAACATTTAAATTATTTATACATTGAATTTTCCAGTGTGACACAGAAAGGAGCACTTTACAACATACTGTCGTAAAGAAGGCCCGAGTTGCTGTGTGTATCATGCGTCATATGAGCAAAACCTCTGTCTTGCCAACTATTTAGCAGTGCAGCTCATCGTGTGTGTGTGTTAGTTACTTGTTGGCAAGCAGTTTTAGCACAGGTTGTTGAGTTAGACTTTCTTCACTCATAGTACAGAAATACTGATGTGAATTAAATCATATCTGAATTTCATCTGAATATACACAAGCATAAAGGAGGAAAATGGGCCTTGGTATTTGAAAAGCAAATTATCTCTCTGGTTGGAAACTTTTTATTGGAAGATATAATAGAAAAATCTTGAAAGCACCCAAACCAAAATCTATCTATGTTTTGGCTTAATTTCAGTAAATTCACATAAAGTTTAAATTTCATACCCTATTCAAAGTCAATAAAGAGATGTTTTTCCCTTCTGTTAAAGGGAAAAACACCAAGAACATTTTCTTTGTCTCTATTGAAGCACAAGCATTAGAGTCACTAACTTTGACAAACATCACAAAACTATCAGCAAAAATAACAGTTTACTCGAGCAGGCATAAAAACCCTGTGGCTTTAAAAGGTAAAACTTGAGTCTTTGACATTGTTATTTTCCTGAAAATGTTTGGACACAGTCTGTGTGCAGGCTGTAAGCTGGAGACAGAAGTAGAGAGGATCCAGCTGTAACTAGCTGTCTGGAGGCCGAGGCCTAGTGACTCCAGTGTGTGTTTAGCTGATCTACAGTTAAGTCAGCCCCCCTGCTACCACCTCCCCCCTTGCTCCTACTCCTCCTTCTCATCTCCTGTCAGGGGCTTCAAAAGGGGAAAGAAGGCCTCCAGAGAATCCACATGAGAGCAAAGCAAGATGGATCATCATGTGTCCTGATAGGCCTGGATAAGCATCTGGTGAGGGAAACACAGACATTCCCATAGAGACCCCCCCCCCCTTCCCTTCCCTTTCCAAACCCACCACAGAGTAAAATAAAATAAACCAGCCATCCTGAGCTTGGCTGACACGACACAGGCTGGCGGTAACCTAAGCCCTAAGCCCCACCCATCCACTACCTCTGCCAGCACTCTCTAAATAAAGTTTTACCGTGCCACTTAATTAGTCCAGATGTTTTAATGCTTGAAGAGAGTCGGACTGTAAAAAAATATCCATAAAAACACTTGATTTATGCTTGTAAACGGCAGATCTTAGCTTTTCAATCATTCATAATTTTCAAACCCATGGTTGGAATATGAGTTTACTTTGGTTCCTGTTGCAATTTGGTAAAATACCCAGATTCATTAATACTAAACCTTCTCTATTAACAAATATTTAGAGAACAAGTTTCCTATTTTTATTCGACAGCCAGCAGGTTTAATGTAGCTATCAGACGATTTTATCAGCTGTAGCTAATTCATGTTAACCTGGGCGTTCGAAACTAATCTAGGTTTTCCCTTCACATTATTTTCAGTTACTACAACAATGTTTAAACTCAGCATAATTAGCACTTTAAGCCAATCAGATCAACAGTTATGAACCTTCTGTGAAGTAGCTTGACATCCTGTGAAACCAGTGTAAGCACAAGTTGCTACAGTGAAGAGATGTGAATAATATAATAAAATGGTCAAGAGTTATTTCATCAGCTTTCACCCTATCAGATGAAACTGACCGGTCATTTTACAAGAGCAACACACGTGTCTATGATCAATAAATTCACCTAATGCTATTTTTTTTTTTTTTTTTAGTAATAATTGAGTGTTATGACAGCATCCATGGTGGAGGAGGGACCCTGGTGGAAAAGAGTGAGCTTGACTACACAGTTTCTCCACTGAACATGGCAGGCGGCCAAAAAGGAGACAGTGTGGCAGGGATATGAGTGGTTTAGCAGTCAAAAAAACCTCCACCATAATCCTCCTCCTCCCCCGGGGAAGCTGTTATTTATAACCTTATATATTTTTAACCTACTTTTCTCCTAAATAAAAAGCCAAAGAGAAGAGAAGAGAAGAAAAGTGGGAATGCAGCTGCCTGGAGGAGTGCGTGTACAGAATCGTGCTACATTGAGCAAGAAACAGCTACAAGCTTGAATGCAGCGATTACAACACAGCAAAGTCTGTTTAAGACTTTATTGCACCAATGCCAACTATAGCCTGGCAGGGAAAGTCACATTGGAACACTGCACATTGAACATTTCAAACAAGCTAAACGCTGCCACTAAGAAAATTCAACAAGGATGCCAGCACTGGCAAAGAGTTACACATCTACAAGCATGACGAATAAACACTTTGGTACCTGATAGTTCCTGCTCAAAATATGTGCGGAATGCACATTAATGACATCACACTGTGTATACTTAACTTTCTTCACTGTCACATATCATCTCCTCTCACAGGTTGGGCATAAAATAACACCATGAAAAATAACTTCTAAGAACCTAAACACCACTAAAAACACTTCTCCAAATCTGGGTCATATTCAGCTACATGCCAACCTGTACCTGCCTTCCTTCCTTGATCGCATTCTAAGAGGGTCACATGCACTGCAAACACATTTCTGCCACTTTCCTATCATAATGAAAGAATGTAAATACCTTTGCATATGAGAGATTTTTACAACTCATTATATATCCTCTTTTCAGTAGATTAGATTGGCACTAGACAAATATGTATTTTGTGGTTTGTAAAGTTATTTCTGGTGCATATGTTCCCACCAAACATTCATCTAGTGCTGCAGTAGTACAATAACAATCAACAAGTTAACAGAAATATAAAATCAGTTCCCACACCAGAGGCATTCACAGCAGGACTGCCAGGATTCCTCAACAAAACTCAAAGAGCTAAGCAGGAAAACATTAGATGACATCAGCCTGCAATTTCTAAATTCTAAGCAAGCAAGTTTGATCTGTGCAGACCTGTTTCTTGCGAAGCTTGCTGATCTGCTGCTCCACCATAGTGATCTCCCTGTCCACACGGTCCATGTTCTGGATGAGCTCCTCCTTGGAGAAGCGAGCCGGCACAAGATCCAAGTCAGGGTCCATCTGGACCGGGCTGACAGGGGAGATGGGTTCCAGCTTCCCCATGGCACTCCCACGATCCTACAGACGCACAACAGGGAAAAAAAGTGGCATGGTTACATGTTAAAGATCTATATAATATTATGATCCTCAGTGTTTTCAATTTGACACTCGAGAAAAAGTCAAACACAATAAATTAATTTGATTTAAATCTGAAGGGAGGAGTATTTCTAAAAGGAATTTCATGAGGTAAGAGAAGTCTACACAATGTTTGGATTACACTGATTGTAGATGACAAGTCAGTGTAAGATATCTGACATACAACGAGCATAAAGACCCTCTTGATATGTTTTGACCCTCTCAGATAAAAGTTTCCATCTCTTCTCTTTCCTGCTGAAAGCATCCCTGTCTTCTTCTGATTTTAAGGTCGGCAGGTTATTTCATAAGAAATCAGCCAAACATAGTCTGTGTATCCTTTCGGAAGGAAACACACACCAGTAATTAAGTCCTCTGGGTAATGAAAGGCAGTGTAGTGTCTCAGTGTCACTAGACCACACTAATGAATATGAGGTCACAGCCTCCCTCACTAGGATTGTGCAGCAGAGCGCTGGCAGCTGCCTCTGCTTGAGAGACTTTGTTTGAAATGTGAAATACTCTGTTTTAAGGTGTAGAGTAGATCAAATTCAGGACGCACTTGTCTTCTGGCAGAAGAATGGAAACGGTGCGTGTCTGTCACTCAAACAATACACAGTGCGGCTCATCAAATGAGCAGCTGCAGCGATGAGAGAGAAGAGATTCATTAAACTACAGTAGCATACTCATAAGTCAGTGTAGCCACTGTGCACTGTCATTCATCAGACATTTTCCAGTCAGGTGCCGCTAAACCACAGCAGAGGAGGACGGTGCAACAAGATGACGTAGATGAAAGAGCCCAGAAGAACCTCAAACAAACACAAATAATGTGGACAACGTGATGTAAATATAGCTTTTCCGCTCGTTTCATGCGTTAACCTGAGGAACGTTACAGTCTCCTCATTAGTCCACACAGATCTGATGTTTACGTCTGCAACAGTTTTTAGTCTCTTCATTAGAGCAGAAGTTTCAGTGGACGTTTAAGTCACATGCCACATATAAAGTTCAGTACGTCGTGACTTATTCACTGATTTATTCACTAACTTTTTCACCTCAGCCAAGCAGAACAAAAGCATTACTTTTTTTTTTTTAATTCTTTTATTGCATTTCCTACATTTCCATTGAGACTCTGTGCATTAAAAACAGGTGCACTAAAACCAGCAAAAATTTACATTTTTGTGAACCTACAGAGGCAGAGAATTTTTTGCTCTAAAAATTACAAATAATTAACAATTATTATCAAAATGATAATTACTTATCTGTCCAGCTAATCATCTAATTGTTTAGGCTTTAATCAAGATGAATAGGTTATTAATTTTGCTTCAATTCATCCCTGGGATAATTCTTGCGCTTCAGGGAGCATTATGACCACATAATGAAAGCAGCCAGCTTCTTCTTGGAGATAACCATGAATCTAGTCTATTACATTGTTAATACATGTATTAGAAGCCCCCCAAACATTACACGTAGCTGTAACACTCAATGACTGGTTCATCACCACATGTTGTTTAGATCACAGTCGAGCACTGTAGCTGCATTTAAGACTGTTTCTGAACTAAATAAATACCTTCAGTGGTTTACCATGGAAAGGAGAAGGTAACCTGCATGATCATCTTCTATTATATCCCTTAAAAGGCGAATTTGTCTTTGCAAAGTGATTGCTGTACTCCACACATGAATATGATTTTAGCTTTAGCCTGTCAGGCCTCCTGACGTCTCCCACACAGTTTGATGAGGTGTTCTGGACCACATACACATTCAGATGTGCTGCCTTAGAAAGATCATGCTTGAAGCCAATTCTCAGTAATCCATTCACATGCACAGCAAGAGTGGAAACCGTGTTGCTGTTACATGCACCGGTTTATGTAATATCAACACACGCACACAAATGGTAAGAGAGGGCTACTTGCTCTGCAGGGGCAGCATCTATCTATTTGTGATGTGTGTGTGTGTGTGTGTGTGTGTGTGTGTGTGTGTGTGTGTACGTGTGTGCGCGCGTGTTCCTGCTTTTTTGTATGTACTGTATGTCAGCATCCTACAGTTACATCCTCCACAAATGACTACATGTGTGATCCAGTTTGGGTTTTGTTTTGCGATATTTTTAAACGCCTGAAATGAAGATTATGTAAATGGGCTAATCTGGACTAGGCAGCTTGCATTACAGCCCCGTAGACCTGCTGTGATTGAAAATGTCAGTGCCAGATGATGTTGAAGGGCTGTGCTAGATGAAGGAGCCCACTGTCGCCAAAGCCATTTAATCACAAAAAAAAAAAAACACAACACATAATTTAAATAAAAAAATTCTAAAAAAAAATAGGGGGAAAAAGGCTCGACTTGTCTCCTTGACAACATCCTTCCTGACCTGTGTTCCAGCTCAGCGTGCCGGACATTTCTCTCAGGGGACGAATTTATGGTGATGTAAAACCAGATATCATTACACAACATGCGTGCATGATGACCACAGTCACAAGAAGGACATCACATGTTCACAGGGGATTTTTTTTATATAAACCTTTGACTCCTTTCATTTCTGCCTTTGTTGCTGACATTTCTGAACTGCCATTTCGCTCTGCTGTGATCTCACGGACGGTAAAGTGTGTTCAAGATGTTTAGAGAGAGTTTAACCAGGAGGGATTTTATGGTGTAATTAAACTTTCAAGTCAAAAGTAGTGTACACTGTCAGAGACTGAATTTTCCTTTTCCCTGTGGTCCTGTGCCCTACACTGTCCTCTGTTCATGTCAGCAGTGCAGCAGCACATCAACAACTACTACACCTGTGACATAGTGTGAAAAGGTCACAGGCCAATAGCTAAGCCCTTGGCCCAGCACAGCTTACAGCTTATATGCCCTCGACAACCCCGGTCACATTTAGAACATTCCACTGCATGATGTCTCAGGCTGTGCATGCATCAGGTTTTATTTAAATTACCTCTGGGTGTTGTGGCACGTCTGTGTGAATGTGTTCTGTTTAGTGAGCACCAGCCTGTGTGACTGAGTCACATAGTCTTAAGTGTATGCATTCCAGACAACATTTGAATAAAGCTGTACATATCCTGTCTTAAACATCCTGTTCAGAGTAGTAACACTGGTTTGGACGGGAAGCCCACTCTCATGTGAACAACACAGCAGCTGGTGCACAAAGCTACTGAAACTGAGGTGACTGAACTGGGATTTTCTTAGATTTCAAGGCTGAATCTCATTAGCAAAAGATAAACAATACAAACAATAGCAAAAAAAAATGCATAATGGAGTAAACATGGTCTCAATAACGCTCTAACATTTTAACAAGGTTGAGATTTAAAGCTAAATGAAAATCTTTAAAATGCCAGAAAACTCAGGCGTAAGTTGTGTGGGTGGCCTTGCTGTGAACCGTCAACAACAACAGACCTCGTTTATTTTTTATGCTTTGTTCCTCGAGCCAAAGACAAAAAAGATAGTCATTTATGTCAATGACTTGGAAAGTTCTTAAATGTGGACTATTGCTGCTCCATGGCTGCTGCCTTTAATGCAACTATCGAATATTTTCATAAATGTGTAATCATTATGACAATAATTCAAATAATCTGACGGGATACATGTAAGTAAGAGGAAGAAGAAATCCAGTGGGTCAGACAACAGACAAGTACATATAATACTATTTTCTATTATAATTTAATTTACATTTGCATAAAGCAAGTGATAGTGGTAAGTAATAAAAATATCTACAAGAATGTGTCTCAACAGCTGCAATACACAGTCTGTGAGTGTTGTTTCGGTGGCATTTGACATCTCACTGCTGCTCTATGCTCTGATAAACATAGACCAAAACACTACAGAATCCTTGTTATCACTTTCTGGATGTAGATAGTCTTGTTCAGGCCAGTGTCTTCTGACTACTGGCATGCGTCGTCCCTGATCGCTGAACATCCTGTGCCAATAAGGTCATCAGTCCAGATACACAGCTGGTGCTATTATGACTGGGAATATAAAAAAAACATTTGTTTCCCAGACGCCTTAAGTAAAAAGGCAGAGGGCAGGTGGTGTTCAGGAGATAATGTAGAGATATGTAACTATAGGCATGTGTGAAACACTGAAGATACAATGCTCTCTACAGCCATAATACAGCAATCTACTGTAATAATGTCTGGCAGTCAAAGTTAACAAATACTCTAGTCTACACTTCACTGCTAAACCTCTGAATTACAGTGAATTCTAGTACTTGAGTATCAAATAAAGTTCAGTTTTTAAGGTGAACATGTGCGTGTATACAGTTCAGAAAAAAAGTGAATCTTGGGTTTAAAATATTTTATCACAGATATACTCTGTTTTCCCAAGGTCGAGACTGAATCTCCGAGCTCAAGTTTCAGTCCTTTCAGTTTTTACACGCAGACTGGCTTCCTCTCTATCTCTCCCTCATTTTCTCTATCTCACGCATTTAGGGGAATCAGTCAAATGACATTCACAGTATCACTGATTTAATGTCCATCTCGAGAGGAGACACCTGGTCACCAAAACCGGGCGAGTGTCCAGCCAGCATACGACCCAAGCTGAGGGGAGGGAGTGTAAATACAGCCCACACAATACTGGATTTTTGAGCCAATACCAATAACAATATCTGATAACAATATATCAGCCCACTTGCATAAGAACCTAATAAAATAAACACTTTTGATTAAGATCCCTCAGACTTAGTTATTTAAGAATTGTGGCCATGATACATGCTGAACATTAGCATTAAAAAATACATCTTTCAGTTCTCTGGGGGGTCAAACAATGTAAAGGCTACACTGTTGTGAAACTAACTCTATTACTGTGCTGCAATGTCTTGCGATTCAATGCCAACGTAACCATTGATACCAATATATCTGCAACAACCTAATATCAACAGTTACTACATATCAGCCCTGCTGATTTATCAGTTTAAAAGAAGGTCAGCTAACTCACATATACTCATTCAGACAGGCCGAGACACATTGGACCAGAAGCGCTGTTTTCATCAGAATGGGAGGTTAGTCAGCTTTGTCACATGTAGTTTTCTAAGCATCCCATCGCTCCAACAGCACTGCTCACTCTTTGAGCCATATATGGCAAGAATGGCATGAATGGAAATTTTGTGAGAGCTCCCTTATAAAGGAGAACACTCGAAGTCTCTCTTTCTAATCTGATCTTCCATCTTTTTCTCTTTTTTAACCACACACTCAAGATGACTGCACAATTGTGTACAGAAGCAAAATGTTGCTTTTGTCCTTCTTTGTCTCACTGTCCATGTGAGTCATGATGCAAGCTCCAGCTTTGTCTGATACTACTGGCCTACTCTTGCCTTCTTTTCCTGTTGATCTTTGTCTCTTTCTCCTCCCTTTCCTTTTTCCCCCCTTTATTTGTGCCTCTCTACACTTCTCCACTTCCCATCTCCTCCTCTTTCCGACTATCATTTGGTGCACTTGCTCCATGCAGTGATTGCATCTGACATGACTTATATAATGGGTTTACAGCCCGAGCTGCTCTGAAGGGAATTACTGGCATTCCTGAATATTTGCCTGCTAGCTTAAGAGTCAATGTTTTTTTTGTTGTTTTTTTTTTTTTTTTTTTACTGTACCCTCTGTTATTGGTGTATCTATTTACCATTCCTTGGCTGTCTGCCTCCCCTGGCGGTTTGAAGCTCTCTGTGTAATGTCAGGAACACCTCCCCATCAGCAGTTCTACACTGCAAGCAAGTCGTTTTGATGTGCAGTTCACACAGTTTCTTCCTCAGTCTTTTGAAATCTAGGTCAGCTCTATTATTTATTAATTGCTGTTTCACAACTCCCTTAGTCTTCCCACTGCTGCTCACAGAGCTCCAGCTCCTACAATACAGAATCTCCGGCATGTCTAATAATATCCGCTGTGGCTCTGAAGGAGGCCCGCTGGGATTAGTCCAAAAAACACAAGATGCCTCCACAATGCAGTCGTAAAATTTTTGAGCAGAAGTATCCACATTATGAATCAGAATTTATCAAACCCTCTGAGGCACTAACACTGATTTTCAAAATACCAATATGAAAATATATATATTTTTTTATTTTTATGACAATAGACAGCTAGGTATATCACCATAAATTTAAACAACAAATCAATTATCTCTCTACACGATGGCATTTTGTTGCTTGACTGGCGGTTATTCCTGGCCATCATCTCATTGACCATCTCGCTGTAATATGTTCCGAACTGTCAAAATCCTGTACTGTGTGTTTTAGTGGCTACTGACCTTTGCCATATCCTCAGCCCCTCCCAGAGGCAGCGATTGCCGGTGGGACGAAGGCCTCATCAGAGACTCCGGTCCGATCTCTAAACGAGGCCGTTTGATCTCTGCATACTCCACCTCTGACTGGCTGCTAGGCTCAGGCAGGTATATGTGTTCATAGCGAATATGCTGCTCCTGTCCCCTGCAACAGAAAAAATACAAACATAGCACATTAGAGAACAGGACTCGAGATTGAGAAACTTACTGCACATTGAGCTACAGGCAACAGTTAATACTATGGGGCTTGTAATATCGAGCCTTGCTCAATTATGAGAGTTTCTAATGTAGCTGCTGATGAAAGAAAACAGTATATTTCTTCATGCGCTGGTGTCTTGTGTAAGGTTTTTGGCCATATTAGCAGTGTGGAAGACTGAATGGACATTCATGGACATAGACGATGAACCACTCTGATTTTGACCAGAAATATTGTTGTATGTATGTTGGAACATCTCTAGAACTATTGACAATTTAACGCTAACATAGCAAGGTGGCAAATGGTAATATCAGCATGATAAAATACCCTTAGTTAACATGCGTATTAGCATGCTAACTGTGGGCCTGTTAACATACAAACGTTAGCATGGATTTACTGTAGATACTGGCATTCAGCTCAAATGGTTACGGTTACGCTGCGGTGCAGCTGAGGCAGATAAATTACAGTTGAAACTGATGAAAGTTGAGCACAATCTGATACTGTAGGAGGGAAAGACTAGTCCCGAGGAGAAACTAGTGGAAGATAAGGACCATGTGTGAAGTTTGACAGCTTGACTGCTGTGATCTTTTGCCTGAAATACTAGACCAGACCTCAATAGCAGAGACAATACTTCCAAAGCAAAATCAAGTGAGAGGTGAAGATCAATCAAATCAATGGGCAAAAGACAAATTAATCTTCAGTTTAATTCTGCGTCAAGTCAGACTGATACCCCAGTCTGAGATGTGAGGACATCAGTAACTCTGAGACAATATTGATCTTGTGAGCAGTAGACAAGCTTCGGTGCTGATTTTGTGCGAACACAGTGGTCTAATCAAATCCCATTTATACAAGCTACATTTAACCACACAAAGACACATTTGTACAAAAGCACAAAATGACAGTTACAGCCTGAGAGCAGGCTGACCTAAATCTTTACTGTTGTGTTCAAGGCACACACAAAAGCCAGCTGGCCTGCTTTGGTTCAAACAGAATCATCATAAAGTAATCACTGAGGACTATTTTTCTGCAAATTGGGAGCATGTAATGGGTCACTCAGTAGTGGAAAGTGGAAAGAAAGGGAATCAAGAAAATTGGAAATGGTGACTCACTGTAGCGCTACCACCTAATGGTTTTAAATATAACAGTGTATGGTAGAGCGGCCCTTGTGTGGGGCCACACACACACACAAAACTAAAAAGGTGCTTTGTTTTGACTCGCAGAAGACCTACGGCACTCCCCCATTCAGTACCGCAAATCTAGAACTGATCTGGATGGCTAACAGGTATCACTGGAGGAGGGGGGAGCCCCATACTGTAACATGATCTGATCGTGATCCGCTATATGTGTGGTTCTAATATAAACCACATTCTGCACATTTTCATCACATTAATCAAACTCATTAGCACACAGGGGGTGTACAGTGCACCAGTACAGCGGACCCTTGGTGTGCAGTCAAATGACAGGTTCCGAATGTTAACTGCAGTAGCTGCTTGGATCTGGGAAATTTTATTAGCCCACATGTAAATGGCTCTCTGTTCTTTCTGAGGAAACGGTTTTCTCAAGTCTGCCCTGGAGGCAGATGCCAGAATGTCACTGACTTCGCTGCCAGTGTCAAAATGGAAGTGGCTTCTGAAGAGGAGAGGGAAAACACAACCATAATTGCTGGTCCAGGCCCACAATGGCCTAGTGTGTGGTTTCTCTGTGCGCCAAAGAGCATGGAGCCTGTCTCTGTCTAGGAGGGTGCTGGTGGGGTGGTGTGACAGTCCGAGACCATCCTCTGACTAGACCAGAGGTTTACACTGGGGAGATTTGTCATGTCACTTACGTAAGATGCCAGAGTAAATCTGCATGTTAAAAGGTGACAGGAGGTGTCAAGGGAAAAAATGGATTGTGGGTGTTTATCTGTGCGATTGCCAAAATAGTATCTTGAAAAATAGGGGGCAAAAATTAATGCCCAGCTGGTGTTTGGCTGTGTTGTCCCCCCACCCACCCACCCCAACACATTTTTCTCACTCATTCAGTCGCACACTTCCTCATCTCCATAGAGGGCTGGCACTTACATAATCACATCATCAAGCTCTAGCCCACCCACCCCCCTGTTCTCCCTCTCCCTTTCCCCCTTTCTTTCTCCCTCTCCCTCTTGTGAGCGTGCAGAATAAGCTGATCCCTGGGGAGGATTTGTCTGGAGGATGAGAGAAAGAGATGTGTTATGGGTGGGGGGCGGAGCGTGTGGGGAGGAGAGGGAAGGGGGGGGGGAGGCTGGGCAACAACAAAACACAACACAACACCACGGCCCGCAACAGCTCCATCACTTTCTTATTGGCTTGGGCCCTATTACGACAAGAACAGAGATCATGTGTGCTGATAGCGGCCTATTATTGTGAAAGCACTACGGCGTTTGTGCGGCTGCCAATCTCTTCGCTGCTTCCCAGAGGAGCAGCCCCACAGCTGTGCACGGCGCAGGGGCGGCTAACAGAGAGTGAAGCGAGGCTAACTGCACCACAGCTGGGATGAATGAAACTGAGAAAGAGCACCAAAGAGGAGACAATGGTTGGAGTAAAATAAAATTTAACAGAAGTGCTCAAACACTTCTCTGTTCATATAGCTGAACACATAAAAATCACATTTAATCACGTCCTAATAGCTAAATTAACAAGGGACAGGGATATTTACAACCACTAAACACCAAATACTGGAATAACTGAAAGCAATTTTTTCGAAAAATCAATTTGTCTGATTTTTGGGATCCACAAGGCATTATGTGGTTAGAGGTAGTGGTGGGGAAAGCAGTCAATTCCTAGAATGTACTTCAGCACTGATGCACTAAACTCCTCATCAGTTTTTCCTTGGAAATAATAATAAAACATTTTAAAAAAAGACATGTGAAAAGATTGTACAAAACAAAACAAAGTAATATAATTATGTAGGTAAATATGCAAAGAAATAGAACCTTGTAAATAACAGCGATAAATTAATTTAGTTCAGAGCTAAATTACAAGAATAATCACAGTGAGTGAAGACTCATTTTGTGTTACAGCGCCAGATTTGTTTGCACTCTACTCTGGTCTGACCAGAAAAGAAACCCTCTTAAGTGGTTTCTCTGTCTTGTTACGCTTCTTATAAAATTTATTCTCTCCCTTTCTCAAGAAGCCTGGGTGATCTCAGACAGATGGGAAGAGGCGGAGTGACTGAGATATTGCCTGGAGTAAAGAGGGGGAAGAAACAAACAACTAGCACAGTGGCTTACCAGTGATTATACTATTGTGGAGCTCTGACCTGTAATTGGGGTAAATATGGAGCATTAACTGAATAGCACATTTTCACCTTGCTTTCAGCTCAAGACAATTAAAGAGCAGAAGAAGGATAGACAGATCTATCATACTGAGGAAGAGAGAAAGCCATCCTTAAAGGAAAGCCCAGTTTCTAAGGTCATGTTTGTGATTACATTTTCTGTCAGAATGTGAACAACCCCAATCTTGCTACAAATGGAGACCTGTCGTGCTGAATTACTGAGACTTATGAAAGGACAAGCACACATCTGAGAGGAGAATAGATTGAAGGATTGCCAAGGCCAGAATTACACTATTCAGACTCTGAATGAGAACGCAGAATGAGGGCTTTAGACTGGATTCTAAGCCCTCCATAGGAATGCCGAAGGCCTGATATATTCAACTGAAAGCCTCCCCACCCACAGACGCCTGCCAGCAAGACTAGCGGTTAATTTCAGTCTCCACAAAGAAACGTGGGCTAACTGCTAGTCTCCCCTTTTGATATGATGGTTTTTTTTTTTTTTTAATCTGGTGAAAAACAACTTCACTGTTCTACTGTCGAAGTTTCACACGGCATCTGTCTTGGAGAAACAGGCAACATTTATACTCAGAGTGACTGCCAAAGCACCCGTGACTGAATGAAAGGTGTCAGCAAATCAGGAGCTGGTGGGCAGCAGTTGAACAGTGCGGTGTTTATTTCTGTAGCAACCCATGACCCAGTGTTCCCACACTGCGGGCTAGGCTACACTAACCATTAAACAGTGCCTTTACAGTGAACACCATAATCCCATCTGATTGATACTTAAAGACGCTGACACAACACGCACACACTGCCACAGAGTCATTCTACCATCTGCTGTCTGCTGTTGTGACGCCATTGCATTCCAGACACACAAATTATTTGACAAATCTTGAAAGAGAGCCCCCACTCCACCCCCGGCATACTGTTCATGTAACAGATATCTGCCAGCTGATTTCTAGTGAAGTCAACCTCTTGAATATTTAATTTTTTCTATTCCTTGCATGTTTTCGCGTATGCATGAAAATCTGCCATGACAATCAAATGAAGAAAAAATATATATGTTCTTGTGACTTATCCTCTGTGCATCATGCACAATTCATGGCAGGCACATAAATTATTCACAAGTACTCATCAAGACTCATCCTCAAAAAAGCATGGCTATATAAATAATAAACAACTTTGGTAGGTACAAGACCTGAGTCTCCAGAGAGAAAGCACTATTCATACAATGCTTTGCATGACTTACTGTTGGTCTATTGAGGATGGCAAAACTCTGCAAGCTCCATTGCCTGCAGAGCCATTTAACACAACATTACAGAGGAGCGGCTTGCAGATGCCAATTACATAAGGATTACACTGGGGGAGGGTTAACAGGCAGAGGCTTTAGTAGAATAATACTGCATAAAAATGCAGCCTGCATGAAGCTTCCATGAGCATGCTTTGTCCCGCAGTCATCAAGACTCAAGGACAAACACATTAAAGGGGCAACACTGCCACTTTCATGTTATCGTGACTAACGGTGAATTCCACAACATGCATCTAGGGTCTGAGAAAATGTAAGAAAACAAAATGTCAGCTACAAACCACAGCAGAGGAGGATGCTGAATATGATGTATAAAAAAAGATTTTATAATTTTCAGATAAAGCTACAGCGATTATATTAGCCTTGCATATTTTCATGCAGTTATTTTCCTGCAACGTTTTTTCATTTACACACCCTCATGCTTTATTTGCAGTGCAAATACTGTACAAATGAATGATTATAAAACAAACAGCACCCACTACAGCAGGTAATGAAATGCGCAAGGATTCTAAACATGGTGCCATCAAAAAAGAAAAAGCAATATATTGCTTATGAGAATAGAATTTATATTTGAGTGTGGTAAACCTACCTCTCATTCCCAGGCTGAAACTCTGACAGCAAGGAAGGCCGACGGCGATGGGGCTGGGCCAAGTGGGAACTGTAGTCCCTGGCATGAGAGTGGTAGTCGACCAGTCCCACTTCCTAGAACACAAACAACAAAAAGTTTTCAGCATTGATCCCTTCTCTTATATCTTATAATCTCTTATATATAATATTTTTTATATTTTTCCCCTCCATTCCCTGCCTTGTTCCCTCTGTAATATCCAGTCCTTTTCTCTCCTGCTCTCATTTCTCTCATTTGTCTTTCACACAAGTGGAGTAACCCATACAGCTACTGTAAACTTGCGCCTCTGCCAATCAAGGATTGCGGGACACAGCCCATCAACCCTCATCTCCTCCTGAATGTGATGACAAGAGAGAGCAGTAGGATTAACTACATGTGCAGCTGTGGGGATCCTGGGGGGTAAGCCTTGGATTCTCCCGCCATACCAGAACAAAAAAAGCCTTGTAAACACTGGAGGTCAGATACTGAACTTCTGTATCACCTAGAGGCCTCTTCTTTGAAGCAGACAGCTTTGTCTGTAATATGTAGAGGAAAATAATCTTGATAATTAGGAGATGTGGGTGGAAATAATGGGGAAGCCTTAATGTGACTCCATGGTGACAACATGAACTTTCAACTCAAACATCTAATGAGGGTTCTGTGTGCAAAACAATGTAACCCGGGAATGTTTCTGTTGGAAAAACACCAGTGGGGGCCTCTGGGGTCAGACCCTCTCCAGTGGTTCAGAGTAATACCCTGTTTACTAAATACCCACCAAGCACGCAAAGCCCGAGCTACAACTACAGTAAAATCTCTAAAATGTTGAGGCACTACAGGTGGTCCATTAAACGCATTGTGTGCCGGGCCCCTTACCGTGTGCTGCCGCTGCAGCTGCAGTGGTAGAGAGACAGGGTTTGACAGGTGCCGTGTGTCCAGTCCAGTCCTCCGGCCCGGGGGCACAGACTGGGGATGAGAGGACATGCTGGCACAGCCGCTTCCTCTACAGGCAGGAAGTGGGTGTGGCTGCAGAGCAGATGCTGTTCATTATTGGTTGTTTCTCTTAGCCAGAAACCTGTAGAGAGAGAGAGAGAGAGAGAAAAAAAAAACAAACCATGAGACATTTTTGTAGTTGAGGAACCTCAGATGAATTGCATTGAACACCTTTGTACCTGCACAGAACAATACATAAAACATCGTACAAAAACACGCAGCGGTTGCTCGGAAACAATTTGATGTTTTCTGGCTAGCACTTCCAGAGTACTTAGAGATGAAAGTGCGCGTCTGTCTGCTCCGGATATCAGAATGTCATCACCTCCCTACCACAGCTGCTCCCCCCTCCAGTGCTCCTAGTAAAGGAGTGAGAGTCCCTGCACCTGCTAGACTGAACCCCTCCTTCACTGCTTACTGAATGGCCCACTGTGCTCACACTGAGGACTCACAGACAGAGACCAGCCAAGTCAAGCAGCTAGCTGGTAAACCAAAAATACTCTGAGTTTAATGGGGCTTTAGAGGCAACATAAATAACTCAATGACAGATAGAGATGTAGGCCTGGAGAGTCAGGCACTAGATTTTAATTTCAGATGACGTTATGCAAACCAGAGTGACTCTTCTCATCGTCTCTTATTTTGACATTTCCAACAATGTGTTATATGACCCACTC
The DNA here is from genome assembly GCF_002260705.1 of Seriola dumerili. Lineage (NCBI taxonomy): Eukaryota > Metazoa > Chordata > Actinopteri > Carangiformes > Carangidae > Seriola > Seriola dumerili. Next base: position 7,290,457 of record NW_019174272.1, on the reverse strand, counting down.
CTTGTAGATGAGGACAGACATTGGCACAAGATGACAAAATTGCAGCAAAGAGCTCAACTGGTAGAGTGTGTACCACTTAGGCTCAGTCCTTACCGCAGCAGCCATGGGTTCGAGTCTGACCCATTGCCCTTTGCTGCATGTCATCCCCTCTCTCTCCCCAACTTTCCTTTCACTCTCTCATTGCCCCTATATGAATAAAGGCAAAAACTGCCCAAAGGAATAACTTTAAAGAAAAATAGTGGCAAAGAAATGTCATACATCTGTGATTTAGACATGGTTGGGATTTCTGAAGTTAGATAAACAGCAAAGCGATATTTATTGCAAAATTTGCAGGCAACCCATGCTGATACAACACAACAAACATTTTCCACCATTTGAAATGGTACCATCTCACGGAGTACACAGAAAGTCTGTTAGCACCAGCAGCACCCAAGCTCGAAAACTTCAAAACCCAGCAGCCGTCACTCCTCTCTGCCTTCAGTCATTAGTGTCTTTAATTCAGACAATTCCAGTGGCTGTTTGTCACTTTATGTCTCACATTTATCTAATCCATAAAAATTTTTTTAATTATTATTATTAAGTGGCACATAAAAGTAAAATACAAATGCCAGGTCCAGTGTGCAACAGCCAATGTGTTGCACAACATGTTGATTATTTGTGCATTTATTTAAAAAGGTATAACAGGCAACTTCTCCACATCTAAAAAAGACAAGGCCCATGTTATATATTTTGTTTAGTTGTGTACTTACATTACCTCGAATTTTTCATTCAAATGTAGAGAAATCTGCCATTTTATTCAAGGTAACAGTCCATTTCATTTGGTCACCTGTCAACGATGACATATCCTCTTGGTGCAGGTGTCACGCCTTTTAGATCTTGGTCATTTCTAACTATAGATTTTAACTGCTTTATTCAGTGATTTTACCGGCTTCGATCGCCTGTTCCTTTTGTTTTGGAGTACAGGAGACCTCTGTGGAAAATTCAGCTCCCAGTAAAAACCTCCAGAACGATTAGCGCTGAAGGAATCCTAACCAGTAGTAGCCGACTGCACTGACGGCAATGCTGGTGAAGACACCAGCTCCCATGATTCCACACTACTTCATGGCGTCACACTCCGCCCATTGTTATTGTTTTAATTAAGAGACCCCAAGCGGCAGGAATTACATATTGTGCATTTAAAAACATTGGGGCTGTTACCTTGTTGAGGTGTTAATGTTACACCATGTGGGCTGCAGAGAATATCAAGTTATTGATTCAAATATAACTGACAATTTAGAACCATAACAGACCTCTAATTTGATTTATTTAGGATTAAATCCTAAACTGGATAGACCTACTGAACTTCAAATTAGTTGCATGTTGTATGAATTATCGATATTGAATGAATTTGTGGATTTTCAAGGTCCAGGCAACATTCAGCTCTGTCCAGCCGCTTACTGCTCTCTGTTCAGGCACTCCAAAAAGCCTGTGATAGTAGTAGTAGCTAGACTAATACTTGTGATATGTGTCCCTGTGACTCCTGCCAACAGAGAAATTAGGACTCCTGCCATTTCTATGAGCCAGTGACTAATGATGCCTCTCCCTCATAGCTCATGTTTCAGCACTGAGTGAGGCACACAACAAGCGGCACGGTGGCTGAAATACGGGCTCTCAACATGGCACTGATCGAAATCTTGACAAGACAGCAAAGTGCTCTGGGTGCGCTGCAATTTTATTAACTGAATGGAAAAGCCACCAGCACTGGGCCAAACTCCTGGAGCATTTTATTTCTAGACACCAATGAATGAGATTGTCACTGAATTTAATCATGTGCTTGTTTTCAACAGTAACCATAAATAGTTTAAAAGCATAACAAGAAATTTTTAAATAAATATTAAAACTGTCTTTAAAAATAGTTATTTATTTAATTAATGAATTATTACTAGGATATCGCCTGAGAGTTAGTTTCCTATTTTGATCTTGTTACAACCCAAATGAGATTAATTTAATTTAGGTGCTTCCTTCATTTTGATGAAAACACAAAAGATCTGGCCTAGATGCTATATAGGATATATTGTGCTAAATAAATAAGCTGTTTAATGGCCTTTGATTCATGATGCCATCTCTCTGTCTACATTAGCATGATTTGTTAACTGCCTGGACCTGTCATGTCCAATTCATGTTTTCTGTGTCAATAGGGATCCAGATGGGTCCACATGGATTCACATGATGTAAAGTTCATCATCTGCCTAAGTACACGAGGTTCCTCATGGACCCTCTGCAGACGCCCGTGTGCAGCACCAATTTGAGTCCACACAGACTGTCCACTGCGCGACCTCGGCAGCCACGAATGCACCAGATGAGTAACGTGGACGCTGGTTTCTTGCATGTCTGTATTGTTTATTTCCCATTCTTGGCCACATTCTTATTAAGTTCATCTTTTTAGTGTTGTTCAGTCAAATACAACAAACAAAAGCAGCGTTAATACTTGGTGTCAGGAGGTCACCATCACATTTCTAGTGTGCACGTGTGGAACATGTCTGCATACACATAGCTGCAATTAAAGCACGGATAGAAGCGTGTCCACATCCACAGTCCGCATCTGTCCGGGGGCAAGCGGAAACCATGAACTGGCCTTCAGGGGTACAGCTGTCTGCTTGTAGCTCCACAACAGTGGACTTTATTGGCATTAGGTAGCACTCCTTTACTTTTTGTTTAGTAAATATGGTATCTCTATCGCTACATTAACATAAATGCCAGTCTTTTCACATGCCTCTGCATAAGTAATAACATTCATACTTCTTTGTGGAAACAAGACGACTGACGACAAATACTGGGAGACACAATTAACAGTGCTATTGAAGGGAAAATACAATGAAGTTTTCAATATAATTTTTCACCTAAATGTAAGAATTTCAAATGAAAACTCAAAAAATAACACTAGGTCAAACTCACAGCCAATGATGGTCTATAAACTGTAACATTTGCTCACTAGACAGGTCAGCTATTACCACTGGTGTCCATAGTTCCTCTGGTGGTCCTTTGAAAGACAAGGGTCTGAGGAGGGACCACTGAAACCAGTAATAAACAAGCACTTTATTTACTATGTTTACAGAACCTGAGACCAGACAACACCACATTGGCACAGTAGAACTTATGGTAGAGTGCCAGTGTGCCAGTCTCCATTGTCTGACTCTGGATTTGACTCTTTTTTTTTGCTGCACAAAGAGGGGTACTTTCTACCCTTCCTTCCTGCTCGACTGCTACAAACACAAAGTGTCACTTGATTTCAGTTACGCAAAGGGCTCTGTTACGAAAGGCTGAGCATGGCTCTGGTTTTAAGGAACAGAGGAGCTCTGTAAACATAGGCTCAGGGAGGCCGCAAGATAGGAAAACAGTGCTGAAAAGTCTCACACCAACTAGACACTTTAACTTTGAGTCAAGTAGTCTACACTGTGGATTCAAATATTTTCAAGAAAGTCATCTTTTTGGTCACACAAACCTGGATAAACACACCACATAAAGGCAAGTGCTGCAGTTCTGGAGTACGTCTCAATGCTGGTGAAATACTAGATGAGGAAAAACTCACGATATTGACATAGAATACAAATATGCTCAACAAAAGGGCAGAAAAAGAGGCCAGCAAGACAAAGAGAGGGTGAGATAAGCCATCCTCCTCAGACGCCTCTCTTTGATGACCGTCCAGCCCAGAGAGATTCCCCTGAGAAGGAGGAAAACAAGTCTGAAGGCAGTCACAAGATCTGCAGAGGACAAAAAACCTGAATCAAGATGAGAGGCCTAACACAATGAGAGAGCTTTGACATAAACTCTGAGGCGAATGGGGCCTTCCAGACGAGAGGCTAAACACATGCACTGGCACTGCTACAGACACCCACAGGCAAGTCGATGGCTCACTGCCAACACTGCGAATGAACTCAGTCACCTCACTCTCTCACTCTAGCGTGCTTTCCTTCTCCCCTCTCTTTTGCTTTCGTCTTCTCCACAGAGTAGAGTGGGCCTCAGCCTTCAGCGGTGCGAGCCAAAATTTCATCCTCTTACCCCCCACCCTCCCTCTCCATTTTAGGAATGGCTGTGGAAATACTAGCACAGAGCACACAGACGGCTTCCAGCCTGCCAAGGAGACCAGGAGGCTGACTTCAAACAACAGTTAAATTCTACTGACATTAACAGTTAATCAAATCTCTGCCTGGTCTGACTTGGTAGCTTGACAGTCCGGCTCCAAAAAGCAGATTCAAAAAGCGTGTAACATATTTTTTGATAAGAGCCTTGATAACACAGCTTGGACCTTGATAGAATGGAGTGTGATCGACCCATCACTACAGCAGCACTGTACTGTTAATTATATGCCCATAAAAATATTTTGCACGTATTTTTACACAAAAAGAAACACAGAGTATTGAGCTGTCACGCAAGGACTTCTGTAATTACTATGACAGCCAAAGGAGATGATGGCTCCATTCAAAGGCATGGAGCTGTTGTGAAAAGGCAGATGAGTGTACTGTAATGGGCATATGGCTTGGTCTGGGAACAACATCAGAAGTCTATAAAGCAGTGCCCTAGAGAGTTGTGCTCAGGGGAGGGGGGCTGCTAGGACTCTCAGCCTAGGAATGTGGCACCCTGTCAGGTCTCATAAGGATTTATCTCCCTAGAGCCTCATTACCGAAGGGCCCTGGACAAGGAGGCTCTCGCTCGCTTACCCTTTCGCTCACTCACCCTCAACCTCAATACTGCACTGCTCACAAACACTATACGTGCATGCAAACACTTGCTTTCCAAATCATTTTCACATCTTTACTTGCAACATGGGTGGTCCAGGTCACATTTTCAAGCGCACACAAAAAGTCACTTGCTGTTCGTACCCTAATATCTTGTACAAATAAAGTTCTGACTTCATAATTTTAGAGAGGAACTAGTGGTCTTTTCCACCAATGTTTATTCAGGCTTTTTTTTTTTGGAGCCAACACATAGTAGCCATTACAACCAGAGCATATATTTACATTACATTTACTCATTTGGCAGATGCTTTTATCCAAAGCGACTTATAAGTGAGGCACAACACTAAAGCTTCAGTGCAGTAGGAGACCTTGGTGTAAGTACTAAGTAATAAATCTGTTCAATAAGGTGAAGTGCAAAGAGGTCAGGTAAAGGTAAATCAGGTAAACCTTGAAGAACTTCTGCATTGGTTTCAACCCTTATCTGCAGTTGCTGATTCCTCTACTCCCACCCTTTGCCTCCCTCCCCCTTCACCAAAATTTAACATGGAAACAAAGCTCTTGCAATTAATCCATTGATGCTTCAGTATTGGGGCCCCAAGAGGTTTTATAAGGTCAGGGTGCAGAAACAAGTTTAATCTACGTGGTAAGTACAGCTCTTTGAGACAGACACTGTGGAAACACTTAAGCATTTTCCAAGTGACCTCACCCATTTTTTGTTTTATCAAAACTATCTGTGGCGTTCTCTTTAACACTGCCATTACCCAGGGCACCATGCAAAGCCTGTTTCTGATTTACATTTCTCTTAAGAGGCTGAATAATGTTTTTCTTGACTTTCAGTGCAACAGAAACTCTATAAAGTCTTTAAACTCTTCATATTTAGGTGGTACAATGGTACATTCCTCTTGGTCTCTGTGTGTTAACAACCGCATAGCAAGAGCTTAACTAAACGAAACATAGCAAAGTAAAAGAGGAGGAAGTCACAGTGCAACAGCCAATAAAAAAATGAGAAGGTGCCTGCAGGCACCTTTAAATTAACCGTTGGACAACAGCAGGAAAAACACTCAGATCTGCCAAACCCTTGTGCAACGCCCTTTATGCTGCCAAGCAGTAATATCCAAGACCATGCTGACAAGGCAGAATGCCTCATCAGCTGGTAGACACTGTCACACTAACATTAAAAAACAGGATGACAACAGATCAACATAGGGAAGAGGTCATAATGTATGATATTTACTGTTGGTTAATTTCTAACACAGCAGACAGGATGACACCTATATGCCTGTAATTTTGTAAGTATGCTAAAAACACCCTGCAATGTCAAAAACCTCATCTTATTCATCTTTGCCAGTCAAAAATAATTTAATGCTTTCAGAGGAATCGCAAAAATCTTTGTATCCAAACTATCAAGTTCCTCCAACCTTTGCTGGACACAAAGCCAGGAAAGAGAATGAGTTACTAACAGGGAAGCAAAATCAAATATTAGGTAGCAGAGAGAAGCTATAAAAGGCAGCAGGTGAAATAATTATTGCCTGTGTGCCGGCTTGATATATAGTGCAGCTCCTGGCAGGCAGGTGGCTAGAGCATTACTATTAGTACCAAACAGTGAAAGTACAGCCCAACACCCAAAGCTGATTCTGCCTTACCTCTGCTCAACTTTCATACAGGAACTCTGTGGTCACAACACAAAGTCAGCAACCAAAGACGCTGTGAGAAATGTGTGAACACCCAGTCAACTTTGACACAACTATAATTTGTCTGACGGGAAGAGGTGCAATCATGTCCTTTAACCACAGCCTGTCACACCTTTCATTTTGAATCTGACTAAACAACACTAGCATATTAAAAACAATTAAAAAAAATACAGATGATTATGAAACTGAAAATGAAAGTATAGTATTGAGATGTAAACAATGTTCAAATGTAGCACATAAAACCTTAATAGAGATTATCTTTAGCTTTGACACTGTCAGACATGAATCACCATTTAAACTATAACTTCAATCGGCAGTGGACAGTAAGTATACTTGTCATCAACAAATCTGTCCAAAGCCACTTTGAATGTCATGACTATTATTTTCACACACACAAAAAAATAAAATAATGAATTTAGCTTCAAAAGCACACTAGCACTGAAAGAAATCAGGTTCAGAATCCACCAATGAGACCTCAGTCTCCAAGGTTTGTAGATGATTATGGGCAACGATCATTTTGTTTGCTGTAATCAGTTAGGTTATCACTCAAAACTGTGGTGTTTCTGATTTCCCAGCCATGAAAAGGCAAATACACACCTCAAAATTAAAATTAAAATACAGAACAAAATTTTTCTTTTGTTACTTTGGTTCACTTTGTTACTGTAAAATGATTGATGATAAAGATTCAGCCATCATTAACAGATTTGACATGTTCTCGGTTTCATGACAGGAAGGACACGTTTGCACCAACAAAAGCCCAAATACTGGTGACACAATGAAATATGATCCAGGAAGTCCAGTTGGAGCAGCAGATTTATGTGTTTAAAAGCTTATTATTTGCCAAAACAAAGCACAATGATTTGTAATACTCAGACAGGATTTTACAACTCTGGAAAGTTATCATAGCGGCAATGGTTTTAACTTTCGTTGCAACAGTCCTGAGGTAACCAGCAGAAATACAGTATTCACATTACAAAGTAACCCCCCAGGCAATGCGTGTAATGATGCGTTGCGGTAAAAGTTGAATTTTTTTGCCACATGAGGCAGCATTGTTTTTCTACCATAACCTGAATGCTTGTGATTTTATAACTTGGATTTAAAATCACTTCTTTTTATTTGCAAAAATATGATATTTTCACATGTCAGGTGATGGACAAAGGCATCAAAACAAGTCAAACAGGAAATAGTGTGGGTAACTTTTTTTGTAATTAGTTGGAGGCTAAGAATATATTTCTGATAATAGCAGGTAGGGTGTATCGAAGAAAGAAATGTATTCTTCTGGTTTCTATTGTGACAAAAATATACCAAATGACAATTCTAACAGTGCTTAAGTTTGAATTTTGTATCATCATATTTTTGTTAAAATGAATACCTCTAAGACCAAAAAAAAGAAAAATATTTACTCATGATCAAATTGTCAGATTAAAATAATTAAATTTTTGGCGGGAACAATCAAATGGCTTATATTAGTTTTTCAACAGCTTATATCATTAGCATCACCTTGACAATAGACTGGAAAAGTGCTTCTCTGACATGACAGACGAGACAGAGGCGGAAGAGAGATGAACAGAGACAGTGATTGGCTGGCTTGTACCTCCAGATGTGGTCGTCCAGCTGTATCCAGGCTGGACAGTAGAGAAGCTATTGGATTTCCTGCCTGTTCCCCTGCTGCCAGCCGCCTCAGCGACACTGTGTGAAATTACATAAGGCTCTACCCTCCCCCTCCCTGCTGGCCGGCATAGAACTGAGGCCTTCACACACTGCCTCAGCCAACTCCAACTCCCTGTATCCATGGAGGCGAAGGCACTCCACCAGAACACACTGCAGGATCTGAAAGCTGCTCCCTCTGTTCACGGACACACGCCGACACCATCAATACACATTTTACATAATTACTCTGATCGATTAATTACAACAGTCAAAAGTTGTTTGGGTAAATTCAAAAAGAGTTCACCAATAAAAATGTAAGTAATCTCAGAGGGAACGCTGACTCCCGACCTCAAGAACAGGTTCCTACCTATGAATGATTCCTTTGGGATACACCCAGATACAAAACCAGTTAAATTACAACGGGAGAGTACTGAGCAGTTCAGTATTTGTGCATTTGTTTAGACGGCTGAGTAAACATTTGATGAAAGGTTGTGATTTAAATTCTCTATTAAAACATACACAGCCCAATATATATATAGAGTGGACTGTGTGTCTTATAATAAAGAGAGAGGGCAAGACAAGAGACTGACTAGGCCAGTTAAAACTTTATGGATTTTGAACAGTCCACTGGTCTGGTCCCAGTATGCCCAATGGCCAGTTCAACTATAAAGGATTCTCATTTTTCTCTTCTTTTTCTACCTCTCACCTTGGTCAGGTGTTGCCATGTGTCTCCAGCTTCAAATTAAAAGCCCTATGCAGATTGCAACTTTGTGACATTGCAGCAGCAGCAATAATTATTCAGCACCAGGTTGCTACTGCGAATGTAACCCCACCCCACATGTCACACTACACCAACATATGCCAACTGATGAAATGCTTTGTGTTGCCCCGTGTCTTGTTATAATTTGCGCTTGAAAACACCACAAAGATTATAAATTGTATACACATGTACATACATCAGCTGTATGTATTTGCAACCCAAAAAACACCTGAAGACGAGACATTTCAGAAAGAGACAAAACAAACTGGTCAACCCAACTGTAGGTTACAGCTCATATTAACAGCTTTGCTTTGATTTGTTTAGTTTTCCAATGTCATTCCAAGAAGCCAAGGCAAGAAATTGTGTCTAATGAAATTTTACTCCTTTTAACGCAAAACTGTTTTTATGACTTACTTATCAGTAGAGCTGGAGAATCGATTTGATTCAATTCTTGGAGATTAAGTTACATCAGAGAAAAATGTTGCGCAACGTGCTTCTCAGAATCTATCCCAGGAACTTTTCTGCATTGAAATTGTGTGCATGATAGGCAAAATTTTAAACTAATTTCCTAGTTAGAAAAACAATTTGTTTAATTTGGAAGTTGTAAAACTAAAAGACATGACCCATCAATATGTCTACATGTGCATTAGAAAACCTATAGGTGTCTGGTAGCGCGTAGCGCAGTGGGTTACGCAGGGGGTTACGCAGGCGCCCCATATATAGAGGCTACAGTCCTCGCTGCAGCTGGCCCCCGGTTCGACTCCCGCATCGGACGGCCCTTTCCTGCGGATCATTCCCCCTCTCTCTGCCTCCCCATTTCCTGTCTCTCTACTGTCCTGTCCATTAAAGGCACAAAAAGCCCCAAAAAAACAAAAAAAAACCTATAGGTGTCATCTGCAGTATTCATACAGCATATTGTAAAAAGGACATACATCTACACACAGACCGTCAATAGCAGCTGCATCAACTATGTACAGACATCCACTTCAATGATCACTCTGACCACAGGAAGGGCAGAAACTAAAAGTCTGCTCACTAATTCATATGTACTGTTTGCAGTGGCAACACGAGCCTGATATCTGCAGGCAGCTGTTTGCTCGTGAAGTAAAGTAGAATCAACACACTGTAAAGTTGACTTCTGCGGCCTGACACCTCGTTGCCAGAGATCGCCTCAACAAATAAAAACAGAGCTCAGATCAGTGTGCAGAGTCTTTTTTCAGTCTTCTCTTGAAGATTCTATCTCTAGCTTCACTACGACCTCGCCAGCGTCAGCTAACCACCCTGAGTCGAGACAGTCCAGTAAACTGCGGCGGAGCCGCATAGACTATAATTATTCACGTCACAGAGTCGGGGACTGTTGTGACTCAAAGCAGGTTACAGCCTTCATCTATGTTACTCTTTAACTTAAAATAACCTTTTTGTGCATTTTTAAGTTTCTTAACTAAACCACTTACAACAAGTGAAGTTTACTGAGGAAAAGTACAACTGCAAGAATCAATAGTGGGTCGTTCAATTAAAAATTACTATTAACCGGAAAATCGTTTTTTAATCTAGCCCTACTACTCAGACACTAGACACTAAAGACGTTTGGTGTATTCTATTAAAATGTTTTTTGTAAAAAAAAAAGAAAAAAAAATCCATGTAGACTCAACAAAGTGTCAAAAAGCATTACCTTGGTGTCACAGTAAAACTCAACTCAACTTGAGGCACTGAATCAAAAGCGTTAAATAACAATTATTAACAGCTCTGCCTGGTTGCCAGCTTGAATCAAAACAATTTCTTCTACAAGTGGATTCATATCAGCCTGATAATACCCTAAATTAATTACCCCCAAAAATAACCGAGAATTTACGATTGACGACTAATCGATCACTGGTGAAGTGTAAACGATTGCTACAAATGATTATTTGTTAATTACTGATGCACAAAATTACTCTCTGCAGAAACCCCTTGGATGGCATTACACCAAACACTCCTCCGCTCAGGACACAATGTGACAGCATCGCTCTGATGTATGAGGTCTCAACTTACGAATCCCTCTTTATTCTCTGTTGGCTCTGCTCTTTAAGCCCACCTGACATTCAGCTCTCCATCCTGAGGAGCAGGAAATAAAACTGAGGAGTACACTTGTCTGTTGGGCTGACCTACTTCCTCCTCACTGCTACTTAATTATTCAAGAGCTTTGAAATGTTCTTCTGTATGGCAGCATGCAACCCGAGTGCCTGTGTTTGCCCCTCATGACGGCAACCTCACACAGCTTCCATTTATGCATGAGGGGGTTCAAGTGTGTGTGTGTGTGTGTGTGTGTGTGTGTACAGTGTCAGAGTGTGTGCATCTGAGCGCACTGCCAAACACTAATGGCCATACATGCCTGCGTTATTTACACAAACAACATGTCAAACAAAACATCTCACCTAAATTTGATACACAAGGTTTTAAATTATGGACAGAGAACGGTTCGGTGGCAGAAAAACGTAAACACAAAACACAGACAACACGTCACACCAGCAGCTCAATGTTTTGATGTGTTCACAGGACTGATTTTGTTCCAAACTGCACAGTCATGGATCCAGTGCACGTCAAGGCAGGAGTTCAATCCTTCCACACAACCACACTATAACCTGTAATTACACTTCATACCTCTCACTCTTACATCACTCATATTTACAGTGTAAGATCATCAACCCCAAGGTGTGTCCTCTTCGCCTCCCTCACTATGCTCTCTACAAGGTGAAAAACAAACTATGCTCTCACACAAATTCCTGATTAGCCAAAGAGGCCAATCGGAGATATAAATATAACACTACCCCTAGCTGTAGCCTACACACAAACAAGAGTAATGTCCTATAACATGCTGTCATCTGTGTTGCGTAACGGAGTCAAGTGAATCACTTACCACAGAGCCATTTCTAATCTCTGCTAATCCGCTGTCTGCCTCTCTTTTAGTATGTTTAAATAAGGGTGACTGATTGTAATAGCAACTCCATTTCATAGCCAGGGAAACCTGAATAAAAAAATCTTATGAATAATAAATGTTTTAAAGTTTGAATTTAATTAATGCCTAATTACATACAAAAAAAAAAAACAATCAAAAGGCTATTATAAGAGGCTCTTAAAAAATAGTCTTTTGAGCTTCCAATTCCATACAATGAAGGGACACAAGTAATTATTTTGATGATTGATTAGTTTGGTGAACTTCTATTATACTACGCAGTTATTTCCTTGGTATTACCAATGAAGCAAAAAATAAATTAAGTGGCTTAGAAGGCCATGTTTGCGCATGTGTTCATGTCTTTAAAAAGGAGCAGTTAGAGAGGATCTCCAAAAACACTGAATAACTGAGAAATTCATTCACACGTTAAAAAGCAAAAATAGGAAAAAAAAATATCCAACTATCACTATTTGGACATGTTGTATAATACCTTTGATAACATAAGCAATATAAGTCAATTAAGTTATGTGACAGTTCAGGTTAATTCCATTTAAGCACATCAATAAACATGAAAATGATGGCAGAGGCAATGACCGACTATCTCTAGGCTTCACAAAGACATTCTATCACATACTCAGAACACTAGAAACATCTAATGTTAAAACAATATGAGGGCACTGAACTGTTTTTGTTTAGATTACAGTTTAGACAGACAGGTAATGCAATCTACAAAATGTATATTGCTTTCTTCTGGCAATTTTGAATGCAAATTTTAATTTTCAATTGACACATATGTAGCCTAAAGAATTTACATTACCTATCCCTATTTTTCCTGTTTCTATTGAAATTGCAGCAGGTCAAGTACAAAAGGTAAGTGGTAAACTACCCAAGGTTTAAAAATCCCCAAAAAATGGAAATATATGAGGCCTTTACCAGGGATTAAGAAATTGGAATGAACTTTGATACTACACCCTCTGATGCAGTATTAGGACAATGCTGTGCTGCAGGAAGCAGTACTGTATATTGATATCAGAATGGTGAGAAAAAGGCAAGCAACAAAAGAAGACTGTTTGGTCAGGGGTTCATCCTACAGCAAGATAATGACCCAAAACATTAGAAGGAAAGAACCAGGCACTGGCTTCACATAGGGGAAGACCAGGACAGTCAACAGACTTAAACCCCATGGAGCTGGTTTAGGATGACCTGGAACAGTGTTGGGACAAACAATATATTACAACATAACAATATTTGATTTCCAATGTAGAAAAAATACCATGAGTGTGTTTGGCTGCTGAAAGAGTCAAAAAATTATATTGAATTTAGGGTTTAAGATTGCGTCGTTCTTTCTTTTCTTTTTTTTTTAAACTCATTATCATTATTATTATTATTATTGTTATTATTATCATTATATCTTTATTATCCATTTGTTCTATGCTTCAGTTTCAGAGTACAAAGACATTACACGATGTCAAATTGAGTAACTGGAATAATGTAGGTGTTCTAAAACTAGCCTGTTATTAAATGACATTTCGGAAAGGAATTTTGTTTAATATGAGCAACATCTGAACAGTATTTATGAAAGACTATCTAACAAGTCAAATAAAAGAAGAGAGAATGAGAAAATAACTAACTAAACTTGAACATCACTTTTTGTAATCATCGTTGCCACAGCATCAGGTATCAATATTATCAGTAGTCTCTTTATCAAAGAATTACGTTTTCTGAAACAGGTCTGGCGATTCATCCACTCAGAAGGCAAAGGAATAGTCTAAATATTGTTGAAAACCACAATGCCAAAAATATGAATGTTTACAGAAGTCACAGACAATCATAACATATCATACACTTCCTATAAGGGAAACAATAATAATTATAATGTTTAAGAGCAGCAGCTGTTTGTTAGATGACAATGTGCAACAAAATCTCAACAAAAATGAAACAAATGAGAAATGTTGGTTTCATTTCTTTAATCTAAGTGCTTTCAGAACTAAAATCAAATCAGAGCTTAAAGAATGCTCATGGAGGAACATCCATAGGCCCTCTGCTATTTCAACATCATAATATCTCAACTTCTTTTCCTCTAAGTTATACTGCCATTAACGTGTGCAAACAAGCAATGCTGGTAATTGGCAAAGGAATTCAATTTTTAAAAAGGTATGTAATGCACAGTTAACACAAAATAAAAATCATAATTACCTGAGGAATGGCTATTAGATCAGTTTGCTGAGATTCGAATTGGTGGTGCTAGTTACAGCAGAACTGATGTGCACACCTTGGGAGTAAGGTCTACTTACCGAGGATAATTTCAGGCGGGAAAACACAGAATTATTAATTGGTTGTAAATATGCTGGTCTTTTGTGGTCTTGGGCTAATTGTCATTTCACGTAAGGGATTTGTAATTTGATTGTTTTATGCAGGAAAGTGTAGCAAATAGTAAAAGTGAGAAGTGTGACTCTGATTTGACCTTGTTATACGGAAAAACTGCTGGGTAAAAATAGCTAGCTCTCACAGATAGTGTGAGAATTCACTGATTTTGTGTTAGCAACAGATATATCCCACAGCTTTTTTGAGCTCTACAGAGTGAGACAGAATCAGTGACCTAACTAACTCCTAGGCCAGCAGGCACACATACCCTTTGACGACTACATCCTTACAACTGCATCCTAAATTTCAAAGTGAGAGGGTATTAAAGAGGAGGAAAAAATCACGAGGCTATAGGCTTGAAGCATCTGCATGGGTTTCTCAAACATCTCACAATCATGATTTTTCCATTTGGTAATCCCAAAAAACAGTATAACTTCAGCCCCAATGCAGCCACTAACTGAGGTGGCACTCTGTCCAGTTCAATGGCACTTTGATTGCGAGTAATTTGAGGCAGTGCAACAGACCAGCTGTGCTTGATCATAATATTCTACCACACTGAGGCAAGCATAACATTCTCCACACACGAAACCTACCAGGTGCAGTCCACTGGTGAGCAAGAAATGCTAGACAGCTGCTGTTACTCATTCAGTGAGAGGGATACTGGGAGGGAATGCGCCTGGAAGGCAGTTTCACGGTGACTGCCTCATATTTCCCTCTTTGGGTCTGCATGTCAACTTAAGGGTTCATAAAGTGCACCGCAACATACCAAACTTGTGTCACTTCCCTATACTCATTGTTTCATGTGCTGTTATTACAGTAAAGATAAAATTTCAGTTCAATATACAGCGTGAAGTGCTCACTTGTAAAACACTTAAATCTAAATAGAACCATGACTGGATTTACCCAAATCACAGAAACTCACCTTTGATACAGATTAAAGCTGAAATAACACAGCTAGGGAAGATGGTGACTTGTGATTTATTGTCAAATCCAACCTACTAATCATCTGAAATCCAGGATGATATTTCAACAAAAGCTACATGAAAAGCAAAATAATATCTTATGGCCCTGAAACACCAAGCAGACAGGTTGTGTTTGGCTGTAGGTGGCCAAACATCATTGACTCTAGTCAGTTCTTATCACCTGTCATTCAGCAGGTCGAACCAGGATGTTGATTCATGCATGTTGGCTGACCAAGCTCAAGTAAAAATCAAGAAATCATCGATTAAGGTAAGGAGGCTTTCTTACACCACAACTTGTCTTCTCAGAGAGCTCTTGCATACAGGCTGTGTATGGTTCCTAACAAGCTTGTCTAAACCTGAACCATTTCTAATAACTAAACGTAGCCATTTGGTTTTTGGAGCTTGCTGTCAGCACAGTATGGCATGGTGTGAAGCACTCAAACTCGATTTGGGATGGGGAAAAAGAAGCGTTAGAGAGGCTGTCTAGCTAGTTATCTTCACAGGGTAGCAGTCACAATCAAGAACGCACATGAACAGGTTACATTCCCCACATAAAATAACAGGCAAAGCATAAACAAAACATTTCCCCAATGTTTTACATAATTGCACAAACCACTTTTCTGGTGTTGTGTACCAGAAAGCTAGTATCTGTCAGTGGAAAACAGCATCATGCCATTTGTACTGTAAGGGACATCACATTACACAAGTAGAAAAGCAGTTGTATCTGGCAGTATAGAGCAGGAGTTGTATATTCCACTGAAGCAAATGTTGCAGCAATGCAGCTTGAGCAACATTCTTGTAGGTTGTGTTTTTATGACTGGTCTATATGGTATTTTCATTACTTGCTCATAACTGCTAAGAAACAATAAAAAATGGTTATATGTTTTGTACAATAAAAACAACTGTTTATTTTACAGGGCTGGTCTAGTAAATTCCTCTTAATTTTACTCTTGCTCTTTAAAAAAACAAACAAAAAAAACATATATAAGCACTACAAAATACTCTTATTTGATTGCTGGATTTTTAATTACAATAACAGTGAACCACCTCTCTGACAGTGACAAAGAAAGGTGACAATTCATGACATTTATGACTTTGAAGGGCAGAGATTGAATTTTTATGGAAATCTTTTATAATTCGTGATGATGCAACATGCTTTTTCTTCTCACAAGAATTCACTGTGAGGATTTATCTTTTTACAGACAATAAAATGAGCAAGACCTCTCCCCTTTCCAGTTTCATAACTATGTTGTGTTTCATAATATGAGCAGAAATTGAACTAGCAGTGAAATAGTCTCCCTGGGGCACCACACTGAGCACAGGATTATCTTTGCCCCCATTACCCTTTTGGATAAGGGGGAGATATCTCCTCACTCTCATTTAACTCTTTACAGTCCAAACTGCAAAGCCACCGATGTACTGTGAGTGCACATAACTCAAGGCAGCAATGTCACAGTGTTATGGATTATAAGCAGACTTTGTGCTCTCTAGAACGCCTTGTCAGCCCTGTTACACCAATTGTCTCCAGGCACAATTACTTAGTATTATACCTGACAACTGTATGTTTAAGCGCTAACTAAACTGTTCCCATATCACAAATGAACCAAACTGTCAGCTAGACAAACTTGGAGCCAAATGTTTGTTCAGATTCAAAATGATCCTTTGTTCAGATACTTCCTTATTTGAACCATTACTTTATTTATATATTCTCTTGGAATTTATTTAGGGGAAGTTGTTGTATTCAGTCTGTGTAAAGGCAACTGTAAACACTGATGCATTCGAGAATTGTGGCGTATTCCAAAAATCAACACACACACACACACACACACACACACACACACACACACACACACACACACACACACACACACACACACACACACACACACACAAGAAGGAACCATATTAAGACAAATGGAAGGGTAATAACTAAATAAAGATGTTTGTAGAAAAATATTACACTCAGCCGAGTGATCTCAAAACATCTATCAATTGATACTGGCAACCAAGCCCCAACATACCTCTTGATGATGCTGTGTTATTTTTAGTGCTTTCTAGCTGAGGTGGGCCACAATCAGCAAATTCTATGTATTTACTGAGTGTGGTTATTGTTTAGAGGTCATCAGCTGCTAAGTGGATCACCAGATGAGATACATCAAGATCATGGTCAACCACCTTGTCTAAACCATTTCCAGGGGGAATCCCTGGGTTACATAAACAAAAAGAGTTCACCAAAGTCATAAAAAACTATAACTACTAATGGTATCTAGCTATGCAGACAGTTTCAGTTTAACCCTACCAGGTTTTCAGGTGTTGCCACATATCCAGTTACATCCACTGTTTTGGGCTGGCAACAGATGTTTCAGAGACAGATGTCTCAAAACCTGTATATGGCTAGATACCACCAAAGGGTGGTAAGTGAAAAAAATGTTTCTGTTTTGGGTGAACAAACTTCTCAGCAAAAAGAAATGACAGCAGTTCCAATAAAGTGCTTGAGTATGTCATCTTTTGTTTGACTTCTGGTGAAGCTCAATGGGCGCTAGTTCAAATGAGGATCAAAATGCACTTAACTTCATAATAGGTGTCACATTAAGTGCCCCAGCCATACAAATGTTGACAATCCCATCAATTCAAGATATTCCTCTACAAGATAAATAAAATTAACACAACAACTTAAGCTTTAAATTGATGTAAACATCCTCTGAATGAAAAATGTAACTCGTTGCCCAGTGTATGTGACTTATTTTCAGAGGGTCAAAGCTATAAAGATATGAGTGACACATACCTCATAAAAAATGTGAGGAAGTACTGTATTTTGGAGTAAGATGTTTTCTTGGATGTTAGTGCAATGCTATAATAAGTTAATGCAAAATACAACTGTGTATTCACTGAAACCTTCACTCACAGGTAGATTTGGCTGTGTCACAATTTAAATTCAGTCACCTTCATGTCCAGAGGCAGTGATTATGATGCAAAGAAACGTTCTCAAACTGCAAAGTCACATCCAAAAAGTATATTGTATCCGACTGCTTATCATGGAAGTGGCAGCAGAGATTGGGCAGCTGACAAAAACAGACATCCTCTCTTTCCCACAGCAATACATGTTTACTTTTGTGTAATAATGACCATATAATTTGAGGTAATGTTCTGTCCCTTGGCATTACACAGAGTCTGTCTATTAATATGTCAAACAACGTGTCTGTAAAGATGTGCCTGCTCTAAAAGTTTGACATCGCTCAGTTGGCAAGGGAGACCGTCTTAACAATAACGCTTGCTTGTACAAAAGGACATCTATCATTAATAGAAGTAAATCTTACGCAGCCCACCAACAAATTACGTTCAAGTTATAGAAATGGACTAAGGTTGAAAAGCACAATCCAACTCGAAAGCAAGTACATTGTCACAACAGCAACTTATCAATCCGAGACAAACAGCCATTTAACGCTAACTCACCTGTCGGTCCCATTTACTAGGATCTGTGACATGACATCAAGCTGATTAGACCAGTATAATGAACAAATCACGGCTTATCACCCATCTGACAACAAAGCAATGCGGTGCCAGCTAACGTTAGTTTAAATATCGACAGTTCACAATAAGTCAACTTCATATTAAATCCATGTTTACAAACGCAAACCGGACGCTTTTGTGCACAGCTAAGTTAGCAGGCTAACCAAGTTAGCCAGACATCACAATATATTGACAAATAGTAGACAGTTGACATTATTTATCAAAAGTAGGAAATGGTAGCGTTATGAGTGGAATTGTGTGTTTACCTACAGAACACCAATGTAGGTTTAATTCTGTACAACAAAATTAGCGTTAGCTACTCCGCAGTTCTGACAGCTAGCTTAGGTAGCTAGCACCGTTAGCCGTTGGCTAGCATAGCCTAGCCATGTAGCACGTGTTCCTGATTTATAAAATAATTAACTAGCTGATGGTAACCAGACAACTAAGAGTATTGTAGTGAGGTGAGCAAACAGCTAGTTGGACTGTTCTCTAACATTACATTTCTCAAAGGTTCGACGACCCGTGTAGCTGAACACAACGTATAGCCTCGAAAAGGTCAATACTGCTATGTATGTTTCTCCTCCAAATAATAGCCGGACCCCGTCGTCCAACAACAGAACAGACAGACCCCCCCCCCTGCCCAAACCAACGGACAGCCAGCCATGGAAGCTAACTAACCTTAGCGGCGGGGCAAGAGAAACCATTCGGCGGTGTTATCGTACAGTAGCTAATGTCCCAATCCTCGTCAGTGGGTCCAATTTCGCTTAAAGAGCTTCTCGCTTCGATTGAGTGTCTCGCCCCTGAATTAATCCACACGAAAGAGTAGTGTTCGTTTTCATTTGTTCCGCTGGCGGTTTTCAGCTATGTCGTGCCTGTTCCTGCACAACACAGTGGTCTGGTACTACTCCCTGAGCCGCTGCTGGTGAGACCATAGCGGGGCTGAACCGCCTCTCTCTCTCAATAGGTCCGCATGCTCTCTCGCCCCTCCTCTTTACTCAATGACTGCACATTTCCCATGGCCACAACAAATTCGGTGATATAGTGATGTAGTCTTAAAGTCAGTGATTATCATAAGACACCAAAACAAAACAAAAAATTCTTAGGATCTGCCTATGCCTGATCTCCACTCCTGCTCATGACCTGTACAGAGCCTATTTCTGCACATATCATCTATTTAAACATATTTCTTTATAGATTTCTGTATGCTATACATATGATCGGATTATCTAAAAAGCTTACACCAAGCAATTGCTGATTTTTGCATTTCTCTACGAAAGTAAAGTATAGGCTATATGTTGCTTTAATTTTCATCTATGTCTTACAGCGCAAAAATGTTCTGTCTATGCTTATATTAAACTCAAAACACTCACTAGTAAACTTAGTGTTTAGGTTTACCATCACCTGAATCACTACATTCCTGCTGTTCAAATATATAGTTGGCACACATTGTCATATCATCAAAAAAATATATTGTCCCTCACACTACAGCTAAGAGGACAAAACCTTCTGTATTCTCTCTTTCTCCCTCCCTCCCTGCCCCAGCCTGAACTCAAGGGGTCAGTTGAAGCGTTGACACTCCAGGAAGTCTACATCTGTGCTGCTTGATGCCCATGGAGAAGTACAAGCTGTGAATACAGTGACTTAACACTGAAGGATAGTATTTGGGAGACCACAACATCCCATGCTGTGTACATAGTTGATGACTCTGCTGAAGCCTGTGCTCTGTAAATGGGCTGAAACCTCTTTGTCTGCTTCACACTGCTACCCTGGCTTCTAAAACCGCCACCCATATTGCTGCTATTTCACTCACAGAAAAGATTTTGTTCAAAAACATTTAAATCAGTCAGTGCGGCTCATTAAAGTAAGAAACCTGCTGCTACATAATCCTGGTTTTGACAGGCGAAGGTAATTAGTTTCAATTAATTGTATATTGTATAATTTTAGTTATGTATTAAGTCATTCAACTTGGACAAGACATTGGCAACCTGACTTTGCCATATAACTATCTGGCACACTTCAGGCAGACTATATCTTGACCTAAATTTTAGCGGCAGCCTTTCCTATGATGTCAGATGGGATTGTTTTTCTTCCCCATGTTTTTCTTTCTGCTCTGTGGTTTGGAAGATCCCCTCTAACCACCATCTATTCATCCACCATCACAGAGCAGGAAAGAGAACTGTTTATTTCAGCGGGGCTTTCTGGACCCAGGCATCTGTCGGTATAATCTATCCCCTATCTCTGCAATGCCCAATTTGTCAGCTCACTGATAAAGCACAAATGTTTCTCGCTTGCCAGTTTTGATGTCAACAGCTGTGTTTCATCTGTAGCCAGATCCCCTGTGGAGTTAAATGGAGCTTCAGACAAAGCACAAATGGACAGATGAATTTTCCTGAGATCCTCAAATCTCACAACCAGTAAATACTTCATATCTGAACAAGGGACACTTTCAATGACTGCATTAATAAATTTGCAGTCCACTTCAGGGGGAAACACCTGAGGCATCTCTTCTTCGACTTACTCAAAAGAACAAGAGAGGATTGTTTCAATGGAGCCAGAGCCCACATGAAACACACCACTGGGAATGACTACATCAGCTAAGCAGACTTCAGAGATTTCAAAGGCTGTCAGTTGATGGATGCACTGCAGACAGTCATTACAGTTCTGAAATAAAAGATGAGCAACAGACAGTCCTTCAAAACAGAGAGGAGGCTGGAGGGAAAATCCTCATCAAAACAGCCCTCTTAAAAGATGAGCTGCCATCCGGAGTCTACCAGATTAACGGAGCTCCCCTTTGTGAATGATCGGCTTTGATTACAAATTCAAATATTCTTTTGCTGGTGCCATCTTCCCAAACTGTGGCTGATTAGAAACACATTATTACACTCTGCCATTCTTTGTTTTCTGTTGTCTTCAGGGGTAGATCTTAAAGCATGTTCACTTAGACTTTGAAGCACAACCAAATCAGAAACATACAATCTATGCATATTCCAATAAACATGAAATATCTCTGACTGGAATCATGTGTTCCATGTATAATGTGATTTTCAGATGAAGATGATGGATACTATGTGGCACGTGTTGCTATTTATAACACTCATATAATTACATGCCAGGTTCTTCCTTTGGCCATGATGTACATTTTTAGCTGAGACATAATTCATTCTGCCATCGCTGGCATTTATTATTGTCACGACTGGGCTCGAGTCAAACAGCATGGGAAAAATTATCTTTCTCTGTAGATATCACAGGCAGAGGGAGAGACAGAAAGTGAGAGAGGAGCCTGTTTTTTTCTATCTGCTCAATCATGACAGTGTTTTCCTCGTATCATTAACAAATTAGTCTGGGTTTACAATGCAAAGTCAGGGCTGAAATTTATTCACAGCCACAGGACTTCACCTAACTGCCTCCTCCTTGCCACAACAAAGACAGCACTGAAAGCAGAAATGGCAGCATCTCACTGGAGAGCCTAACGACTGCCTGCATTGTTGGAATTCCGGCTTAACTTCCTGAGTCTGTCCACACTGGCCGACCGCCAGCACACACTTTTCTCTCATTTTTCCCTTTCCTTCCTTTTATCAAGATCATATGTAGACTAATTTTTACTGTTGAGACAAAACATAATCCAAAGTTGGAATATGTTGTGTCTTTGTTACATCACATATTCTTGTATTTCAATAGCATTTGTTTAATCCCTGATATTGGTTTGAATTTAGTTTAAATCTGTGCAGTAACGTACACACCACTTGCAGGAGTTGCAACTTTCTTTTAAATTGCAATGAAATGATCAATTAGCATATCTCATACAGACGGATGTGCTTCAGTAACAAATCTGAAAAGGTAATAAGAGCCATGTCGTGATGTCATGTGTCCTCTGTTTTCATCGTGCTCGGATTTCTTCGGTGTCACTGGCGGCCATGGGTGTGACAGACATGTTCACACTTGTCCCATGTCCAAGTGAACCCCTGTAATGAAATTGGCAGTAGCACAGCAATGCAGGAGCTTAGCGCAGTCAACCATCTGTTAGGTTGTATGGATTCATGCGGAGTAAACCAGAGTGGACCTTGTATGGACATGTTCTAGCATGACTGTCATGACATCAATGTTCACCATGAAACGAACAACCCCACCACCCCACCACCACCCCCTCCCCATCCCTGTCTCTTTCTAATGGAAAAAACATGCGAAGAGACTATGATTCACTGCCTTTCATGTCTAATCCAGGTCTCAGTGCTTTAAGATACAGAGACATGATACAACATATGTTATGCATGTATGTCAGCATTCACACACAGATCAAATTTTGGCATATTTAATCTTTTCACAAATATTAAATAGTTAGTCAGCCTAGATATTAGCTCTCTGATCATATGCCACAACATCTACAGACAGATAACACTGATGCCTTTTAAAGATGAAACCAGGTCATGGCGTTGTGGACTTTCTTCAGCGCATGATGCCGAGTTGTGTGATAAAGCTTGGCAGTTGATGAAAGAGCTGAAGGGAATCAAAGTGGGATTCTGCAAGCATGGATATGGAGGTGAGATGACAGCGTGTTGACCCTTTTCAAGCAGAATGGAACAAGTCTGCCTACCAATAATGGCCACGACCTCTGACAAAAAAAAAAAAATTGACATTTGATCCAGTCATGAAGATAAGAGTGCAGTTAGTCCCTTCCAGCAAGGACACATGAGGAATTCCTTTCTCTTCCCTCAAGGACAAAGCTGGTTTTGGCTGCAGTTTCTTGCTAAGTGTCTGAGCCATAAGCCCAGAGGTGAATAGCTGCTGCTCAGCCAACTCAAATACAGCTCTGCAGGAAGTGCTGAGCTGGATGGACTTGCAATCCTGCATCTAATGTTAAAAGCTCTGCCAGTGCTGAGTCCTCTACCACTTCAGAGCACATCACTACCTATTCAGCCTTTTGTCCATTGCATGATAACAGGCTACAGGCTCACAAGCTGCTCACCTCTTCACTTCCACATAAACCAGACTTAGGTGGGGAAAAGTTCCCAGGAAGATGTGTGGGAGGGAGAATACTAGGATTTCCAGGGGAAAAAAAGGAGGAAAGAAGGACTGGGGTGTATATGGGTTGCCATAGCACTATATAAGGGAGGAATAAGAAGAATAGCGGTATTTTCGGTGGGAGGAAAGAAAGGGGAGGGGTTCAGAAGAGTGCAGAACCCCCATAAATAAAACTAATGAAATGGCACTTGAGTCTGGAGAAAGGTGGAATGGCTGGTTGGGTCTTACCCACTGTCTGATTTATCCTCAGTGTCCCTGTGAGCACAGCGGGGAGATCCATTACCTCACCTCATCAATAACATCCCATGGACAGGGAAAAAGGCCTACCTTCCACACCGACACCCACCCCAGGGACCAGCTCAGAAGGCTCACTCAGTGGGGGAGGGGAAGCGTAATGTAGTCACACATCGAGAGCAAAAATGTCTCGGGTGGGGGATGGGCTACTTTAGGGGAGCTGTGCAGGGGGTAGCTAAACTTACACAACAGAACAGCCTCAGCACATTGCGGCAACCAATAATCACATGCATATGCACACAGGCCATGGAAATGGATGTAGGAGCTATTAGCCACATGGACACAGTGTCTTTATTCTTATTCCGTGGGTGAGATGGTGAAAAGATAAGCACACATTCTCTGAGTCAGATGACTCATGGAGCTGTCATCTACGAGAATGTCAACACACAGACTCGTGAAGAATTGATAATGATTTACCTAATTCATAAGCATTGCTGTCAATAAACTAGAACAGTACAGGTGTAAACATGGTTAAAATTATGATGTACTAAAAACAGGGCAGTTATTTTAAATGATCCTATAGTGCAGACTGAAAATATGAAGGTGCAGGAAAGCTCTGTAACAGAGAGGAGTGGAATTAAAACGAGGCATGTGATGAAGATAATAAGGCCTTGGAAGTATAATACAACAAAAATGAGGTGAAATGTCAACAGAGCTTATAGTCTAAAGGGAGTTGATAACAGTACAGAGATAAGAATAGAGTGCAGTGGCAGATACAGTGACTGAAGTAATCTCTGTCACACACTCCCTTTCCCAGTGCATGTGTGTATGTGTGTGTGCGTGCGTGCGTGCGTGTGTGTGTGTGGGAGAATGATCTTTCATGTGCTTTTTGCAGTGAGATCACAAGGTAGTGGCAGTGTCTGTGTTAAGGCTGAGTAAGACACCCTGAGGGAAGGGCTTTTCAACAGCACGGCTGAAAGGAGGAAAGCTCAAACATGCCACAGAAAAACACAGTATAAAATCCTTCAAATCAATCGCTCCCCATCTTTGAGTCCCCATTTTTCCCCAATTGCTCCAGTGTCAGCTGAGCAAATGTTAGACTTTGATCACACAATTGAGGATTTCACCACTTGTATCTTGTCAAGAATCCAGATTTGGCCTTAGAGAAATCCTGCAACAATATCACCTATCGCTTTGAGGTGTTTGGACTGGGAAAGCACAGTTAATTTAGCTTTATAAAAACTGAAATTAAATCAAATGAATATCTCTCCTCAAAGCTAAGCCTTCACACTGCACTACATCATAGACATCTGTGCTCTGTGTGCTGTGAGGCAACATAGTGAGCCTTAGCGGGGGCATTCAGGGTTTGGTTCTCTACTCAGTACTCAGCTGAACCTTTTAACAGACAGACAACCTGATCACATCTTACTCTCGCTGTAAAAAAAAAAAACAGAAGGAGTTTCCAGGCATGCAGATGGAGCTCTCCTGTGAATTGCAGCAGACCCAGACTCAGACCCTGACAGGACAATGGAAGACTGAGCTATTTTTAAGCTGTTCCCCTGCTACATAGATTTAATAATTCCACTTGCAGCTGTAGGTGCAGCTATAGTGTTGCTGCTCCCTTCAGATAAGTCATTTATAATGGGTTTTTTTTTGCAGCATAAAACAAGAGAGACAAAGAAACCTAAATACGATACATGCACCTCTAATGGCTCAGGTGACACTCAGATTTTACTAGGCTGTCAAATATTCAACCGTTTTCAGACTGCTCTAAGAATAGTGATCTTTGAAGTTTTAACATTGTCTCTGAGGCATTGAAACAGAATCCCATTAATGGAGATATAATTGTAAAAAAAAAAAAAAAAAAGACAGAAATGTGGGAAAATCTTGGCAATCAAACCTGTAGTTAATGATTCTTTGGCTTCAGAGCAGCAGAAATAAGCTGTAAACACAACATTTACCTAATATAACCTTTTAAATTGATATGGCTAATCTGTTAGCAAACACTTGGGGTAAGATCACTATCTATTTTGAGTCATGTTTTTCACCACCTGTCAAATGTAAGTTGAATATTTACTATCTTTTAGCTCTGTTTTTGTTCCCCACCAGCTCCTGCATCTTAAAAGGCTAAATGCTAAATTAGAATCTCTAGCTAGCTGCTAACATCTTTGCTCTGCTGCATGGTGCTAGGCAGGTAGTGTACAGTGGGTTTTTGGAGCTTATTTTCTAAAACTGCATTTTGTGACCAAAAATGTGCTATGTGATTGGTGAGAGTGAATCAAAACAGTAGTTGTTGGCCAGAAAACCAAAACAATGCACTAACAGATGCTAAAAAAGCTCCATGGAGCTGAGGGGAACTGCACAGTCGGGTGACAATTGACTACAACTCATCCCCTTACAGCTAAGTAATTCTATTCATTTTTATTTTAAGAGGAGTCATTTTGATGATAGCTCCATGAGGCTGTACATGCTAAGATGCTCACAATGCTAACATGCTGTTATTTCGCAGGTTCTAATTAGCACTACAGATTAAGCTGATGGGAATTCAGGTAGCCTATTTAGTCATAAACCAAAATAGGGAAATTTTGACCTGACCTGGCTTCTTCCACAGGGGACTAAGCATGTCTGTACGAAAAGGCTCAGATATTAATAGCTTCTTTAATGATAGAAGACATAAAGCTGCATGTTTCATATTTCCAATTACTGACACATGGTACACAGATAAAAAGACGTTACATACATTACAACAAGATGGTACTCACTTCTGACAGAATAGATTATACACATCAGTATGAATATGCAAATTAGGCAACTTTATAAGAAATACATTTCAGGATCACTTCATCATCAGAATAAACACATAAAGGAGATGGCTATCATATACTGTATGTCCTTGAGAAAGAGGGAGACATCCTATTCAGCAGCTTCTGTCTGACTCTGCTGACACCAAGGTCAAAATGTACACAGCCCTGGTTGGGAAGGAGGGAAGATAGTCCATCAAACGAGCACTGAACCAAGCCCCTGCATCCTGGAAAGCGTTGATGCAGGAATACAGGGTCCTCTGAGAATAGAGCCCGCTCTGTAAGCATCTACAATGCTCCCCGAGCATTCACAGTGTGTGTTCCTTTTTCCACCTGACCTGTCCTTCTGTTCTCTAGCACAGAGGCAACAACACTTGAGGTTTGCTTTCAGAAATGTCTTCTGTCATGCTTCTTGTGAATGCTCAGAAAAATAGCTATTAATAGATAAAATAATCTACTACATGTGCCTCAGATTTATATCAAACACACCACCACAGCTGTCAGATGGCGTTCATGTGAATATAATCAAAACCTCATTTTGACAGTATGTAAATTCCTGTAAAACAGTGTGTTCTTCAGTATGACAACACACATCAGAGGCTGGAGTCCATCGTGTCTGACTACAAGTGAAAAAAATAAAGGCAGTGGAAAATGCTCAGTGGTCATCGTAAGAGAGTAACAGAAGAAGAATTTAGCCTTCGCCTGCCAAAGCTAGTGAGTCACATCCGATCTAAGAGATTCTTGTCAGATGTGGGAGAGTGGGAGGTGTGTGTGGGCTGCAGAAATATGATATAGAAGCGCCGATCCAGCCTGCAAGCGTTTTCTCCTGAACACCCAGAAAGTAATCCATCCACCTTGGAAAGTCCTCAAGGCTTTTCACACTAAGGATGTAATGCGTTAGAAACAGACTTGTATAGAGTCTTTGTGTGTTTATGTCCGTGAGAGACAGAGAGGAGACTGTGAAGGAGGCGAACAATACACTGTATATGCTGAAAAGCTTGTGTAAGATGCGCATTGAATGTTTTGTTTGAAATAACTCAATGATAGTGATATCCTCTGCTTCTACTCTTGCCTCTGTGCCGAGGTGTAACTTGACAACATAGACTGTAGTTGCAGTCTGGGAGCAGCTTAGCACTCAGTGATCTTTGCAATCATTTAAAACTACTAAAAATATTAACATCACTATTAGAGGTGCCGTATCTTTTTTCATATTCATCTCTATATCCGCCTTGCAGTTTCATTTCCTCCTTGTCATTTTTTTGCTAAAAACTTAAAACTTTTTTTTCATTCCTCTCTCCCATCCATTCATTGTCTGCATCTGCTCAGAGGAACAGTCCTCATTTTGATCCTGGTAATGATTGGTGCCCAGCCAGGTGGCAATAATGTGCCCATTCTACTGAGTTTCCTTCAAGGGGTCAGAGGTGCTGGGTGATTAACACACAGGATGTGACCTTTAATCCACTAGCAGCTCCACGCAGCATTAATCTCCCCCAGCCAGCATTCAACTCTGATAATGGCATGTTAATTAATGATGCTCTTTTGAGGTGGCGTCAGCCTACACTGGAACCTCCAAGAGCTAGTTAACACCTCGCACATGTTCTCAAGCATTCAAGTCATCCCCTGAATATCAAAAACAGAGATGCACACTCAAAACTCACCATGTGACAGCCATACGATACTCAAGACTTCTTCCCAGGCCCTGTTTAACTTAATGCAAACCTCCTCTTCTGTGGCAATCGGTTCCATTGTTAAATCAGAGGACACTTTTTATGAGTCTCATCAGCTGTAAAAATATTATCCAAGTCAGTGCTGAAGAACAACAAAATTCATATGTTATCTCAAACAGACCAGCATTGCCATGAATGCATGCTTTAGCTGGTAAAATGTCAACCCATTCTCTCTTCCTGTCTGATAAAGCCGCTCACTCAAACACATTCACAAACACACATGCGTGGTCCGCCCAAAGGACTCTCATAGTCCCTGCTTATACATATTTAATCAAATATTTACATTCCCTTGTTCACTGTTCCCCGTTGATGTGAGAATTGAGAAGTGTGAGAGTTTTGTGTACATTGGATGAGTCAGGGTGATATGGAAGAGAGGTAACTGCCCATCCTCCACCCTACTCCTTCTGAACACGTTAGAGTGTTTTTGTTGCAATGACTATTTATTAGCAATAAACTGTTGACAAAATAGATATTAATCCCCGAAAACTAGCCTCTCTCTCTATATATATAACTTTTGCACACATTAAAATTTTGACCTAAATAGAATAATCAAAATTTGGAACTGCTGTAAATTTTAATGTTAATTTTAACTTAACCAACTTTGTCTCAAAAGGTTAGAAAAGTATGTGGAATATTTACTTTGATTTCTTGTGACTTAGATATGATCATGTAAGTTTGTGTGAACTATTTATTTTTGGACTTTTGCTAGCATACATTGAAAATATACACTCTGCACTATGGATTTGGTTGATACTAATTTTGCAGTGTTCTTTGTGCTGGTGCTGAGGAGGCATGATGTTTACCATATTAACCATCTTAGTTTAGCGTGTTAGCATGCTAACATATGATGATTTGTACTAAACATAAACTACAGCAGAGGCTGGAGGATTGAATGGGTTATGATTTTAAGCCAAAGTATTGGACAAATTCAGATTTAGACCTGATGATGACGCTATTTGAAAAGATAAGGGATCATGGAAGTGATTGCAATTCATTATGTCTTTACCAAATTCAATGGCATTCCATCCAATAGCTGTTGAGATATTTCAGTCTGGACCAAGTAGACCAATCAGAATAAATACTACTTTAAAGACTTGGATTAAATCAGAATAATTGAGATTATTTTGAGATAATTTTTATTTAGGAATCTAAACATTGCATGTATAAACATCTGTGAAATGAACCCTTTCCTAATGTCACAGTATGGGATTAGTAACCATACAAGTACAAGGTTGATCACTGCAGCTAAGACAAAATATGATTTCAACCCTCAGAGTCTCCTCACTGCACCTCCCCCACAGTGGCTCCATGTTTTTCCATTCAGTGGTTTTGGAAGTGCCGGTCTATTGGCTGGTGGCTCTGTTGGCCAGGTCCTGCCTTCCTGACCGTGGAGCTGCTCTCCTTTGAGCCCAGTCCTGGTCCCCAGCTGGTGTCTGGTGTTTGTGGCTGAGGCTGGCAGCCTAAAAGCAGTGGAGCAGAGACTGTCTGGGGAGGCTGCCTGGACACACAGGTACATGTTTACTATTATTTCAAATATTTTTGTGGAAATGTCTTGTTATCAAATATTTTTAAGAAGGGAGTGATTATTTCACTTTTTGCTGATTATGATCTTTGGCCCCAGGTTATGCCTATTGGATATGTTTCTGACTGTATGAGGAGTGATGAGATAAAATATTTTTTTGGCCAAACATACAATGCTGTGTTCTGGTTATTATTTGATTAATTATTTCATTCTAACATGACAGTGTTTGGCTGCTTAGCTGACATACTTGGACAAGCTAGGCAGAGGTTGGATTCATGCTTTACTGTTCTTGTTATTAATGTTAAAAGAGAGAAAAGGTTTTAGGATGTGGACTAACCCATGTGTTTGGCTAACGTAATGCTTTCTCAAAAAACGACTTTGGCTGGTGTTGCTGCAGTGTAAACTTCCTGTCTAGTAACAACCAGGACCATTTTATTATTGTGAAGGGTTTTTTTTTTTCTTTTTCTTTCCTCACAAAAAAATGTAGAATTAATTGCTCCTTGACCTTGGAAGTAATACCAGGTGACTTCTTGTAGGTACTAAGCTGTTTTGCTAGAAATATGCAAACAATTACATTACACTAGAGCAGACAAACACACACTTGAAACCATTTGTTACACTTCTGCTCTTGTATTTTTGGTTTCAGGAAGGCTAAAGAAAAGACTCCAAACTCTTTATATAGGGAGTATCGCTCTTACTACAGCCCTATGTACTCTACATCAAGTGTATGAAACAAAATTAGTGGCCTGTTGGTGAATAGAGTATCTACCAGGCAAAGAGCCAGATGTTCTTCTCAGCAAAAAGGGCAGTAAATACTGGAATACAATATGTGAACACAAAAATGACTCAAATGGGATGATTTTCCCGAATATGTAAATAAATAATTGTTAACAACAATTAACTTCATAAGTTATTATGTGTTGTTTTGATGCCTTTCCGCCCCCTTGTGGTCAAAAATCCATTTGTGAAGCCTTGAAAAACTTGTGTAATTCTGTCATTACACAGAAGAACTGCATGGTTTTATTAACTTTGTGTCGCTAAATTAAGATAATAAAAACCACAAAGTGTCGTTATGTAAGTACTTTTGTACATGTGTATGTTTTTTAGGGTTCCAACTGATGATTATTTTCATTGTTAATTACTTCATTTTTGATTAATAAATTCATTGTTTTGCCTATAAAATGTCAGAGAATTGTGATAAATGTCAGTATGTCTTTAAACAGGTGCACGGTTTTGTCCAATCAACAATTCAAAATCTGAGGAAACTGAGTTTACAACCATATAAACCAGAATGATTATCGATATAAACCAAGCAATGACCTGATTATCAAAACTGTTGATGATTCATTTTTTTGTTGATCAACTAATGAACTACAGAAAAATGACTTATTGCTAAAGTACTAGGCTAATATCAAACTAATATGTGGATGCTATCCTGCGGGTCTTTGGGCTGTGAGAGGAAATCAGAGTACCTGGACAAAAACCCACAAAGACATGGTGACAACATGCAAACTTCACACGGAGATGCTCCATTAATAATAAAGATGTAAAGAAGAGTTTAAGAGTGTACATTGCAGAAAGTGAGTACAATAATAAATCACCCCTCCCCCTTCCTTATTCTTCCTCCTGCCTTCCTTCTTCTCCTGTCTCCCCACCTCTTCCTCTACTTTCAGCCCCTTCCAATATTTAAGGCAAGAGAAGAGGCCCCTGGCCCAGATACTGGACCCCATCGCCTCATGACATAGCGCTACTTGTACATATGTGTGCGTGTGTGATTTATGTCTCTTGTCCAGACTCGGTGGGAGCTGGGAGTACAGACCCCACCCCACCACCCCCCCTTCCCACCCCCACCCTCCCCCACTTGCCCAACAAAGCTCTCTAAAAATGTGTGTAAGAGGTTTCGGGGAGGTCCCCCTGAGAGGCAAATAGAATTAA
The DNA here is from genome assembly GCF_002260705.1 of Seriola dumerili. Taxonomy (NCBI): domain Eukaryota; kingdom Metazoa; phylum Chordata; class Actinopteri; order Carangiformes; family Carangidae; genus Seriola; species Seriola dumerili. Next base: position 7,258,635 of record NW_019174272.1, on the reverse strand, counting down.
GGAGCCAACTCAAGTCACTGAAACTTTGCCATAGCTCCTAAGCTGACAGCAGGAGCACACACCCAAATCAGTAAGTATTCCCTCTCACAGAAACCTGCATGTTTTTCTTTCTCATACCTGCACATTTTCACACTACATTACTGTATATGCTGAAAGATTTGAATTTGGATCATCCTTTTACCCTGGAAATGTATAATTTGCAATAAGATACACTTGTTAAGTATGATGGCTCTAAATTCCGATGCTGACATAGGCAATGAATAAAGCAAACACACCCACACACACACACACACACACACACACACACACACACACACAATACACACACTTATTTATGCACACACATACAGGCACAGTAACACCATCAGTACTTTCTCTGGCATTAATCTCACACATTTATTCTGGTCAGTCTACTTGCAGGCAGGAATCCACCAGGACATCTCATGTTGCATATCAACACTTCCATTTGTGCAGCGTGAGGCTTAAGTAGGTTAGAGGCAGGCATGCACACTCCACTTTCGTCTCCAAGCCCTCCAGGCAGTAAACGATTCTGTCAGAGAGGCTGCTGCTCGTTATCGACGTGCTCGCAGGCTGGAAGTTGTGGGCACCGCAGCAGCTCCTGCACATTGCAATGCAGCCTCTGCCACACAACAGCCATGGGTGATCGAGTCCATTATGGATTGGCTATAATACCATGAACAGAAACACAGTCAAACGCAAAAGGACCTCTGTAGTGGAGTGAATGTGTATTGATTCCAATATAGCACATAGAAATTTCAGGTACAAATCACATGAAGTATTAGTTGTCGACTGAAATACTAACATGGCCATCTCTAGATGTTATCATGGCTATAAAGGAGAACATTGCTGGTTCTTTAGCTGCTGCAGCTAAAACCACACCACTCCTAGCCTGAAGCACTCTGTGTGACTGTGTGTGCATGCCTTTCAGATATTTTGAAGCAGAGATGTTATTAGATAGTTTGTCTGCATGTCTGAATCCTCGGGCCGGTAGCTGTCCAGGGGGGTGAGGTGGTATTTGTGGATGCAGTTAGACCAGAATAACAACACTCAGATTCATGGCCCGTGTTCCTCTGGATGGCTCAGACTCAGTATTGTATTTCATTAGTATTTGTGTGTATCTGGAGGATGTGTGCACTGTATAGAAATGAGGTCCCTCACACACCCTGTGACATTTATAGAGAGGCGCTACAAAGGAGGTTTGGTTAGTTTATGGAGCAAAGGCAGTTAACTTGTATAATCCATGTGTTGTACCTGAGAGATGTCTGACTGGAACCCCCCCCCCCGGGCATACATGTGACAGTGAATTCCATTATCTCCCACCAACCAACCTCCTCATCTAACACACATGTTTCCTATCACGGTCAGGACATTCCAGGCGTTGTCCAGCATTCCTCAAAAAATGTATCATGTACCAAGCACGTCCGGATAACTCAAAGATAAACCACACTCAGGAAACGTACTTGGATTTCTATGTTTGTGTGCAGAGTATAGTACAATAAAGGTAATGGTATTAAGTCCACTTGTAAGCAAATCTGTACTGAACACCTAATTCCGATGGAAGCCAGTTTTAAACCTTGTGCACACTGTCACTCTGGAGGTGGAAAAATTCCTAGACAAGCTGCGCAGCCCAGCCTGTCTTACTGTTTCCTAACAAAATGTACACGGTATAAATGTTGAGAATTTATTGTAATTTCATTCTGTTGAACTGAATATGTATTAAAATATAAATGGATATTGAGAAACTAGTAGGATGTAGCAAGGTGTAGTCTATAACTGGTTCCACCACTGTCTGTCACTACACTGTGAGTTTCTGAATGTGTTTTTTAGCAACAGTTGTAGTAACTGTAATATTGATCAATCAATCTATTCAATACCATGAAATTTTGTACGTTCATGGTCCTGAGAGGATGAATCCCACTGACCTAGGTGATTCCCTGACTTTTCCTCTAGAGGCATCAACAGTTCCTCACTCATCCTGTAAAATTGCTCAACATACTATTGATAGATTGATACAACATTTTGTACAGACGTTCATAATTCTCAGAGGATATATCCTAAGGACTTTGGTGATCCCCTGACTTTTCCTCTACTGTTAATTAGCTTAATACACTAACACACGAAAGTAAACAGCCTGATAAACACCAACATGTTAGCATTGTCACTGTGGGCAATGTTAGCATGCTGAATTCAGGGATTTAGCTTGAACCACCAGGAGAGACACAGGTTTAAGGCCAATGGAAAGAAAACAAATTACGTGACATTGCCTTCATCACTTCTCATTTATCGCTGTAGGCGTGTCAACAACACTCGCAAGCTAACATTTAAGTTTTTACCTGCTGTGGGAACACGTCTGTGGAGCAGGAGATCATCACCATTGTCACTGGGATACTGCTTTACGCTTACTAACATAAATTGTTGGTTGTTTTTTTACACAATGTTTGTAACTACTACTGCTCCACAGCTTACAAATACAAACGTGGTGTGTTTGGTTTTGCACAATTTCATTAGCAATGTGGGTCTTTCCCTTGTTAATTAATGATGAAATAAATTCCTAGTGTTTAAAATTGACTTGTATTCCAACATTTAGTAACATGAATAAAGCTTCATAAATCAATACTGTTTTGACAAAAAGGCATCAAGAAGTTTGGTGCTAAAAACCTTCAAAACGGATTTCCTTTGTTGCACTGCATGTCTGGCTCCCCACTTGACTTGTGATGCCTTACACTTTCTTTGTTCATTGTTAAAGACACACTGCAACTGTTGAAACACTGTCATCTTTTGAAGAGTATTTTTGGGCATGAATTTTCTGCTTTTATGACATGTTACAGATTTATGTTATTAATGGAAAGAAAGAAAGAGAGAGAGACAGAGAGAGAGAGAGAGAGGTGGGAAATTCATGCAACATTATCCAATGCCCCTGGTTCCAGACTGGAACCAGGGGCATTGGGTTAATCGTTGGTGCCTTAAACCCCTCAGTCACCCCATATTTCCACTTTTTGGCCACAATGTTAGACACCACTATTACAGCCCACAATAATAAGTGTGTGAACAAGCAAGCAACAGGCAATAAAAGATAATGTCTTATGAGCCTTCAACCACATTTATATTTAACATACAGTGATTGTGCAGAGCAAATGCAGCTCGTCCCTTGACACAGCTACAGGTCATTCATGCTATGTAAACAATGACTCACCTTTAATAATACTAGATACATACAGCACATTGCCTATAGTCAAATGGGCCAAGGTGATGGAGCACTTTCTCGGTTCCCTCTGGACATCACGGCAGCAGCAGAGGACATTTTACACAGTGTACATCGGGAGGAAGAGAGGAGAGTCTGCAGAGCGATCCGTGGGGGCGGATCAGGACAAGATCAATGGGAGTGACAGGGAGTGCAGGAGGCAGCAGGAGATTCAAAGTAGGCCAATAAATAACATCCTAGTGAGACAGCAACCGCCTCCCCCTCAGCCGCCACCGCCCCGTTCCACCCCCGACCCCCCTGGCCCCACCGACTGGGCCCCCTTGATTACTGGCCTCAGAGGGGGGGATGGTGGCCCCGGCTGCACAATACACCTCTCATACGGGGTCTTCACTCACCTCTTGCCTCCATTTGTTGGACATTCATCTTTCAGCATGTGTGTGAGTTTGTTTAGGGGGTGGGGGCTCAGTGGATGAGGGGCTAGCAGGGACTGGTTGGGACGGGGATGGAGAGATGGAAGGGGGTGGAGGTCTATGAGTGTGTGTGGTGGAGTGGGGGCTCCTCTATGTTTTTTACATCTTCTCCCTTCCAACACTCACCCATCCCCCTCCCTACGCACCACTATATATTCTGTCTTGCCCCCCCATCCCAGACCACTAAGCTCTGCACTGTGGTTTCACTGAGTGAGTTGGGTGGTTTAAACATTAGCCACTTTGGATTTTGCTCCACAGCAGTCGGGAAGAAAAAAAAAAAGGGCTTGCCTTCTCTTCAGTGTGCAACAGTTCTGCCTGACACCTTCAAACAAATTATACTTCTGGCTTACACTACAATGTTTTTTTATTCTAATCAAATTAAAGCTAAACTAATATTTGCAACATCGAAGGGGTCATGATTTTGAAAATTTGACTCATACCAGGGACAAAAAAAAATACAGGATATCTCTGCCTCTGCTGCTTTGACCTGGATCATCCTTGTTTCTATCTTGCACATTTGCAAGAGATGGTGTACACATTTAATTACAGTGGATGACTGAATTTGGCACGCACCCCGAAAGAAGAAACTATAACTGAGGCTGGCTTCAGTAAAGAGTATCTAAATATTTCACAAAGCACATACAGGACACGCAGAGTCGGCAGGCAGATGACAGGCAGGCAGGTTGGGTTGAGGAGCGGGGGGCTTTGTGTGTCGTGGCTGATGTGATTGCAGGCGGAGCAGGGCCACACCTCAGCCAAGGTTATCGCCAAGACTCAGGGAGGAGACAGAGATCCCCTTTGTGGTTCACAGCCACTCGCTTACATGACTGTCATACCACAAGACGTTTGCGTGGAAGATGAGAGCAGCCGAGCGTAGTGAGCTGACAGAATCAGGCAGAGAGGAAGAGAGGGGAAGAGGCAAGCAGGGGAGAAAGGGAAGCCGAGGGAGATAGAAACAAAGAGAGAGGGAGAGAGAGGGATTCAGAGGAAATGAGTGGGAGGTGGGAGCAGAAAGTGGCAGACTTATACTGTAGATCTCGGTGGTATGTTTTCAAAGTGCCGAATGACACTTCCTATCACTATGTCGAGGGAAGTGGAGCGTGTCAGCTCCGGTGCTCTCTCACCCCATCTTGCATGCAGAGCAATTACCACTGGCACATACACCCCCACCCACAACACCACCTCAAATCCCCCCCCCCCCCCTGCAATTCAGTGAAATCAGCCAGCAGACCTGTGACTCATCATTTAGAGTAATAGTCCTGTCCTGTATTGGCCTCAGGAGTCTCAGTGCCTGGTGGAGGCTTAAGGAGAATAGAGAAATGACTAAACAGAACAAAGTTGATTCATTACAGGGGGAAGGACATCATAGAAATCCCCTCACCTTTTCATCTCACACCGATTAGTGTGGATCAGAAAGGCGGCATTTTAATATAATTCAAAAGCTGTAGTTGGCTTTTTCTACCCTGGAAGACGTTCATTGCAGCCAGCTTTCCACTGTTTGGCACAGAGCAGATCCACAGCAATGACTACACCTTGCTTTGTTTGCTTCCAGCCTTTGGACAGCAAAGTATAAAATTAGCTTTTTGCTCCAAATGCTAAATGACTGTGTATTTGGTGTGATTAATCTATTTAAAGAGAAATGGAACTGAGGCGTGTCTGAAAAGCTGTATTGCCAGTGTGTGCTACAAAAACCATTGTTTCACCAGCCCTGTGATTTGCACTAAAGGGGTCGCAGCAGGTTGCCATGGCAACCTTTCAGTATAGATGGCCTGTTTCTTTTCCAATTGCGGTGATCATCAGCATCATTGGAGGCGCATCATTAGCAGGGAGCCCCCGGGGCTGTGTGATCAGTGCCTGGCCAGGACATTAGAGAGTGTGGAGAGAATGATAGACAGGATTTGGCCTTTATCATCTGCAGGGTGCAGCAGGGCTGAGCCCTGACAAGACAAACCTCCATGGGCTCCTTCGTACTCGGGTATTTTTTCCCCCCACGGTGTGCTGAGCTTGCCTCTGCATCTGTTGCCTTCAGCCCTGCTTGTCTCTTAGGCAACAACAAAGCCCTCGCCGCGTTGATCTCTTCACTGTTGTCGTGTCAACACAGGTAATGATTGTATCATACCTATTTCCAGAGGCTGTCATTCACAAGGCTCCTCTGCTCTCCGACATGCTTAAGGGGCTCTCGTTCACGGCTCTGTGCAAATGGATGAAAACACACAACTGTGGAGCAGCAGCCCTCATCCCCGGCTCACACATTTGACACTGTTCAGAGGCTTTAAAGACCCTCCTGAGGTAAACACTCACATGGTGGGAAGGCTGGTGTCTGAGCACAAAGATGAAACCAACTCTGACAGCCTGAGCAGCCCTTAACCCACACTGCTTACCCTGTATTCCTGCTAATACACATCTTTTCCAATGGAAATAAAGATATCAAAATACAAGCCTGAACTCCAAAGTGCTGCCATGGGGGCTTTCTACACACTGAACTTCCAGCTGTAAATGCCACACACTGAGTTCCTTAATCACAGAGGTCGTGTTGTTTCCTGGGTTTATATCAAAGTAGCAACACTGCGCATCTGCGTGTTTACACTTGTGTGTGAAAGGTGCAGTTACCCCCACCCCTATCTGCTGTAAACTGACATTCAAATAAAAGGTGGATAGCAGAGAAGTGGAAAATGGTTACATAAGTGTTTACATTTCCTTTTTCTCTGACGCTCTCTCCATCAAACGCACACATTCAGAGGTGTGAAGCTAGTGATGAGCTGTACTAACCAAAGTGGTGTGAATCATCTGCTCTCCTCAACCAGATCATGACAGCTCGTATGCCCTCCAGTTTTAACAAATGTGCAGGACCATTTTTTCTGCCCTTCAAGTCACAAAAATGTCCTCTATCCATAATTCCTCTTTCCAATGGACAGTTCTTGTAAGTATAACTAGAAGTTGAGCCCAGAGATGGAGTGATCTCCTGGCCAAAGGAACCAGCATTGCCCATCTGTTCATCTCTCGGCCCTCTCTTCCACCTCACCTCCCTTGTCTCACTCATTTAGTGGTGAATGTGGACCGGCCACCGAGTGCCAGTGGAGAGGGGAGACGCAGGGTGTGCACTGAACAGCAGATGGGAAATTTCAATGAGGTGGAAAATCCAGAGTAGTGGCGAACCTTCTTCTGAGAGGGTTCAGGGTGATACTGATACAACAGTGCCCCCCTGTGGAGAAATACAAATCTGCATTCACTTCTTTCGGCAAGCAACTGAAGTTTTTTAAATTGAGTGCATTTTACTGATTCAGAAAGTGAGTTTGGAAAGGGACAGGACTAACGGATAAATGTTTATAAAGTGTTGGGTGGCTGGGTTAATCCTCAGCTCCTCTGCCTCACTCAGCTGACATATCTGCCAGTCAGCAGCCAGCCAGGCCAAGCAGTCAGTGCTGAAAGGGGCTTTCTAGTCTCTAGTGCACTCCTCAGACTGTCTACAGGCAAGATGCTTAAAATGCAAGATCAAGTGCCTGCTGAACCGAAACTTTTACTGAAGATCTACAGCAGCCTTTGACACCAATTTCTGTTTTGTCAGGTGTTTTTGTGCAACTGAAACTGAATAGTTTAGGTCCTGCCTCCCTCCAGAACTTCGCTATCAATACAACACCGAGAGATACTGGTGTACTAGGCTGCAAAGAACAGATCTGTGCTATAACAAAACCAGGGAGTGTGTTATAAGAATTCACGAGATGTCCAAGTACTTACAATGGATTTAATGGAAAAAAAAAAAATCAAAGGAAAAAAGATGAATTTGTGTATAAAAACAAAACACTTTATTACAATTAGGCTGAAAAAACCCAATGAAAACACGACTACTTTACAAGTACAAATGTTTTTGTTGATATTTACAGTTTTTTTTCTTTGACATCAATAAAAAAAGACAATTTATGAGAAAACACAAAATACTAAAGTACATGTTTACAGTGTATTTGCTGCAATAAAAAACAAATGACTAAAGGAACGTGCATTATTCTCCATTCAGTATCTATAGACAACAAGGGAATTAGACATAAAAGGGACTATTGATGAATACACTTATTCTAATGGACAGCTCATTCCCCAATGCAGAACAACCCATAAGCCTCAGCCTCATCTGTTGAGTAAAATAATAATCATCACTTTGAGGGCATGTTGTGTCTGTCATTTGTTGGATTGGTAGCCACAGTAGCTATGGGGAATTTTTTTTAGTTGTGGTAATTTGAAGAAGCATTCCACATTTCATGAATCAAATTAACAACCGAAGTAGCATTGTTGATTCATTAATGAAAAATTATAGATCTCACCAGAATTATTGGCAGAGGTGCAGTGACTGATCTGCCAAAACAGTTTAGCTATGAGAACCGAAAATGGTCAAATGTGTTATGTTGAGTTATGCTCAGGTAAAGATGAAAGGTTTGGTGTGGTTAAGAATGTGGCAGGATGTCTGGCTCTGCCCTCAGCTGTTGTGGGATCCATAAGAATGCTTCAGCACAACTTTACTGTTACATCGGTACTGCAGGAAAACACTTTCCTTAATCCAGTTTCATTAGTGTGGCTCTCCTAGCTGTTGCCTCCACTGGGCTTGGCAGGAGTTTTGGCCCTGATACCCCCCTGGCGAGCTTGACCCTTGGTGGGCTGCTGGGGCTGAGCGGGCTGCTGCACTGGGGACTCGGCAGCAGAGGGTGCCGCTGGCTGCTGGGCGGGGCTGTGAGGAGGCGGCGTCTGGATCTGGGGTGAGGCGGCAGCAGTCACCACCTGCTGCTGGATGATCTTCTGCTGGACCTGGACCTGGGCTGTTGCCGTCCCAGTGGGAATCATCTGCACCTGAGCAGGAGCTGATGTGGCTGCCTGCGTCAGAGTCACAGTCTGAGGCTGGGCCTGGATCTGAAGGGAAACAACACAAACAAAACATTGATATCCTGTTTCAAACATTTCATGTGAAATATTCAACTGCATTTAAAAGCTTTATTGTGATTTCACAAAGAGCTCTTGATGAATTATAAATTGACAAAAAATGTCATAATCCTTTAGCCCGCTCTCCTCTGGCAGGTACTTCCACATCTAAAGGCCCACAGTGGCGTTTAATCTTAAACCTGGAATAGAAAGACTCTGCCTGAGGATGTGAGGTTTATGCGGAGGTGAAGTCTATGAAACGGCTTAGGGACAGAGTTAACCACATGTTCAAGTGATCAGCTATACAGAAAATACCTTCAGGAGCATTGCTCAGCCTAAAACCCTACCTGTGAAGACACGATTTGTTGCATATTGCCCACGGTTGGTTGTTGCTGCACTATTTGTGTGTGCTTAGCCACCTGATAAGAGAAGTAAACAAGAAAATCTCATATCAATACACAAGTCCATTGATTATGTGCAAATATTTCCTTTGCAATAGTGACTGCTGCTGATGGCGTACCGGGATTTGTTGGGTTCCCGTGGGTTTCTGAGCCTGGGGGATGGATGTAGTAAAGAACTGGGTCTTGATCCCTGGTTGGAGTTGGGTGGTGGTAGTGTAGGTCATCTTCTGCTGCTGCGGCTGGGCTGGCTGGGCTGCTTGCACTGTCACCTGCTGGGTCCCGATCTAAGGGAAATAACAAAACTAAAGGTAATACAGTAACTCAATTCACTTTATTTTCCTAATAGGATTATTTCTCAAGAACATATAAAATATAACAAAACAATATGAGAATAAAAATACACCGCGACGGTAAACACACCTGATGAATGTACATGTGTAAAATTATATATGGTTGCATCTGTTGTGGACAGAGACTGACATCATACTCCTAATAATGATCAGTTGTTAACATATGAAAATCCAGTGTCTGTTGGTGTGGTACATTTACCTTCTGCTGTACAGTGGTCTGTCCTTGCTGTGGCTGCCCTGCTTTCTGCTGGGCTGCGGCTGCTGCCTGAACTGCTGCCTGTTGCTGCTGCTGCTTCTTCATCTGAAGAAGCTGCTGGACCTGCATCTGTGGGAAGGATGGCGTCAGCACAGGCCCGCCTGATGGAGGAGAAAAAACATGACATATTGGAACATAAAGTCATAGGTTTAGGATAATGATAACAGCATATTTTGTCATAGTAACAGGATGTCACAAAAAGTACATCCAACACAGATGATAAAGACACAATCAACAACAAATACTGTTGCTTATTTTGATTTGTATGTTCACCGTCAAAGAGACCTATTAAGAATTTAAACACACCTGTTTTCTGGGCCTGACTAAGAGCCATACTAATGCCTGCTACGGTGACTGGCAGTGTAGTGACACCAGCTGATGAGACCACAGCTGGCACAGAGACCACAGGAGGCTTGGTGAGGGTCACCTGGGCTGTCTGTCCTGCTTGGGCCTGAATCTGGCCCTGAGTGGGCATTCGAGTCTGTAAAGGGACATGAAAAGAGGAACGAAGAGGACAAAGATGTACAGAGGACAATGTTATGCATGGTAGACAAAAATACAAAATGTTTGTCAATAACATGCTACTTCCTCATTTCCTCTGACATTGTTATACATCAGCAATAACCTAAGATTTATATCTGTAGGTAGACAGTTCATTAAAACATCAAATCTGATTCACATAGTGAGGATCTATAATGCAAATTTTTCAATAAGTTCCATACTTTCTTCTCAGCGGTGCAGATTCTGTATTTATGTGAAATAAAATGATCCTTTTCACAATCTTACCAGTCTGGCCACCTGCACAGTGGTGCCGGTCAGCACAGCTCCAGGTCTGGTTGCTGCCACAGCTGCTAGTTGTGGATTGGCCTGAGCGGCCTGTGCAGGCTGCACCTGGGCGGCCTGCTGGGCCCCTGCAGCCTGTTGGCCCTGAGCTACTGCTGCAACTGCTGCAGCTACCTGCTGCTGCTGCTGCTGCAGCTGCAACTTATGCTTGTGCATCTTCAACAACTCCTAGAAACACACAGATTACCTGTTAAAGATATGTTAAGTACACACACGTTGTTATAATAACCCTTACATGATTTCTCTGCACCAACTTTCTAACAAAGAACATCTCAGTTACAGCTGCTAATATGTCAGATGTAACCAACATTTTTGTCCTGACTGTGTAAAGTCGCTGGTGGTGGTGTACCTGGGATTTGGGTCCAGCTTTGATCTGTGAGGAAGCAGCCTGCTGTTGCTGTTGTTGCTGCTGCTGTTGTTGGTGCTGCTGCAGCTGTTGCTGTCGGAGCATCTGTAGGTGGGCCGGAGTGAGAGGCTTTCCTTGTGGCAATTGCATACCTGTGGCTGGATAGGGGACAGATAAGTCAGTTCTGTAAAACAGCAATGAGTACTTGAGGGTTGTCTTATCAGAGAAAAGCTTGTGCTCAGTTCAGTACCTGGTGTGACCTGAGTGACCAGTGGGCGAGTCTGTGATTGCACTGGGCTCAGGGTGGTAGAAACTACTGCAGATGCCGTCACTGGGGTAACAGCTCGAACACCCTGCCCTGTAGCTATTGCGACCACTTCAGCAGGGGCAGCAGCAGCCGTAACGGCCCTCTGTTGTGCATGAACCACAGCTCCAGCTGCACCTGCAGGCTGGACCAACAACAATAACAGTCACACAATGAGCAAAGGCTCCAACACTTGCAATGATCACCCTGTCTACAGGGTGCAGTGGGTGTGCGTTCTGTTTCACGCCATTTCAAAGGCTATTTGCATCATGAATTCCTGTTAGTCAGTAGGTGGCTGAGTTCAGCCAGAGCAGCAGTGATAAATGAGCATGACTCACAGACAGGGTGCCTGGTATGACTGAAGATGCCAGGCGTTTGTTGGCCTGGAAGGGACTTGGAGGAACTCCAGCCACTGTGTTCACAATCACATTCCCCCCGACAGCGGCTGGAAGAAACAAAGAAATGAATTAACTACTGGAATAACAACAGCTCTGTAATGTGAACCATGAGTATTTACGTACCAGCCTGGATGGTTGTGCCCACAGTGACATTTTTTATAGCTCCAGCCTGAAAAACATGTTTAAGAGCCGTCACTAGGTACAGTAGCTTCTTTTGAATCTCACTATGTGTAGATGCATATTGATGGAGGACATTTTGATTCTCACCAGAACAGCTGCATTAGGCACGGCAGCAGCTCCAGCCACAGCAGCAGCCTGAGGGACTTGAGCCTGAGCTGCAGCAGGAGCCTGGGCCTGGCCGGGTGTAGCCTGGGTCTGGGGAGCTCCGGTCTGCTGCTGCTGGGCCAACTGCTGAGCCTTCTGCTGCTCTGCAAGGGCCTGCAAATACAATGCACAAAATCAAAACACAAATGCACACTGCAGCACCTTTGGATCTGACAGTGACGGAACAAAAAGCAGGTGCTCCTGATTTATGTTTCTACCGACTCTGAGGAAGAACAGGGCAAGTCGATACGTGTTGGTCTTGTTTTTAACCTTTTAGTCTTGGTTTTTAACTTTTGTACATTAAAAACCAATGCGCCTGGACTCTTTGGGAAGATCCATTCCTTTTATTGTACACAGTACATGTCAGCACACATATTGGGACATACCAGCATAAATGTACTTGAATGGGACAGTTGCAGTGTGAGAGAGACTATTTATACCTTGGCATAACAGAAGTATGCAGGTTGTCACTCCAAGTGAAGACTACAACAGATTTCTCTGATTAGCTGTGTAAACACTCAAACCAAACGCTATCTTTGTTTGTTGAAATAAGACCTGCATACTCCAAGGACGGCATAGCACATGGTTAAACATACACATTTGCAAGCAGTTGTTGGCACACTGCCGACAATCACCTTTTTCTCCTTGGCAATCCTTTCAGCACGCTGAGATGCCACCTGAATGGGAGGTAGGGGCTTGTCATAGCTGATCCCACTGAGGAGAAGAAAAACAGATGTTAGAATTTTCTCTTTATTTCTAGATTTAAATGAGGTTTAGATGGCATTAGCACAGAAATGGCAACATTAAACACACCTTTCTGCCAAGACTGATGCATGTTTAGGATTCTTCTGGAATGGATTCATGCCGAGCCTGTAAATAGTGTAAATTAATTGTATAATAATTTCATTTTTGTTAAGACAGAAAATCATGTTACTGCCGTGCAATAACACAATGATTCATGCACATTTTCAAGATCAACCAAAGATCACATTGTACTGAATTACTCAACTGTTTTACACTGTTTTGTAAATCTCCTGTTTGGGTGTTGGCTCCTTGACAAGACTAACACATTCATTGTAAACAGACAATCAGCAGAGTGCTTACAACGGTTTGATTGGTGGGCTCCTCTTGCTGGCGATGATCTTCATGAGTTCAAAGCGGCTGTTGTACAGCTGAATATGAGTGGCATTGTCATCCTGTGTGTAGATCTGACAGGTCCTTAGAGGACGACTGTTCTTAGACTGTGTACACACGCACATGATGCAAAGAAAACACAGAACAAAAGTGAGGCCAGGAAATCACAGCAAAGAAAAGTTTATCAAATACAAAGACCAGGATAAGCTACCTTGTATATACTCTTAGTTTTCTTCTTGGGGTTTGCCTCGTATACCAACTGAAAAAAGTTTTAAGAATTGGTTTAGACAAAAAGAACAAGGTAAGTAAGCTATTTTTACAGCAAAAGCAGGATGACTCTGTGTTCATTACCTTGCCCTCCTCTCTGGGAATGATCACATTCTCGTAGCGGTTGCGACACTGTTTGGGCGAGCGATAGATGCGGCTGCAGGAGTTCACCACATCACTCACCAGATCCCAGTTAGGAGTGTGAGCAGGGGACACAATTGTCAGGTTCAGCGGCAACTCAAGCAGCTGCTTTACAGCCTGTCAGACACAAAAGTGTGATATTTGGATGCTGAATATTCTATGACTTCACCAAGTTACATACAGTTCAATAGATTTATTAATCTCTGTTAACACAAGTTGGAAGGGCACTGTATAGTACCTGAAGCAGAGCCCAGTCCTCACTGATGAGCCACTCTGGGTTGTCCTGACCGGCCTCCATGGCAGGTTTAACCAGCGAGGGTAAGGGTTTGGCAAAGGGTGCCTGCTGCTTGAGGGAGAAGTTCTTTTTCTGGTCCTTGCCCTCGCGTCGAACTTTCAACATGCTGGCCTTTTCGAAAAGGGAGCGTGGAGGAATGACTGTCTCCCCATGGCCCTTCTTCTTCTTTCTGGCTGCTGCTGAGCAAACACAGTTGAGTAAGGACAGAGATACCAAACAAACAGCATGTATTTATTCTTAGAAATCCTTTTCAAACTCTGTTCCTTAAAATACACACTGACTCCTCGACTCACACCAACAATTCCTTGTGTAAAAGCAGAAAAAATACTACTTAGAGCAACAATAAACAGTCTCAATACAGTAGATGTATATGTAACTAAAATATATAACCACAGCCAGGGCAGGACTGGCATATTGTTGCACAACAGAGTTAATGAAGCACTTAATGACAAATTTTCTCTCACATGAGGGGTCCATCTTGAGTCTCTTGTGCTCCTTGCGGATATAAATAGGGGGCAGCTTGGACTCTGGCATTGGTGTGGTGTCATACATCAGCATCATTACAGAGTCGATGTAAATGTCATTGTCATCCTGTGGTGGTGTGGGAGGAGTCCAAAGCTGTGCCAGAAGACAGAGCAGGACTTTATGATGTGCCTCAAAACAAATCAGGAACAGGATAGGGAAGATCCAAATTCTGCACAAACCCATATTTTTCCAGTTACATCACATTTGCTGTCTTACCGGCATGATTTCTGTATGGCCATCCTCTGCATCAAATACATACTCCTGTTGAAGTGCAGAGAAAATGTCATGTCAATAACAGTGTGACATAGTCCACACACCACTTCTTGTTTCATTAGCAGAGATCTCAATGACCACCCACCATGTTGTAGGCATCCTCTCTTGTGTAGGTGAAGAGATCTTCATCTCCCTCCATAATCTGCCGCTCCTCCTCCTCCTCCTTCAGCTTCTGCAGCTGCTGCAGCTCCCAGCCTCTCTTAGAGCACTCCAACCGCTCCTGAGGAAAATAAACACACAGCATTAATCAATCTGTCAAATTTATCAAAGAACAAATTGTACACTGAAATGCCAACATAGAGCTGAAATGATTAGTCGATTAATGGACTGATTTCCACATCTAAACAAAATAAAATATAAATATACAGCCCAAATAGTCAAAAATGTTTCTTTGGTTACATTACAGTTTCACTTACTTTGAGAGCAGTTTCATCATCACTGATGTGGAGGTACTCAAGGTAATGCAGGGCATACCTTTCGATTGGTGTGAGCTGTTTGAGGGAAGAGTAAATGCAGATATAAACTCATCAAGACAAAACAAAAAAACAACAGCATTTAATTTTATTCTAATTTATTTGTTGTATTTGTGCTTTTCTGCCTCTATCAGCTCCCAAACATATATAGAAAAGGTGAAGCTACCTGTTCCATGACAGCATTAAGCTCCTCTATCTGAGCAGGCTCTTCTTTAGTTTGGCTCTCTGACTCCTGGTTGTTTTCTGCTGACTCTTTGCCTGCTAACTCCTCATCCTCCTGCTGCCGCTGCTCCTTCTCTTCTGGTGGGGCATCCAGATTTATACTGTGGAGAGCCTGAATGTAGGGTCTGGCCACTCTGGGAGAAATGGCTTCAGAGGCCGATGGCTCCTGGTGAAGAACCACAAACTCCTCGACCTTCTCCCCTGATCCTGCCTCCACTTCAAACAGATCCTGGATTGTCCGCTAGAAACACACAATATCAGGTCAGTTACTTTATATCCCAGATTGAATAAAACTATAGTAATGGGTCTTGATTCCACATGTGGCGAAAATGACATCATTGATTCAAGCGCGAAAGTTTTCATAGTTTGAATAAATGTAACTTTAAACATTTTGAAAGGATGGAGGTGTGTAGAGTTTCTGAAACTACAAGACAAGACCACAGTGAGTTAATCTTACTTGTGTGAGGAAAGCCAAGGTGTAGTCAGTACCCTGGGCAGCCACCTCTCTGATCAGGTCCTTGGTGCCGTTCTTCAGCAACTTCTCTTCAATGGAGTTCCCACTCTCCAACCTGGGTAACACACAAAAAGTAACTAATTGTAGCTCCAAAGTCCTTCAGTAACAATTAGATAGATAAATGACTTTAAAATTAAAATTAAAATGTCATAGCAGTCGAGTTAAAATACAATACAGTAAAATTCAAGACAAAAGACAAAAATACACAGGATTCAACTATACAATAAAAATGAGAGATAAATAAATATAAATTAATTATAGTATATGTATATGGACCAAAGTGCGAGGGAGTGAGTGCAAGGGTGTGTGGATAAATCAGAAAGATGCATTATAGTCCGATTGCAATAGGCAGGAATGACTTCCTATAACGTTCCCTAACACAGAGGGGTTGTGTGAGTCTGTTGCTGAATGTGCCCTTAAGTTTGTCCAGGAGTAAAAGGTACATCTCATGTTTCACCTGGGATACAAAAATAACGTACCAAAAGTATTTTATTACTACTAGTAAAATACAAAATCAGATTTCCCTGTATTAATAATATCACCTGTATATGTGTATATCCTTGGAACGTCCAATTTTGTCACACCACTCCTGTGTGCGGGCATCCATGCTGGGATTGAGGTCTGTGTCATAGAAGATGATGGTGTCTGCATCAAACACAGTCCCAACTGCGGAGCAGCAGCGATTGGTCAGGATGCTGCAGAACACCTGCCTGTTCCTGTTAAACTTCTTCATACTCTCCTGCAGGGAAACAACACCAAGCATTTGAACACACTGGAACAAAGGCCAAGAAATTTATTTAATTCTTTTTTGTTTGCTTATCTCAGCTGTTTGTAGCAAACTGGTTTTTCAACTTTTTCCCTTGTACATTATCTGTACATTATCTTCATCTTAATTTAGATGGAATAGTTAAATTCCCCACAGGCCTATTGCAGTTTCAACTTCTCTTTATTATCCATTTTGATGTGACTGCCGTGGCCAATTAGTTGTCTGTATCTTCATTTTCTTACAGCAACACAAGGTCTAATTAAGTGACCCAGAAAACACAAAGGATTACATAATATACAATAGATGAAACAAAATCAGGGCAGGATCATGTAAAATTTCAATGTGATAGTTAATGCAGAGAAAGAACCCTTACACTTAAGTATGCAGCTTCAAATAGAAAAGACTTAAACCAATGAGCCCAGACTGACTAACTAATGTCTGCATCTCTTAAGGCCCCAGAAGGAACAGAGTCCAGCAGGGAGGGAAGAGAGCAAGACAGTTAGTTCCCTGTTGAGCCAGAACTGGCATTGGGAGGTCCTGTTGTTAGACAGGGAGGAACACAAAGGTATTGATGTCTATGAAAGAGTAAAAACTTCAATCTAAAATGAGTGGACCAGTCCATACCAGTTGACTTTAACGCTGACTGATGACTGAAGGTAAGGCTATGTGACATGTGACCTATTCTTGGGTCTCAAATGACTTTGCTATCATATAACATAACAAAACACTTGACCTTCGTGTTTGCTAGACAAAGAATAAAGAGTCTTAAGAACTTCCTTTAGAAGAAGAAAGATAGATAATCTAAATACACTCTTGCCAGTCATAGCACATGCTTGCCTACTACAGGACAACTATTATAACTAGCTCCTGTGCTCTATGACAAGCTCATATTATATTTATCATTTCCAGTGTCACAACGGCACATTTTTGATGTTGGTAACACTGACTTTATTGAATCTAAGAGGGTTGAAGTATGGCATGCCATAACCAATATAAATGTTGTTGATTTTACCTGTCGTTCATCAGCAGTGAAGCTTTCATCAAGCCGCACATAAGTGAGCTTCCTGTAATCTAGGAAGGCCTCCAGGATGTCTAACATCTTCACCATCTGAGTAAAGATGAGGACACGGCGGCTCTCTGACCTAAGCTTCTGCAACAGAATGGCAAGAGCTTCCAGTTTGCCTTTGGAAAAGAGAAATAACAAAAGTTATTATGTTTCAGTGAGTTTACCTCAGTTACAGGTTTATTTTAGTTGTATAGTAACAGTTACTATGTTTCCTACAATAGGAGCAGGACAGCCATTTAGCAAATTAACAGGTGAATTTTGCTCTGTAACTGCAGCAGCATTTTTTTCTCTTTTTTTTTTAAACAGTATTTACCTTGAACAAGAGTACTGTCTGATTATGGAAAAAAGTGATGTCAGCACTGTTTCTTTTAAATTATACTTAAATATTGTGAACACACGTCACTGTATTTACTGTGCCTTGAGGATGGTTGTGTATGAAGAGTGAATTCTTCTCTTTCTGAAGAAAGGAATACTAAGCAAAATGTGGAATGAGATTCTCTAGGCAGAAGGATTAAAGTTAAAAAAATATCCAAAAATGTGATGGGCTAACCTGAGTCCATCTGCATTAGCTTCAGGTCAGGAAAATGTAAGAGACGCCTGGATGCCAAGTGGTGGATGTCAGCACTGTGGGGAGCAGAGGCCTCTTGTAGCCGACAACGAAGAGACTTCTGCTCAAGGCTGTAGGGAACAGGGGGATTGGCTGCATACAGGTGAGGAGGTGGTGCGACAGCTGGAGGCACCACACATACCAGCCTAAAAGATGACAATAGTAGTCATAGTCATTAATTGGATTAAGAAATAAGACATATGCAATTTTATTTTGATAAAAGCCTCTAAAGTAAGTGGTTATTTTCTTTTACAAAATCATGGTAGAGATTGTGTTTATTCTTAATACAGCATAAAAAGTGTTTAACCAAACCAATCCCTTCTAACAATGTGGGTAGTAAATGACCATAACCACAATGCATGAATGTATATGGTATTTTCTGTTGGTTTGAAACAACGTGCAGTGTAGAATAGAGGGGACTGAAGTACCTCTTGATAAGGCTGTTGGCAGCCTCTAGGCGGTCTTCCACAGAGAGCAGAGTGGACTGCAGTGTAGAGGTGGTAGCCACACAGGTTCTCTGAGCCCTGAGGCAGCTCTCTCTGCCCACCCACCTCCAGCCTCCAGCTGTCAGGGCAGAGTGACCAGGCTCTGAGCTCAAAGTGCATGCCTGCAGCAGGTCTGACCCATACAACACTCTGCGGCTGCAGCGTCGCTCATTTGCTTCAAACAGGCGGCTCAAACGCTCCTTCAGCTGCTGAGTCTTTTCCTCTGAAGACTCCTGAACATTAAGGTGAGAGATGGACCACAATTAAAAAAAAAAGAAAAAGAAAAGAAAAAATTCAGTCTGCATGCTGTAAAATGCTTTGATAGTGAAAATTTTCATTATTAAGTAATGTACTTACTTGAGAACCAGCATGAGCTGCAGTAGTAAGCTTGGTGGGGGCTGATGTGGCATTTGTAGTCACACCTGATGCTTAAAAAAACAGACCAGGGTTATTGTGAATGTCAATATCAGTTCTATTGTAAAGGAAAATAGGTTTAATAGTGGGGACAAAGAAGCATTTTATGTCCCACAAGAATATATTAACTTAAGTGTTATAATAATGAATTGGTACAGGATGATGAGACTCAATGACTGATTTAGAGAGTTAATCAGAGATAATAATGCAATATCTGCACTGTGAGTGAGTCACCTTGTTGGGCTGTTGTCATGGCAGGATGAGGTGTGCCAGGTGAAGATGAGGCATTGGAGGCAGGAACAGCTTGCGGTATTGTTTGCATTACCATGGATCCCTGGGGCCTGATGATCTGCTGCCCTGGAGCTGACACAATCTGCAGAATGTTTCCTAAATACATGACACAAAGCAACCAATATAAGAGGTGCCCTCTCAAAACCTAACACTAGTAAGAATGGTATTAAAGACCCACTTGGGGGTTTAAATAAACAAATAATGCAAATGCAAAAATGCAAAATAAAAGCAACTATCATGCTATTAGAAAGTTGCAGATTTAATATTAGATGGCAAGGAAAAAACAGCTGTACATCAAACAACAATAAAACTAAACATTTTTAACTGTAGTCAAGATATATTTGATTCCTTGGGCGTTTGTCATTTAGGACGTATTAAAAGGGGATAAAAGAAAGACAGGAAACATAGGGAGAGAGGAGGATGTCATGAAAAAAAGTTCCCCTGCCAGAATCAAACCAGGGATACTGCAATTACAAGTGTTAGGCTACCAGGACGCTTCTGATGCCTTGAAAACTTGAGTAGAATTCATAATTTGATATAAATGTCTAAAAACGAATACAACCTATGTGATACTTCTCAAAAAGCAGGTGAATTACATGGAAATGTCCAAACGACACAACGGAAAGAATGAAGAGAAAAAGTATGACAATGGGATGTACATTACCGAGTGTACCTTGGAGCTGCAAGGGCTGTCCAGTTGTGAGCTGGCGGAGCTGGCTGGGGGACAAAGTGAACTTGTTGCCCTGAAACTGCAGAGTGACAGGTGTCTCTGGCTGCGAGATACGATTCTGACTGCCTGCTATATTGGCCAGCTGGGCAATCTTCACCACATCTCCACCTTTAAAAGGGAAGGAAGAGCAGACACTTGGTCAGTTAGCATTAAAATGGTCAACTGAAATAACTCGCATTTCCACAATAACAAAAACAATGTACTTAGCATCAGTTAGTTAAAGGGTGAAAAAAAGACAAACATGCAGAACCAGGGTGGATTAATCAGTGGAATGAGCACAGCTGCCCTCCACAACAGAACAATAGCAGCTCCTACTTTTACAAACCCTGAAGGGGAAAGAAAACAGGTATACGGGCAGTCCTCAGGTGAGACAGAGAGCCTGAAACACACACATACAAATGGCACTGCACTTGACTGCCTTTTCAAACCAACACACTGCTCACCATGAAGAATGTGAAGGGATTGGTGCAAAAAATTATATTCTGTCAATTCAGTCTTCAAAAAGTATCTATCATTACATTTATATTTTTTCATAATTTTCCTTAATATGAATTTTTGAATAATGGATTTAACCTTTTCAGCCATTTCTCTTTCTATTTATGTTTAAAATTTACAGAGACCACCAGCTATTAGAGACAAATTATTTGAGAATTTTTGCGCACAAATTAGTAAATGTGATGACAACACATTTTGCTGTGTAAATACAGTGACAATACACACAATTAAAGGCTTCAGGCTATCACAACCAAAATCCTTCAAGTGTACTTCACATATGGACATACTTTGGATTGTGATTGTTAAACAACACCATTATTTTTGACAGCCCATTATAGATTGTTTCTGTTAATTCATAAAAACAAGTTACTAATTGAATAAAGTTATTTACAAGGTCCAAATGGGTAATTAGTGGGCACAAGACATAAGTGTGCATCAATCATTAAGTTATATTTAAAACCTGTTTACTTCAAGATTCATATTCAAAGTGTTTCAGCAATCTTGCTTCCAAGCCACAAAGTTGGAATTTTTGAAATAATAAAAACCAATAGGATAATTTTCAAAAATGTTTTCCCTTTTTTTATATTCAAATACTGTGTGTTGTTATTGAAAAGGTTTCTCTGTTCACATTTGAGGGAGAAAGGGTTGGCAAAATTGTGGGACCATTTCCACATGCTTTAAAGTGATGCTCAAAACCAGAGTGAAATCATAACATTAGCAAAAAAAAAAAAAATGAAACAACCAAAGCTTTGGGATTTCTTCCTGCAGCTGGGCTGATGCAAGAGACAAAAGAATATTAGTACACTGGGGAAAAAAAGGATTAAAAGAAGAGGGGGCATAATAATCAAGTTAAATAGTGTTGTGATGTGTAGTGTAACATAAGTGGGTTGTTCATAGTGTACATGCAGGTTTTGAGAAAGAAACCGGGGAATGCCGAGGCTGTGGAGATGCTGCTGATATGGCTGATATTGTACAGATACAAATTATGGGTCCTTTTTTTTTTTTTTTTTTGACTATGAGATGTATAGCTACTGATACATGACATCTCTGCCATAACCAAAATTGCTGCACCACAGTGCCAGTACACATTTGAGTCTATGTACAAAACCATTTTTCTGGAGAAGTAAAGACTGAACACATATCAGCAGTGCCCCAAGTAAAGGCCTCAGTGTAGAGCAGCCTGTACTGTTGTGCCAGAGGTGGAGGGGAAATGCTGAGAGTGAGGGGAGGGGAGGCCACTTACTAGGCAACCGTGCCTGGGCCTGGGATGTAAGAACCAGCCTCTGGGACAGTAAGCTGGGCTGGATGGCATGGCTGGGGGCTAGAGCTGGCCTGGGGACCTGTGCTAATCCAGGCTGGCTGATGGGAGCTATGGATCCCACAACTGGGCCAGCTAAGGTCTGGCCCAAGGCCACAGGGGCAGCCCCCAACACATGCTGCCCAATGCCACTGTTCCCAGAGGAGGCTACAGTGGAGGCGGCAGTGTTGCTGCTGCTGCTGACAGGAAGGGTAGTCTGGGCTCTCTGAGTAGCCGTTCCAACCGCTGTGAAGTACAAGGCAATGGGGTATGGCACTACATGTTAGGGGTAACCTGATATTCAGTCAAATCATCAGTATGATCAAACAGTTTTCTCTGTATATTCACTCAGCAGTGGTGGGCCAACACAGCAAGCAGGGTCTGGGATGTTATTGATTAATCACCGATAGATCAATCACTTCTAATATTTTGATTGATGAAAAAATAATAACCTGACAATGAACAAAGTTGGTGCGACAGTAATTGTGTATGTATGGAACCCAAGTTCCCTCTTTGTGGGTGTTTTCAGTGGCAATCAAATTTAACCCAACAGTTTTTTTGGAGACAAGTTGACTATGGCTGTTGTCACTGAGGATCAAGGCTAGGAGTCTCTAAATGACATAGTAGTCACTAAAGACAAAGACCTAGGGCATGGGAAGCTGTAGCTTTGTTGCAATAAAAGCCTTACATTTAGACTTACCCTAATGGCTGTGCTGCCATGAGGGGAAAATGTGCCCAGCCCACCATTGCTGCATGGAAGTACAAATGTACACATGTACACATATGAAACCTCTGTGACCTGTGAAACTTGTCAGTAAAGCTGTCCCAAACCTCTCCATAAAGTTTTAGTTGTAGGAGGAGGACCTGACCTGTGCATACATTTGTACACATTGTATATGTTTCTAAAATGTGCTACAAATACTGGCGACAACAATTCATGGTAGAATGGGCACAGCGTAATTGAGTTTTTTTTACACATGGCAGTCAGATTCATTTAAACCCAAAACAGTGTCACAATCATGCAGCATAACATCGCATAATGCACACATCACAAGGTTAAAACTAGTATAAGCACACATGGTAACGGCATCAACAAAATGGCTATGAGTGGTTAATTTGTCTTTTAAAGTTTGATGTTAGATGACACCATCTGGAATCCCTTAGCTACTGTCAAAACAAAACTTTACTGATTACTGTCCCTGAAATGGTCTTACCATGAGAAGTGGCTGTAGTAGTTGCAGTAGTGACAGGGGACTTGCCCCTGCTCTGGGCTGACTGGCTGGTGGTGGATGCAGGTGCACTAGTAGTAGCAGGGGAGCTCGGTGGACGCTGGCCTGCTGTGCTTGTGATGGCAGCCAGGCGACCTTCTGGCTTTGTCCCATACTGCACTGGCTGGAACAATCTAATCACAAAGAAAAATGATCATGTTATGTCAATGTCAGAATATCAATATTACAATATCAGGCTTGCATTTTAGCAATTTGAAAATGTCAGAAAATCTCCACATTAATCATGTCATGTTACTTGGATATTTGCAGACTGTATTACTGACCTCATGGGTTTTATCGGGCATTGTTTGGGTCGTGGTGGTGGATCTGGACCCGTGTAGATCTCCTCTATGAGCTGCTGAGTGACCTTCAGTTTGGGTACCACCTCTTCAGTTTGATACCGAGTCAGTGTGTTCTCATTATTGATCAGATTAAATATGGACATGTTTGCAATCTAGGAGGATAATGAGATAAAAGACAACAGCAACAGAAATGGATCAGTGCAGATTTCTGATGAACATTTTCTTTTTCTTTTTTTTTTTTTACTAATAACCACATCTAACCAAAACGCACATGCACTCGATCCAAAATTAAGACAAAGGAACCGCATAATATTTGTGTCTCAAACAAGAAGCGACATGCAAACAAATAGAACATAAAAGGACTAGAAAGGACAGTGTATTGAACCTCAAAGAAAACCAGTATTACTTTTATTATCAATTAGTGGATCAATTTTTAATTCTATCAACCACTAAGCCTTTAAAAAGTAAAAGAAAAAGAGAAGACTAACGCCAGGGTTGCCAGAGCCCAAAACTATGTCTTAATGTTTTCTATTTTGTCCATCAAATGATCCTAATGACCCGTTGTACATACAGGCAGGTGACAGATTAAAGAAAAAACAACACAGAGAGTCTTAGTAAGGTAGTGGCCCGTCATGTGCCATCAGAACAGCTTCAATGCTCCTTTGCATTGATTCTATTAGTCACTGTAAGTCTATTGGAGGGATGAACACCATTCTTCCTAAAGATATTCCCTCATTTGTTGTTTTGATGGAGGAGGAGGTGGAGGAGAGTGCAAAATATCTTTACATTTAAGCAGCAACCAAATTCTTTGTATTTGTACTCATTTTTTGTACATATTACTAAATCAATTATTCAGTTAAAAAATGGCCAGCAATTAAGTTCCTGTTAATCAACAGATTTATCTTTTTTGTACTCATATTCAGGGCATTTCCAAACTACATTGTGAGCACATAACTTTTGAGTTTAGACAGTTAAACAGAGTTAGCAAACAGCCTTGGTGCACATCAGCAATTCAAAGCACAAGCATATACCTTGGACGGGTCATTCTGAAGAGCTCCCAGCACCAGTGATGGGACATTGTATTGCAGAGAGGAGCAGAAGTAGGAGCTGCTGGTCTCTCTGGGCGCCACCAGCTCAGGGTGGTTACATACTCGCTGTAACTGCATCAAGACCTGAAGCACACTGACAAAATGGCCTGTCTTCAGTGCTTCCTGAGCTCTATGAGAGCACACCCAAACAGAAGACATGATTATGAAAAACAGTTCACAACAAAAGACAGAAGCAACAAATATTCCTACACATTACTCAGTGCCCGTAAGTAAGAGCAACCTTACTTTGATAACTCAATGTGACTAAGCATTTGGAGCAAATATCTCACCCTGGTTGAGTGAGGATATCCTCATAAAGGCTCTTCTGTCTACTGGAGAGACGGCACTTTAGGATGTGCTCATATTTCTTGGGCAGCTGTTTTTCCACATCCCTTTTGGAGCGTCTCAGGATGAAAGGCTGGATCATCTATAGTTAAGAATGAGACCATTTCATATCTAATATGCATTTGATGATCGCTTGTGAAGCAAATCAATCATGTTTATGAATTTGAATGTGTTGTAATGTTTAAAATTTAATAGACAGAGGAGTTTGCTGGTGCTATACCCACCCTGTGCAGGCGGATGACCAGTTTGTGGCAGTAGTCCTGGTTCTGGTCTGTGCCTGCCTTAACAGGAAAGTCAGAGTAGGGCCTGGTGATTCCTGGCAAAAGGAAGTGGATCATGGTCCACAGCTCCTTTAGAGTATTCTGTAGAGGAGTGTTGATAAGGAGAATCCTCTGCTCACTGGAAGATATAAAAGCATCATGTCAGAATATTAAAAGTAAAAGACAAAAATGCCTGATATGAAAATGATATCATCAGTGAAATTTTTCACACATATGCACATGCATACACTCCCTAAGTGCTGTGATCAGGAATGCACAAAAGCATGTTACCAATGATCCACTTTACAGATTACAAATAAATTAAAAACTTCTTGAGCAACTTAAATTAATACAATAGTTAATCACCCAGCTCACCTTCTGAGGGCAAAGACTGTTTCCCAGTGTTTCTCAGTCATGTTTTTTATGAGCTGCACTTCATCCAGGACCAGGTGCCTCCACCTTCTCCTAAGAAAATGGCTCTGGTCTTTCATCAGCAGCTTGTAGGATGTCACACATACATGGAAGCTGTTGGCTTCCCCCCACCACTGTAGATCAGTGATCAGATGATATGTCATTTAAAAAAATGGCCTCCTATATTGATAATGTCATCACTATGAGTTGTTTAAATACAGCAAAAAGTACCATTCGCTTAGATCTGCGCTCCCTTCTGTTGCCAAGGTACAGGAGAATCTTAAGGCCAGGGCACCAGCGCTTGAATTCCACCTCCCAACTTAGCAACTTGGATGTCCTTACTACAATAAGGTGGGGTCCCCAGATACCTGTGGAGAAAAATATTCAATATTAAATAAAACAGAAATATTCACTATTTAAAAAACAAATCACATATATCTTTGGGCAGAGGCATACCCTCTTGGCCAGCTAAGTGGGCCATGTAAGCCACTGTCTGTACAGTCTTGCCAAGACCCGTCTCATCAGCCAGAATGCCATTGAGGTGTTTCTTGTGAAGGTTCACCAGCCAGTCCACACCAATTTGTTGATACTCTCGCAGCGACCCATGCAGTAGAAAAGGAGCTGCGCTGCGGGTCTAATAAATGAAAGGACAGTTAAAAAATGATAAAAGGCATCTTTATTGTTTATGTTTCTGTGAATGTGTGTGTTTCTTACTGTGGAAGTGGTCCTGAAGCTGCCCTTGGGCAGGATGAGCTCTGTGGCAGCTGCCACTTCAGCTATGTCTCTGGCAGGCTTCCCATCAGCGTCACAGGAAGTGGTTTTGTCAGCACCACGGTACTGGTCCACAGTAAGCAGAGAGTCAATCATCACTGCTTCAGGTGGACTCCCAGTAGGAGTCTCCATTTCTGGAAAATAACAAATATCTACTATTTTAGAGTCGCATTACTCACAATCATTACCTAAAATGGGTATGAGGATGAACATGACAATGTCATTTTTCAATTACAAATGTACCTTCAGTCTCTTCCATGTCATCCTCATCACTATTAGGACTAGGCTTAGGCCACTGAAATCCGTCAACATAGGCACCAGCATACTGCTTCATCAAAGCATCTAGAGGCATCTCAGCTAGAAACCAAATAAAAAAAGCATTTGAGTGACATACACAGACGCAAAGACAAGTAATTCTGGTACTTGTATGGCGTGTCCAACTGAGCAGCAAAAACTTTATGGTTTTTATGTTTTGTATTCATTCGTAACTTGATGATATATGCATGTAATGATATATTGCCAAGAATACTTTGACAGTATAAATACCAAATGTGTTTAGCTCATTAATTCATAATTCACCTTTATGAGCAACAGTAGGCTATATCAAGTTTGTCCACAACCATGTGTAACATTATAACTTACATAACATAATGTATATGTTACATTGACTAACACAACATATATATAGTCTCTATATAACAATCTTAATTTTTGATAAGGTTATTGCTGGCAAAACCTGAGTGTTACACACTACTCTTAGTCGTACAGAGCATCAGTACATGCTGTGTACTAAAGCATATTGCACAGCCATATAACAGGTTATGAAAAAAATTTATACCACAAAAGCCTTGTTTACTGATAAACTGAATATACTGTACATTGCGAACAAGGGAATATCATACAAATGGTGTTGGGAATAAACCTGGATCTCCTCCTTAATTCTGCCTTTCCACATATGCATAGAAAGAGAAGAAAAGAAAATAAGTACCATCTTTGGCAAGGTCAACCAATTCTGTTTTGTGGTCTGCTTCCCCCTCCATGGCTTCCTGTTCCTCTATGGTGCTCTCTTCATCTGGGACTGAAGGAAAAGAAAAATAATTGTTCAAATTAATTAGTTAATTTATAATTAATTAATTCATAATATTTCAATTGTGGACTCTTTCAAGTTTGATGCTACGTTTCTTTCCTCATATGAGCCTAAATAGTATGACACATACCATCTTCATCAACCAAGGACAAACTTGATTTTCTTTTTCTTGTTGATGTGGCCTCCTATAAAAAGAAAAAAAAAAACATATCAAAAGATATATCTAAAACGCAATATTCATTTCATTTCATTTTATTCATCGGTGTATCAGTGCAGCCCTTACCTCTTTATCAGCGTTCTCTCCCGTTGACTGACCAAGTGCTGTAACACAAGTAATTGAAGTTCAATAGAAAATAAAAATCTGTTTATTGCGAATGTATGAGAAAGTGAAAACTCATCATATACAGCAAATACGTTGTGTTTTATTTTTTGGTAGTTGCTCAGTGGGACGTACCTTTGCCTGAGGCTTTTTGTAAGCTGAGTGCTTTGAGCCTCTTCTCATAAATTTCAAACTGAAGTTTAATTTCCACAACCTGACAGAAAAATACGTCACTCGGACTGGCAAAAAACAAATTATGACATGGTTTCATAATCAAGAATGGAAAACATCTAAATAAACATACCTGCTCAATGTTTGACCAGAAGAATTCCACCTCCCGGGCAATTGTGCTGGCAATGTTACGAAGATGAATTTCCCTTTCTTTCTTTGCCCTCTCTTCACTTTTCTTCTGCTCTTGATGGTAACGGGCACATGTGCGAACAAGCTGTAACAGAGACACATGAGACATTTTGCTTTCAACAAGACATCAGTTGTGACTTGTCCTTTTGTTGTGCTGATGTGAAATTTCATATTTCTCTCTGAATTATTCCATCTCAGCCATACCTTCTTAGCAGCAGCCTCTTTCCACCTTCTCTCCTGGGCAAAGTCAGCTGCCATCCACTGCATCTCTTCCAGGAGGTAGTCCCAGTGGGACTTGGGACGCGAGGCTTCCACAAGCTTGGGGAGTCTACTGGCTGACCACTGGCCCTCCTTCCTTAGTTCAGAGATGCGTTGATGCACTTGACTCTCCTGAGAAATAAAAACATGCAACATCAGAAAAGACATCAAAAATGTCCTTGTTTTAGTTGCTCCAGTTAGAGATAGGGTGTCATTGGGCATTGTCAATAACATTATGTCAATTATTCCTCTTTGTCAAATTTCATGAGAAGTACTTATGATAAGTAAAAAGTATACATATTTGCTTTCTTTAAGAAAGAAATATGGTACATAAGTGTATTTACGACATTTAAAAGACACTGAATCTATTCATGCCAAAGGATTTCATTCATTTGCAGACATCTGTTTACAAACTAAGTGTGCTTAGGGAACTCACCAGTTTGGCTTGCTCAACTTGCTTATCCTGAGAACCCTCCTGTGAGGACTGCATGGTCGCACTTTGACCAAAACCACCAATTTTGACTGTGGATATTCCATTGGTTCCAGTCAGTTTGGACTGGGTGCTCGGATTGATGTTAGAGCCAAGAGGACGGAGAGGACTTGCAGTATGGGGGGTTGTAACAGAGTTGGTAGTAGAGAGGGGAGCAGAAGACATGGATGTCATGGTTACTGAGTTGGTCATAATCCTCTGAACTGGCTGGTTCGACTCTGTACCTGGGCGAGCAAGCGCCACAGTCTATATAGAAGAGAGGAAAAAAAGTATTACTAAAAAGGACAAATTGTAATATCACCATTCAGTCACAAATACACATGAAAACTGCATTTATATGTTTTCACATAGACTGACCGCTTGTCCAGACTGTAATATAGCCTGGGATTGTTGCTGCTGAGGCTGCAACTGAAGATGAAGACCTGGCTGCATCTGTTGCTGTAGTTGGGCCTGGAGCTGTGTGTGGGGGTTTACTGTAGCCAGGACAGGCCCACCTGCCTGCACTTTCACCTGTGCCTGAAGCTGACCACCAGGCTGAGCTGTATTCTCCACCAACTGAGCCTGCTGAGAGAGTGTCATGGGCAGGCCTGCCATAGGGAGGGCACCTTGGGGCAACCTGCCAGGCAGCTGGGGAGGAGGGGTGTGCAGGCTGGCTGCATTCTGCACTGGAGGTCCTTTGGATGGGTCATATTGTTGCTGGTTCTGCTTCTGTCCTGCAATCTGGACTGCTTGAGGAGTAGGCGGCATCCCGCCTGTACACATAGTAACCAAAGTATAGGACACACAAAGGGGTGGTATAGAAAGCAACACAAAGAAAGACACTAAAAATCAAGTTGTCAATATTGTCATCTCAAATGAAGTCTTTTGTAAATGTCATTTGGTAGCTTTCCCTTAATATATATTTGAGAGACCCCTTTAAACAAGTTACATATTTTGAAGCTAATAAGTAGAGAATGAAATAGTACTTTTACATTTTAAATGACTTGAATGTTTGAGCTTCAGCTATTAGAGCTCCTCAGAACCTTGCCTTTAATGAACTAGATGTACTGTATGAATCAAACAGTGGTACACTACTTCCTGATGATCAGAGCGGAAACTAATGAAACTCATACAGCAAAATGATTACAGAAGAAATGAAATCAATGTGAGAATCTACATGTCTCTCAAATAAAACACTACTTTGATTAATGCAAAACCAAAACATTGCATTTCAAATGTTGAGAGAACGTGGTTAAAAACATCAAAAATTATACATGCAATAAGAAAGGTTTTTAGAGAGGAAAATAGAAATGTTACAAAGGAAAATGAAAAAAAAGAACTTCTAAAAGTAAAGAGACAGGGAGAAGAAAGGGGAAATAAAAATACAGAGCGGACACTGACAAAAACACCATATGTTTGGCATGCATGAAGCGATGTCATTCTAGCGGTAACCAAGGCATCTGGATGCCTCACATAGCGACAAAGCACAGAGATGAGCAAAAGGACACACATGGGGTCTTGCAGACAGCAGGCATGAGCGGAGCTGTGCACACTAAAGCAGCGCCTGCCTTACCTCCCTGCACGTCACACCACCTTGCCTAGACGCCATCAACACCTGGCCCTGACACACCCACACCACCACAATCGCAAAAACCTGTGCCGTGAACACAACTCCTCCACATGATTCCCCTCCTACTTAGACTGAGGGAAAGAAGCCAAGTCAGAACAAAATGCCATGAAATAACATGGAAGAAAATCAACTAAATGTGAACATGAGATAAATAAAGACACTCTTGAAGATGTAACGTATGAAATAAAGACTGATGATTCTGAATCCCTGTTGATGATGCAAGGACGGACAATCGGACGAAAAGACGTGAAGGAATGATGATGGGAAACCAAAAGGAAGCATGACACGTGGATTCATAAAATGGGAAAACAAGCAAAACCCATTGGAAAGTGAATTTATTCACACAGGGTTCCCACTTTCTGTGATCCACCTCCAAATTAGATGAAAATCCATCAGCACGGGAAGGTCTGTCCAAACAAAGACGACTAACAGGAACAAACTTCAGAAAAGAAGAGATGGATAACGACGGGTGATCAATAGTAAAACAAAAAAGGAAAATCATAAGACATGGCATCTTCCCATTGAGTGGCTACTCTTCTTCAGACTTGGATTGTCTTCTTCCCCATTTATCCTGATAGACAGAGCTGGTGCTGGTACAGCTAAGCCTGAACTTCCTGTGGACTGCTGAGAAATCCAGCAGATGGATGAAGATCTGTTTGTTGATGCTGCTTGGAGTTTTTTTTTTTTTTTTTTTTATAGAAGATGAATGTTGTGATTCACTTTTTAAAATCTCCTTAGTTTGAGGAAGGGAACACGTCCAGCAGCATCGAACAGAACACAGAACGGCCTGGTAGTAGCACTCCTACCTTGCGCAGTTGGCATAAGCTGCTGGAGTGGAACGCCAGGTGATCCTAAAGGAGCTACACCAGGATGCTGGAAAATCAGCCCATGGCGACCAACGTCAATCCGGGACCTCTTAGCCTGATCTGGGATTTAAAACACACAATACCCTCATAACGCAAAAAAAAAGCACTCGGCACAGAGCAATGACCTTCTGAAGACCTTACAGGTCACCTCGCCTTCCTCGGGTTAAGACTTCAACACAGAGCGCTAGTAGAGGATGCCAAATATCTAAAAGCAGAAGCAATTAGAGGGAGAAAAGAAAACAAACAGAAAACAAAGCAAACGGGGAGGAAACAAAGCAACATAAGAGAGACAGGAGTCTACGATCCTTGCCCTACCTGCTTGCACCATAGCTTGTTGCCTCTTAAAGGCATCCATGTCTCCAGGATTTGTAATGGTGCCAGCAGCAGCCCCTTGATGTCCCTGTAAAAACAACCTCTCACGGAATTATTGAGGGATTTTCTCTTACACAACATTTTCAATTGAATTTTTAAAAATAGCTATAGATAATTTAAACGTAATTAGTGCTTAGAACAAGTGTTGCTTCTATCACCTGAAACTGCTGCTGGGTAGAGAATGCTGCAGAAACATTGGGAGGAAGCTGTGTTGCTATGGCAACTGGTGTCACTGCTTGGCCATCCTTTCCAGTAACAACCTTTACCTGAAAAAGACACAAACTTTAAAGAGGCACAATATCAATTGAATGAAATGAATGTAAAGTTCTCTAATTGTAAAACGCCTACTGGATCTCACACTATGAGCCAGCTTGTGTAATACCTCATCATTAATGACCTCAGACTGTTCTTCTTCTTCCTCTTCATCTTCGAGGTCCAAGTCATTCTGTCTCAAGTAAGTATACAAAGGAACACAGGGCTTCTTCTTAAAAGCTAGATAGTCCATCATGTTCCCTTGGAGGTGCTGCAGAAAGAAAAGCTCAATCAGGTATTCTTTGAACACTTCCTTGAGACTCTCCATCTTCTTGTTGTGGTGCTCCAAGCACTGTTTTCTCAGCTGGGCAATCTCTGGAGTAGAAGGAGCAATTTCCTCTAACTTCTTCAGAACTTGTTTCTTCACAGTGCCCACAGCCATGCTGGTGGGTGCAAGAGGATTGTTGGGAATCCCTTGGGGTGGACTAGTGAGAGATGGGCTAGATGGTGGAATGGAGGAGGGTATACTGAAAGTTGCTGTGGCAGTGGAACCAGGAACCACACTCTGTGCCGTCTTCTCAAATATCATAGGGCGTGCCAGCTGTCCTTGAATGATACTGCTGATCTGTGGAGGTAGGTTGGAAGTGGTGATGTGACCAGGGCTGCCCAGAGTAGGGAGGGTAGTGCCAGTGGCCACAGGACTTTGAGGTCCGAGGTGGTGGATGGTGCCTCCGGTCTGTGAGTGAGGCTGAGAGAGCCGGCGTTCCCTCACAGAGCCTGGTGCCCCTGCAGGAGCCAGCTGTACCTGGCCAGGTGTGGCTGGGGCAATCTGTGCCAGTCCTGTCCCCTCCTGGTAAACAAAGTGGCCACTTCCTGATGGACTGCCTAAACTGATTTGTCGCACTAACATACCAGCTTCAACAAATCGTGTTGGACTCTGTCCACACACACCCAGAGCTGTTGCAGGTGCTCCTGGCCTTGTAACACCTTGAAGAGGGACTGGGCTGTGCTGGGTGGGACTTTGGGGCTGCATGGGCTGGGGCACAGGTGAGGTGACCTGGATGTAGGAGGATGGAGCATGCTCAAACCTCCACTGAGGTGTAGTATGCTGGAAGCCAGGGGATGCTGGGTTCTGGATGGGAAGCGGGGTTAGGGTGATCTGCTGGTTACCAGTCACCATCTGTCCCACATTTTGTAATGTGATGTTCATATTCTGGCCAGTGACTGGGCTACGACTCATGATTATCTGATAATTGGGTGACTGGGGGGCTGAAGGGCTGGCAGCAGTGGAAAATGTGGTCACAGGAGATTGAGGGTGGTTAACTGTAGCTTGCTGCTGCGTAGCTGCCATGTTTGGCTGCTGCTGCTGCTGCTCCTCCGCTTCAGACCCACTGACAGACTTGGATCTCTGGAGCTGTCGTTGCATATTCTGTGATCCACTTCCATGGTGCATTGCGTGACACTGTTATTATGTCTAAACACAATAATCTGTGAAAAGGGCAAAGCAAAGAACACTAATAAGTGATTTTTAACTATTGAATATGACCCAAAAATGTTCAGAAGGTTTTTTCTAGTAGGTCATCCAAGCATTGCAAACACTAGTAACATATATACCACCTGGTCCCAGATTTCAAATATCTTAATGAATTGTACTTTTAAGTAGGGGTCTCAATAAAACAGTGTAAACAAATCATATGAATTTGAAAACTGTCAGATATCCCTTTAATATCTCTGGGTCTATTGGATCATTGTCTGTAGTGCAACTGCTTGCAGGGTTGCTTTGTCGTAATATTTGATTTTGTATTCGATATTCCATAATCTTCAGATTTTTACATCATTGTGATAATGTAAATGGTAATTGTGTTATTCCTTGATTTGTCAGTTATACAATTTACTGTCTGGCTATTTCATCTACGAACAATTTCTCAATTGATATTCACAAAAAAATGTACTATGCCACAGCGTATGGTGATATATATATATGTGTGTATATATATATATATATATATATATATATATATATATATATATATATATATATATATATATATATATATATATATATATATATTGACTTACTCACTTTCCACCATAAAACTAATTTCTTGTATCCTGGTAAACATAGCCAATTTTAAATACACACATGCAGGGGTAATAGAAATATAGAGGGCAGCTGATTGGCAGTACACCTGACAGCTAGTACATCTACATATTAAAATGTGCTCATTAGGTACACAGATGAGTCCTTAATGGCAAAAACGCAAGGGTGTTTACCTTTAAGCTTATAACATACTTGCAAGCAGTCAGAGGTTTCAAAAGTAAATCTAAATATATCTACAACCCATCTTTAAATAGGTGTGCAAGTTTAAGCGAGCATAAAATAATTAACAATCAATAATACAAATCTAGACTGTGCAGCAATAGAAATGTTATGGTTGACGTAATTTACCGGTGTGAGTCACCCAAAGCCAACCTGCATTTTAAACAAAGGTAATATATCGTTACTCGTACTGATAATGGTGATTGTACAGTTACTGCGGCTGGTATCAGTAAATTACAGCGTTAAGAAATTCTCCAGTTTTATGTAGTCTACAGTTAATTATTAGTCAACACTGACATTAAATTTACAAACAAAATGACCTAAAAAACTATGTTTTCTGGGTAGTCGCTTACATTTTCATTGTTTGTCACGACGTTAACGTTAGCTCCCACTTTCAGTACTGCTCCGGGGCGTAACGTAAGCTAACGCTAGCTAGCTAAAAGCATTTCAATGAGACATAAAATCGCAGTTGTCAGAATAATCAAGTAGGGTAAGAGTTGGGTAATAAATATACTGAAAATACATTGCTAATATTACACTATAAACATCTGCAATGATGTTGTCTGTGCTATTTCAGCAATTACAACGACTTTTGCTACGGGACGCGTGCTAGCTAAGGCTAATGATGTTAGCTTGTTACTGCTAGTAGGCCAGCTGCCAATCAATAAATACATTTTATCACCTCAACAATGTTACTTACAGGGAATGGGGCTTCTGTAGTAGTTTCATAAATCCTATGTCATATTTACAATAAGTCACATGCTGTAACAAATGTTATTGCGCGAAAAAATAAAATATCGATATTGCTAGCGGCTAGTCAATGTTTTGGAGCTAATTTCATTCAGCAACATGGCGACCGCGGCAACCTTTAGGGTAACCCGGATGTCATTCTGTCTCCAGGAAGCGGTAACACCATGAGACGATGACGTTACCTAAAATGGATTATCCGATGAATTTTTGTAATTTTCAGTAATGTATCATAAATCGTTAACCTGGTGTTACTAACAAAACAAAACAGGAGAGATTTAGCAAGCAACAGTAACGGACTTGAACCCATAGCTTTACCAATAAATATTATTTATTTTCATCACACAGTGTGTAACAACTCATTTTGGCAAATTTGACCAGCAAGTAGAAAATGCAATTTCATTAATTCTAACAAACTTGTGTTTAAACACAAACATTTTCACAAAATATTGGCTATGTAATTGTAACAAACTAGTGTACTATTATTGGGCAAAATTCATGTACAAATGAATTAACATACATTTTTTACATTAATCCAAACTTACACCTATAAAACCCCAAATAAGCACAGCTGAAAAATAAAACTAATGTGCACACATACACACAAACAGCAGATAAACATAAGAAATGTGGCATGCAGTCATTACTTAAAAGTACCGCACAACTGAGTCCATTAACAGGGCATCGTTCAATCATCTGTTGCAAAACTAATCTGTTGTAAAATCCCATTCAAATATTTAAAAAAAAACAAAAAAAACTTATTGCACTCTATGATGACTGTAAGACAATTATTCTGTATGAGGTCAAAATATCATTATACCTTACAGCCAATACTATGCTGTGATGAAAAATGTACAAAAAAAATGCAGGCACAGTTTTATTTATATTGCTACACACTGGCAATATTTGGTCATCTCATTCAGAATATTGTGACTCCTGTTGGCTGGAGAACTTTTACACAAATGCTTCAAATACAGAAAAAAGAAATAATCTTTGTTTCAAGTACAACAATCAGTTAAAATCAGTTATTATTTCATCTGATAATTCTATGTGCAAAACACAAAACACACCAACAAATACACTATGTAACAAAACAAAACAAATACTGACAGAAATTGATCTTATCAAAGTTTTCAAACAATTATAACACAATCTGTCTTCAAAGACATGTACAAAACAGGACTTCCAGTCTTTTCTGTGCATTTATGTAAAGATTACAGACTGGGTGGTGGGATAAGAGCAGATGCTCCAGTGGTCATTTCCCTTAAGAAAGATCAAAGTGCTTGTGTGTATTGACAGTCTAGGAGGATTCATTTACATTGAGGAGATGAATGAGTCAAGATAATCCAGTAGCTGTGAGTGCATTTGTAGAGCTCATGGATACTGTTAAGTCTGCAGAGCAGAAAGGCGTCGCTCAATGCACTGCTTACCTGAGAACACAGAGATTAAAACATTCAGATTAGAATAAAATCTCATCAAGATCTAGGGAAAATAACTCATCATCTGATTATAGTATTTTAAGATGCAGTCTTGTGGTTTGTGTGTCATTAGTGCTGCCACCTACATTTGTCTATGCTGTCAATGTCCTTTTGCTCTGTGATGACTCGGGACAGACCCTCCATCAGCAGAAGGGCTCTATGGTAGCGCTGGACTGATGCGGTGCCATAGTGGAACATCTCATCTAAAGCAGCAGACTGTACCTTAATGCAATAAAAACATACATATTAAGGCTAAGATAGAGAGACATACTGGATATATAGTTGATAGAATCTGTTTTGGAGTGAATGTCAACATCTGTTGTGAGGTGAGCTCACCATGTGCACAGTGTGGTTGTAGATGAGCTTCTCTGCCGTGAGTCCATTGAAGCGGTCCATAAGCCTCTGTTTGTCAAGCAAGAAGGTCTGCAGCCGATCGTTGAGGGATCGACAGTATGTTACACAGTTCTTGTACAATTCATTCAGCTTCCTGATCACTGCACAAAGGAAATACAGTATGCAAATTTTGTTATTCTAATAAATATGAACTCACTTTTTTCATCAAGCTTCAACATGGATGCCAATTCTTATCCTGTCAGACTACCACAGCAGAAACACCTGGATAGATCAAGCTGCTCACTGCAATATTAATTCTTTATTTTTTTTTACACTACAACACCGAAAAGCATTTGTTCTTCCCGAATTACTAGAAAATAAAAAAGATTTAACAGACTTTTAAGGTCTACAAAAGGAGTGCTTGATAATCAAAACCAGAGGTCACTGGTCTCACCTTGTTTAACTGTAGCAGAGGGAAGGAGTCTGCCTTGTTTGATATTCTCTTTAGCAGTGTGCAGCGCTGATGACAGAAACTCTTCAGCCTTCATGTACAACACTAACTGCTGTGCATAGCTGGAATGTGCACATAAAAAGGAGATGTCATTTTCACAAAGACTTGTGAAGGAAGAGAGCTACTGTACAATGCTGAAGAAATATAAAAAAGCTTCATGCCTCTCACCTCCATTCTCTACTCAGAACGCTTATCTGATCTGTCACCAAGCTCTGCTCTAGAAAGGAAACATCGGGACTGCTGATGGCATCCAGCCCTGCGTCTTTTGAAGAAGCCAATTCCATGACACAGTGGACAAAAGCCAAGGTGAAACGCAGGTCACTCAGGCCGTCTGTATGAGCCTGCTGCGAAAATAACCAATAAATTACTGTTAATACAGAACCTGTTCATGTGGAATCTGAATTTGTCTATTTTATGTTCATCTGCAAATGTGCGTAATGCCTATAATAACCTGGAGGATTCACCTCACAGCGTCATCATAGTATTTATGTGTACCTCCATGAGTGTATCCTCAGCGAGCACTGGAGGGTGAAAGACCGGACTGCTGTGTGGAGTAGCCTCCATGGCTTCAGTCTCACTGTTTCTACGGCTTCCTCTCTGGAGAAGGCGACTGTTAAGTAGCCAGGTTGAGTGAATGTAACTGGGGGAGCCTGCATTTAAGACAAATATAGGTTAACTCTGATCATCGGAAATCGGAGTGATCGAAAGAGCACGAGGGGAACAGATAACATATAATCAGGTGTCTACTTATTATGTGTTTCATTATTATTTAGATTTTAAAAACTATGTCATGGCCTGGTATAGCAGCAGACTCTAACTTAAATGTGAAAAATCACAGTTTCTTCTTTTACCTGACCAATTCCCAAATGGTTTACCTAAAACTTTACCTGGTTAACAAAGGCACTCAACTTGTGTCGTGCTTCAGACTTTCTAATTGGATAATTACACTTTAATAATTTG
Source organism: Seriola dumerili (assembly GCF_002260705.1). Lineage (NCBI taxonomy): Eukaryota > Metazoa > Chordata > Actinopteri > Carangiformes > Carangidae > Seriola > Seriola dumerili. Next base: position 7,220,416 of record NW_019174272.1, on the reverse strand, counting down.
CATAATTGGTCTAAATGAACCCAAATCAGAGAATGCAGTACATAAAAATCCAGCCTCATTGGATCACTCATAAATATACTTAATAAAGGGACTTCTCACAAACCTCCTACAGGACAAGCTAATATAATGGTTAAAAATGAATTCCCTAAACAGTCAATATTCAGTGTAATCAGAACACTTACCTGAGAACATCCTTGACACCATGGCATCAGGAGGAGTGTTTCCTTTGCCTGGAGAACCTATAGTGAAGACTGCAAGAGGTGGGCTGTCCGCCCATTGAAAGCCTCTACTACAACCAGTAGGTGGAGCTGTAGGAATGAATAAGGAGAGTTCAAGTCAAATGGTTAAGACGGCCTTGGAAAATGTAGTCCAGCTGAACTGCACCCTGTAAATGATATGGTCATGGTCACTGCAGTAGGGAACCTTAAAATAGCTGCTTTGTAACTACTGCAAACATAGAGTAATACCTCACCTCGCCCCCTCAATTATGTGTGTGTTTATTCCTCAATATGTCTTGATTTCAGTATTACTTCACATGACTTTAGACTTTAGAAACTATACTTGGCTATGAATTAATTACCCATGTTTTTTAATCTGTCACTACAACAACAGCAACATAGTCTTACATACAAACAAAGATAAACACTATCAGTAGAAACAGGACCGGCCCTGTTTGGTACCTGTTATATCCATGCTTTTGTCACAGTTATGGCTCTCATCACTTCCCTCTTCAAACAGGTGAGCTCCAACGGCCGCCTTCAGTAGCATGTCAGACAGCCTGCCAGTGCTCAGCGATCTGGACATTCAATACAGCCACAGACACCATCATGAGCGTTTCATAATTTATCAGATGGCATATCTTCAATACTGTGTGACATCTCTAGGTGCTAGACAGCAGGTTTTCCATTCCATTCCATGCCTTATTATGTTGTTATTATATTATCATATAACAACAATTGTTACATTCACAATATTATTATAATGTTCTGACCTTTTAAAAGGACCCTTCTTATTGGCAGATTGCCTGCTGTGGTTGGTCTGGAAAGCAGGAGATGTGCCAAGGGATTGCAGGTCTGTGACTGTCCTGATTCGGTTTGACATTCTTGACTGAACCTGCTGCTGAAAATCAAATGACAGTTGAGAACCATTTGATTCTGCTGTAAGAGCTTGTAATTACTCTATCATAACTCTTTGCCCTTATAGGGAGTATAAAGAATTAGTCACTTTGCTGTTCTGAAGAGAGGTGAAAAAAACAAATCATTCATTTTCGTAATAATATAATAATAATAATGCAATAACATAGATGTTTTAGAAGCTGACCTTGGGACTGGAGGTGTCCTGCATGCCAGGAGAGCCAGTGAGCAGTCCAGTTCTTGTGCTGAGTGGGAGAGTCTGCTCTGAGGTCTTTGGGGTATTTCCCACTACGATACAGAGGATTTGAGATCTTAATAATTAGCAAAAACCAGCAGTGTATTATGCCTGGTTATGAAATCAGTATTCACTGGAACACTTTCTCGAAACCAGAACAGTCCACATCAATAACAAAGAATGAAACAAGCCGAGGCGTGCTCTCTGGGTGTTGTCAAAATGCCTAAATTAAAGTAGATGAGTCAGGCATAGGGAAAGTGGGTACAGAGACAAAAAATCAAATACAAATATGTCATCACAAAACAACTCTGGGAATGTACTGAACATGAGATTCAGATGGTGGAATTTTTGTCAACACCCAACTGACCCTAGTGGCTAGCAACAAGTGACATTGCACTGACAAATTCCCATGTATTGTGTTTGTGTAAGTGTGACCAAGATAGCTGCTGTACAAGAGCTCTGCTAAATAAACATTCCCTACACAGGTAAAAAAAAAAGAAAAGAAAAGTTGATTAAGATGACTACCTAGCGGGGAGCACGGTTGCGGCTGGGCGCCTCCAGTTGCCAGTCTTGGGGAGTTGAGGACATATCCAGGACCTGGAGCTCTACAGCCTCCACATTGTGGGGAGCTTCCACTGCTGCTGCCTGCACAGCACAGTGTGGCCCTGAATGACATGACACATAATTAGATAAAGGCAGAAGAGAAAAAAAAAAGACACTAAGGCAGTGTGAGCGCAGAGATAACACCGCTCAGAGGTTGTACATGCCTGGTGGAGCCATTCAAGCCAACTGGTTGCAGGTTCTGTTCCATACGCTGGTAGTTTTGGATCTGTGTTGGGACAGGAATGGGCACAGAGGGGCTGCACTTACGGCCAACGAATTCAACGGGCTTGCTGCGTGAATGAAAGAAGAATCCAAGGAATCACACACACAGAGGAGCGAGCACGTAGGAGTGTTTTTGATGGTTTTATATATCAAAGGAAAACAGCAGTGCAATTAATAACAGCCTCATAAAGTACATTAAATAGATATGCTATACATAGTGTTGGATTTATTATGCTGACACTCATCATCTATCTTTGAGCACCTTCATCTTCAAGACACTAAAACCTGCTTAGCTGTCTCTTACCTAACGGGCTTGGAGGGAGAGTGTAGGAGGGGAGAGGGTGGAGGTGTCTTTCCTGCAGGCCCGGGACCTCTCTCAGCGACCAGGGAGCTCCTGGAGAGAGCGTAAAAATATATTTGTTTGCTGTAGTAAATCTATGTGACATATCACGCATAATGATGTATTAGTTAATATAGAAAAAACAAACTGTTCAGCAACCATTGCCTGATGTGGGACACTGACAAGATATTGTGCAGCTCTATCAGTGACAAGGGTTGAACTTTTTACTCATGTTTTTGTTGAGGTTCACATGAGAGGTCTGTTCTATTGTTTGTGCGCAACTCACCCACTGTATATAAGGCAACTTTCAATTGGTGACCCAACATCCACTTCACATGTGTACTCACCTACGAAGCAGTGAAATAGAAGTAGTCAGACTTCAACAAATAAATAAGTGTGTAACAGGCCGATGTGAAGAAAACATGCACAATAAAAAAAGATCTATGGAGTGAGAGTGAGGTTCAGAGGTCTTACTGGGAAACTGGGCAGGCACCATGACATAGTCATCTGTGTAAGATGAGGTGTTCCTACTGTCTTGATTGGCTATTTCTTTCAGGAGGAAGCCAGCGGTGTTTTGCGTAGGCGAGTACTGCGCTTTGGGCTGGAGGCGGTGCATCTCTCCATCGGAATGCTAAGAGAGCGTAGAATTAAGTTTGATCAGATTTAACTATGGGAAATAACAGGGAAACTGATACACAATGAGTATTTCTTTTACGAGATATTTACATTTCACATCTTTTACCAAGTGGCTTTTGTTCTACCTGTCCAACATGAGAAAGTAGTACATACTTGAGGTGAGGCCAGATGGGATGTGGAGGAGCTACTAGAAGAACTGCCTGAGCCTGAGCTGGGATAGGAGACCATGGGAGCTGGAGAGCCTGTCAGAAAAAGTGCTTGTGTTAGGACCCTGGCTGTAAACCCAGATAATGATAAATAGATGGGAGAGATACTGACACAAACGAGGAACAGTACGTACATTTCTTTGTGGATGAGCTCGTCTCCATGAACGGATGGTGGAAAAACTCATCTGTGAGTGTAAAGATTTACATGTAAGAGAGGCTTTTTAAAATCAAAATTATGAAAAGGGTTCTAGATGTTAAAAGGCAGGGGCTTACCAAAGCTGATCCGTTCTTTGTGGTTCCTCTGCAGCAGCCCCAACAGCAGGTGTCTTAGGTTACTAGAAGTCTCCTTTGGGATGCTGGGAAAACACAGAGGTTTCCTATTTAGATTAACTTTGATCAATAACACTACTATTAATATAAATCATGGAAAAATCTAAACACTGGAGAATAGATAGAATAGACAAGAGGAATAAAACATTGTGTGTATAGTGTGTTCACTGTGCTTGCATTTTGTTGCTGATATATGTGGCCTAAAAAGAAATAATATTTAGGTCAGTTGTGTTTCATAAGCTCAGAGCGAGCTGTAAAATATGTGATTTTTTTAATCTAATTTACGGTTTCGGTGCAAAACCTCAAGGCGTCATGACACTCAGAGTCAGTGCAGGCTGTGAGTGCGTGTGTGTTTGTGTCTGTGCTGAGCTATGTGGGTCATGTGGAAAATGATAGCCGTGCAGGCCACTAACTGGCAGCTCGGAGCAGGTTATATATAGAATGACAAGAAAACAACAAACCGTGCCTCCTCACACACAAACAGGGTCTGACTTATCACCCAGCTTTATCACTCCAAAAAGATAAGCATGGCTACGAGCCATACACAGGCTGGCAAAATACACCATGAAAACAATGGGCAAACAATCCATTAATCCCTTTGAACATTTTTCCATGTCTGACTTCTGAAAGTCAAAGATTCAGTTTTCACAATGACTGTCCAAGAGAACTGATTGTAAAGGCCGAAACAGAGAGTTTCACATTACAAATGAACAACACCACATATATAGAAATATATACAGTATATATATATATAAAAGACAGGACACTACATTTGCATAGCATTATACAGTTGCTGGATTTTCAATTGTGTGAGTGGTCGATCGAGAATGTTCTGGATGATCTGTCCCGTCAGGTGTCTGTAGCAGTTTCTTCCACATTGGGACTATTTTTAGCTGTGGTATGAAAGTCGTGGATTTATTGAGTGCTAATGTGTGTGCATGTGTCTGTGTTTTGTAAAGCGTCCATGTGCACACTGAACACCATTCATATACACACAAATTTATGTACAGGCACAGGGCAGATTAATGTCAGTCATTCATCAGCAAACTAAGCGCAGAGAAGACAGATCTCCCTGTAATGCACGTTTACACGCCTCTCTTATCATCTTCCCGTGCATATCGTGCATGTACAACATATATCTGTGTCGGCACGAGATTATACAAAGGTGCACTCACCTGGGTAACAGGGTCCTGTTGCTTTCGTAAAAGAGACGGAGCTCCTGCGGTGTGCTAGCCTACACAACACACACACACACACACATACACACACACACAAAATATGAGTTAAATTTGAAAATGACCATGTATGTGTACACAGTATATGCAAATGAAAGCAGCCCCACCCTTACAAACCAACATTAGAATAGATAGTGATAGTGAATGATAGTGAAATGTTTGCCAACATCATTGCAAATTGCAAAAGTGCCAAAGTGCATATAGTCCAAACAGAAACAATATATGGGTGTTTGATGATCCCACTCAGGACAAAGTGGAATGCTGGGAGATGCCAGCTAAGCCACCTAAGTAAACATCATCATCAACATCATCATCAGCTAACCTCACACTGACCCTTATCTCAACTCATTGACCTGCCTGGTAAAAATAGATGTCAGTCTTCCCTCTCAGTCTCAGGGAAAATGCATTCAAGGAAACTGCAACATAAATAACCTCTCAACAGGTACAAAAGGTCATATGACAGAATGTTCTCCTCTCACTGCTGATACATGGGAACAAAAAGGGATTCCAGAAAAAAAAAAAAAGAAAAATTAGCACGTGTCTATACCCAATCACAGCAGAGCAATCTGCAAATAGCAGTTCAACAATTTCATCTGAGAATCCACGTGAACAGATGTAGAAAGTAATACGAAGCGTTGTGAAACAATATTTACTCTGGGTTCAGAGAAATGGCTGACAGCCATTTCCGCATGCACCCCCCCCCAATCTGTAAACAAGGCTCTCCTCACAAGTAGTCAAGCTGTTCCCACATTTTCCAGCTAACAACACTGGATATCAGGGAGAGTGTCACCCGGCAAACAGGTGGTTTTCAGTGCTTGTGGATCATATCGTTTCTCTGTGTTGTGAAAGGGATGGATCATGTCCTGTTTTATGTTGACAAACTGAGTCTGCCCTTTCTAGGAACTAAAGCAAAACTATTTCAGGAGTATTTGCAGTTATGTAAGGGACCACAGCAAACATTTGTTGGGGGAATTGCTAAATCTATTTACCTAAACACCTAAAAAGAGTAATGTTACAGTTTTTGTATCTGCATGTGTGCATGCTCACGTGAAATGGTGCCTTCCCAGTCAGACACTGGTACACAATAGTGCCTATGCTCCACAGATCAGCCTTGGCATCATAGTTCTGGGACATGATGACCTCAGGAGCCTGTGTCCAGACAAACACAGCTTACAGATTAGAGACATGGTGACATTACACCGAGTTGGCACAGGAAACCAGAGTAATAGACCTTTAATACTCACCATGTACATGGGAGAGCCACACAGCGTGGCTGCCATAGTGTTTGTCTGGAGATGACGTGCAAACCCAAAGTCAGCTGGAGGGTAAGAGAAAGAGAAGAGTTTGTGTACATGTCTGTGTGTGTGACGAATTAACTCACACCACCATCTTCGTTAAAACAATGCATTTTCACAGACATACTATTCATTCAGGTCTTCTAATACTCTGCATGTTAAAGTCATTACCAATCTTAATGCAGGTATTGATGGAACTGGACCTGCGCCCCTCTGGGTGGCAGAGCAAGATGTTCTGGGGTTTGAGGTCTCTGTGGAGGATGCCTTTACCCTGCAGGACCTTCATGGCCTGAGCAATCTGCTGTAGGAATACACGGATGGTGTCCTCACTTAACGTGCCCTTAGCTGTGGATCAGAGGGATGAAACACGTACATTAAGACGATACAGGACGAAGTCTGCATGGCAGCGTATAGAGAGTTTGATATATTGCAGGGTGTGTAGATACATGTGAAGAGGTAAAGGAAGTTATTTATTCCTAATATGTTGCCCTCGCATAAGTACCCCAAGTACTTTAGTGATGCAACTTAATATCATTCTAATAATCAATTTATTATTATTACTTAACTAAATACATTATTATTTGTCATCAATAGAACCTTTTTTCTTTTTACATGTTTATGAAACCAACTGGCACACTTGGTTAAAAGGTTATTGTCTTGTGGCCTTTTACCATGCAACTTACTAGTTTACTAGTCTATTGCACATCAAAGATCTTAGTAGTGATGAAAGTGACTTACTAATTAGTTAATCAATTGACATTAATTGGTACTATTCTTGACAACTGATTAATCGTTTAAGTCACTCTTTTTTAGCACAAACTCACCAAACTCACACAAACTTTTTTGTCTTCTATAAGTAAGTAAATAATATTTGAATTCTGGACTGTTGGTCCAACAATTTCAGTGTGTCAACTTGGGCTTTGGAAAATTGTAATTTTGGAAAATCATACTTTTCACTATTTCTAACATTTTATGGATCAAATGATTAATTGGAAAAAATAATCTACAAATTAATAACGGGGGAAAATATTTGTTGGTTGAAGCCCTTGATCTCACTTAAAAAGTGGATTTAATTTGTTTGTTCTCACACTCTCGTCATAAAATCCAATATGATGTAAGGTGGCATCAGCGTCACAGCTGTCATACTCTGAGGAAGAGAATTTTGTTTATGATGAGGCTCCATTTGGAAATTAACGTGAACAACACCTGACACGCTAGCGACCCCCTCCTACAGGGGACATCCAGTATTTCTAGCGGCAGTGTTTTTCCACCGGAGCACAGGGGATAAGTGAGTGACAGATGGGTGAGGTCATGTGAGTGCTCCGTGAACCCTGCCAAGTGTGACTGAGTGTTGTGCTGCAAATAGCTGGATGTGCCTTCTTGGCAGGGACAGAGAATGGGCCAGTCTACAAAATAAGAGACTCTGGCATGATGGTAGAATTAGACCATCACTCTACATCAGCATTTAAATAGACACACCGACACCAACCAAAAATCAACTTAATACCCTCAGCTGCGTCATCATATTTTGATACAGCGTTTGAAACTTGAGGCAGAGTGAATTTTAAGTGTGACACAAGTTACACTGAAAGCCAAAGACATAAAAAATAAAAGCTGGGAGTTACTTTTGCTGCTTATTTTCTACTGGTTTCTACATAATTTGTAAGAAAAACATAGAAAAAACTTGACCACAAGTCAAGTTGAGGGTTTTAATTTTATCTGGGTTAAGTACTCGGGGGTATTAGAGATAATTTACCCACTGACCTGTTGGAACATTAAACCTGAATTCTATCGTTGTGCTGGCAAAATCCTATTATTCCTTCAAAACACTGAAAAAGCTTAGCCAAGCCTCTTAAAAGCCACACTAACCCGCCAGTACAGAATGCCGCTCCAAATATGTTTACAGCTAACAAACTGTGAGACTGGCACTCTCTTGCAACAGTGAGGAGTGGTGTCAATATCCCCCTTTATGCTTTGACCACAGGTGAAATGGAAAACTTTACTGTAGTGAGATGTGAGCTATATTAAACTCTGCGTGATGTAGCAGACTTACAGTGAAGGTACTCTGCCAGGTCACCTCCATTGCAATACTGAAAAGACAAGGAAGACAAGCCTTATTAGAAGCTTTGACAATGCCACCTAATTAGTGAATGTGATTTGCATAAAAAACAGAGCAGCCATTACCAATTCTAACACAACTCACCTCCATAACGAGATACACACATCCTCCCATTTCCTGTTGATGAGATAAAATGCAAATTATTAGCTGAAATACACTAATTGTGAGTAGTAAACTAATTCATAACTGATTTGATGAATGGTAATAAATACATCATATTTATGTAATGAAGAGAGATGGGTAATTAAGACTTATACCAACAATAAATCAATGCAGCTGTCGCCCCTGATTACACAACAAGTGACATCACCTCATTTCTTAGACTTTGTTTTGGCCTGTCACCAGCAGTGCTTCTAGAAATCCTGGGCCCTCTGACAACAACTAGTTTTGGGCCCCCTAAGTCATCCAGGAACCCTCCCTAATTTGACACCCTGTGTGTCGCCATGGAAAAAGTCACAGAGCGGCGAGGTGAGATGGGGTGGGGGAAGTTTAGGGTGTCAGTCCCACCTGACTTGAGCAGAGAGTGGGGGAGCAAGCTGAAACTTGTTTGTCTTTTACATCACCGAGTCAAAGTTAGTATGCTCTGTGTATCGAAGTTATTGTATAAAACACCTTAATAAGTATCACTGTAACAGATAACAGAGAGCACATATTGTTCAGATACCAGGTGAATTAACACATTACCATCTCAATCTAAAGCCATTATCCTTGCATGTTGTTGCGTGCCTGCTGGGAGACGACACGCTGCTTTTAAAGCCATTGTTTAGCTGGCTACACCCTGCCATCTGTCAGAAACCCTGATCCCATGTGTGGCTGTCTGGCAGGTGTCAGTAAGGTGAGAAGAGGAACGCACACACACTCATGCAAACTAACATCCAAGCAAATGGTTAATGTTCCGAGTGTTGTGTGACCTGTTTTACAATTTAATGTTTGTACTCTATGGCATACAGGAAAACACCCGACAAACTCTCTACAGTCTTTTACAATAATTAATTTGAAGGAAAACTGTGTAATATAAACTACAGCTCCAGTTCAGGTGACTGAGGCCTGCCAGCTCCATAAAAAACTACAATATCCATCAGCCATATCTGCATTACATAAGCAAATGACGTTTAATGTTTCCGCAACATGTCAACATTTGCAACATGTGGCTGGGTTATGGTTAGGCCTACAGTATTGTTGTGCATGTGTATTACCGTTAATGAGGAAAGGTACTGTGTGAGAGGAGAGAGGGAAGGCCAGCCATTCTCACCTGATAGTCAAGTAGTCTAACAATATTTTCATGTTTGAGTTCCTAGAGGAGGTAGGAAAAAACATTTTAGTTAAAGGTACACTGAGAAACCGGTGCAGAATGTATGTCAAAATTAAAGAAGTGATCATTACCTTTAAGATTTTGATTTCTTTACCAAGCAGAGACTGGGATTTGGCCAAGTTTTTCTTATTGATACACTTCACAGCAACCTCCCAGTCACGTCTCTGAAAAAAAGTTTATAAAAATCAGAGCTTTACATGCAGCATATCAACAATGACCAGACAAGTTCCAAATTTGTCTCGGTTATAAAAGTTACCTCTTTATGTCTGCCTTTGAAAACAACTGCAAAGGCACCGTGGCCAATCAGGTCTTTCCTGTTGAACTCAAACTTCCCGACGGACTCCATTGGTAATAAAAAAATAAATAAACGCGTTAAAGTATCCGAGCAGGTTCAGGAGGCTGATTTTCCAAGAGAAACAGACGTACGATCCAACGACACGTCCCTCGTGCCGGTAAATCCCATGTCATTGATTATAAAGTACTGTCTTCACACGTGACAAGATTCATAATCGAACCTAAATATCGATGACAACATTACGAAGTTTCCGTCAACACAAAAAGTTAAAACAACGTGCGCAGGAGTAAAAAAAATGTGTGTAAACAAAATGTAAGCGAGCCGCTGTGTGTATTTAACGGTTAAAATGAGTTCCTGTCGCTTCTCTAGAGCCGGTACAAGTTAAAAAGTTACAGGTTTGCAGTTAAATGCTGTTTGTATTCAGAAACTGAGCTCAGATATTATGATCTTCCTCACCTTTCTACCCATCTGCTGGAGTTATTCATATCTCACGGCGAGCATGCGCAAACAGGCCGGCAGACGTTTGACGATGGCGCCTTCAGGGACACCTCGTAAACTCACAATTCGATGTCTTAATTTGGCAAACACTTATTTTTAAATTCTATATCAAGAAAGAATCATTATCTAAAATTAGTGTCATGGTGGCTTGTATGTCTAAGTCTTATAATACTGTCACTGGTCAAAAATACACTTTGTACATACACTCAAATTAAACAAAGCTTACAGATATATTCAAAAATTGCTAAAAACAACTTCCAACGTAAAATGAAATTCATCACAATCCAACACAATTACCCTCAGTTAGTGAGGGAAATTCCGTCTTTCCTCCATTAGCTTAGTGTAACATATTCAAGCAGAGTAATACCCGCCACAAGGCCCAATTAAAAACAGGACTGGCCTTCAGCTGTCAAACCAAAGAGGCCATCAAGACACCTTCACAGGAAGTGTTTGTCCCCTCAGGATTTCTGTAACCTTGCTCGGCCTAGTGCTCTCTACTGACACAAAACATTTTAGGCATTCATGGCAGGGGCCTACTGTCTCACAATCCAATGATGCTTAAACACAACAGAAACAGTAGCATAGATACCTGCCACTGCCAAACTGTTGTTTGTTTCAAGAAGTCATTGGTGAGGTTCTGTCCAATCCAGTTGAATCAGTCACATTGACAGTAACTTTCCGGTTTTGGTATTCTGCATAGTCGCCCTTAACAAAAATAGATTAATAATATATAATAAAATAATTCACAGGTACACACACAAGTATCCACCAAATAGCATAAGGCATACTGTAATAAAGACGACACTGATTCCTTGTCATAAACATTTTTTAATAAAGATAATTGGAAGCACAAACCATAGTACCATAAGACAACAATCATCGGAGGCCATATACAGGCTTAGAAATACTGAAATATTTAACTTTAAATCTGACAAGAAAAGTGAGCGCAGAGTGACCTACAGTAAATCCTGTTTTAGGAAACTTAATGTTGGTACAGTGTAAGATCAATGGCATTTTAAAACGTGCCATCTCCCTCCATTCTCACAGTATGTTAAGAAAAAAAAAAAGCAACAACCTCATCAAGTCCCTCTGTTGCAGAACATATTTCATATTTTATCGTACAAAAAATTTATGAAAATGTAAAAGAAATTAGCAACAGAATAGCTAGAGACGCCATAAAACTTCACAGAATTGTGTCCAAAACACAACCAGTATTCACTATTCATCAAAAAAGCAAAACATACTGCAGCTTAGTAAGATGTGAGGTACTGCAGTCAGTTCATTTAGGAAAGAAAACACACAAATAAACACAGAATTTAACATGAGAACACACTGATTGTTGAGCTGTGACACTTTAAAAGGAGACATGATAAAGAACTCAGAACTCACAAAATAAATAAATACATTATACCAGAATAACATAGGGTCTAATTCACTGCTACTTCATCCACATCTGGGGACAGCACAACATAATATTGTGTTGTGCTGTCCCCAAATGTGGATTAAAGCTGTATGAATCAGGTGAATCTTTGAGAAGTTCATCCAGGTAAAATTGGCAATTTGTCCTTTATGTTGATGAATACTGTTAATAGCTGTTGAAGCCATTATGTCGTTGATTTTAAGGAATAAATCTAACACTATAGTTAAAGAAAATTATACTTTAGTTTATACTTTCCTTAGTCTTTTTCTGTCTAAGGTTATGCATTTGTCTCCAAACATACCCTGAAAATACTTAACATTACCATCTCAAATTTTAATGTTACATTTTCTGCATGTAAATTAAAGCAGACATAATCACACTAGTTTACTGTGTGAGACATGTCAAAACATGTCACTGTGATTTAAAGGAATAGATTGACATTTTAAACAGTAGGCTTTCCTGCCGAGAGTTAGATGAAAAGATGTATGCTAAAAATGAGGCTACCCCTATCATCAGATGGCATACGTTGGCATGTTAGCTTGGTTGAGCACAAATTCTGGATACAGGACACAGCTAGTCTGGCACATAATGCTAAATATGCAATATGTTGTTTTTACACCTTGTTTACGCTTTTTTTTTTTTTATAGATTAAACAAAGGCAATATTACACATTAACTACTGAGCTTTGGAGGTGGTGGTAGGCAGGTTTTGTTACCTATGGACAGTGCCAGACCAGCTGTTTCCAGTCTTTGTGCTAAGCTAAGTGAACTAGCTGCTGGCGTTAGCTTCATATTTACCATGTAGACATGACAAGTGGGTTCAGTCTTCACATGCAACTCTTGGCAAGAGACCAAACAAGTGAAATTCCTAAATGAAATATTCCCTTAAATAAACTCTGGCCAACCAGTAAATCAACTGCAATATACAGATGGACGAGGCAGCAGACAACTGAGACGCTCCACTACAGAGAGCGTCATTGCCAGACCCTGAATTACCCTCATGGATCTTAAGACTCTGTCACTTCACTGACCTTCTCCTCAGAGATCCCTGCTCTTGATTTTGGGAACACAAAATGTTTTTATGACACAGTAATCAGGCACAGTCCTTAGAGTCTGTTTGTCTTTAAATGCAAAGTTATTATTCAGTCACACAACACCTCATTTGGCAGCACTTTCTCTTCAATGGATGAGAATCCAATTCATTACATAACATAGTGGGAGAATGCTCTGGCCAGTGTTTGTCGTTCTACACTAGTGAGCTTCAGATTGCTCTCCTGCCACAGACAGAAATGGTGATCTGTGGTTCTACACTGCGGAGAGGTCGATACGATTGGCTGAGTTGGTGCTTTTGTCCCATGTGTTCATCTTGGTGGGATTCACGCCCTCCTTGTTTCCATTCATCTAGATTAGAAGATAGGAAGGACAGAGTTTGACTCAGGCAGCCGAGAGGAGAACAGTTCTTTTTTTATTTAGTTAACCTTCAGCATGAGCACTCACAATGTCAGAGTTGAAGGGCTTCACATTGATGTTTCGGATGGAGCTGCTGGTCAGAGACCACACCTTGGTTTTGTGTTTGAAAGCAGCTCTGACCTACAGAAAGAAGTAAAGCCATGGACAATAATGGTGACAAATGGCACACAAGGTATGTACAAATACACTCATTTTATAGCATCACTCTAAACCTGAAAATGGATCATAACAGAGAACAATGTCCCTTTTCCAATAATTTACATTTACATCTACATGCACTCATTCAGCAGACGCTTTTATCCGAAGTGACTTACAAGTGAGGGACAACACTAAAGCTTCAAGATGTTGAGAGTAGAGAATTATTTACCTCAGAGTTGAGAAGACAGTGAAATAAGAAAACAAAGAACCCCTAAAGAAAAAGAAAACATGTCAATTTTAGGAGGAAATTCACAAATGACTCCTCACAATTTAGAAAAGAAATTATGCTGTGGTGAAGGACTTACTTGTAATGAGTTGAACACAGCAAAGATATATAGGAATGGCAAAGAGTGTGTGTTGACAGCAAGAACACCAAAGATCCAGGAAATGCCGAGTATAGGCAAGAGCACAGCTACTGCCTTTGCAGTCAGCCTTGGAACAAAGTAAGAGACAACCATGTTTATATTATTAGATTGTTAGCTTTTAATAAAAGGACAATATTAAAAGATTTTTGGTATGATCATGAAAAGAAATAAACTCACTTGACTGCATTGGCATCTCCATGAACCTTGTAATTCTCTCCACTGATGCGAGATATGATCCTGGTCACAGATATCAGAATGCCTATGTTCACCTGAATACATTTAACACAGAGACACGGGAGATGCGATTTTGTGTGTTTCATTCTTGAATAAAATAAAGTCTTTGTGTGAATACAGACGAAACTGTTGATAAAACTGTAAAAAAAGACAAATGCTAGTTTTTGCAGATTCCTCACCAAAATGACAAACAGAGCCGGTGCCACAAACGCCCAGATGGCTCCATTCTTCATTGACAGCCAGCAGCTGAGAAAGCAAGGAGAGGTGCAAGAGTGAAAAATCAGACTGTGTTCCCTTCCAAGCAAAAATGCTATAATGCTGTAATGTAAATATGGAATGACATACGTGGTAAATGTTAACCTAAAGGCATTGGAATAACATTAATGACACAGTTGTTTCCAATTTATTTCCACAGGTGATGTAATTCTTTCACAATGCCACCGAGCTTAAATAGAATAAAATTAATATAAGTCAGACTTACTTGTCAACCTCGCCGTAACTGTCCAGAGCTGATGTAATGGACACCACGCATATTACCAAAGGAGAGCCTGGTGATAATCAAAGCAACACACATGTTACACACTCACAAATGTCACATAGTCCCCATGACTGGATTTACCTGCTAAGGGGCCCTGGGGAAAAAAATGTGATGCAGAGCCCTGTTCACTCCTTATTTCTCCCACTCTCCTTGCACTCTTTATGTACCCTGTTGTGTTCAGGTACCAGTCAGATACAGGGTCTACACTCTTCATAACATTGTTCCATATTGCTACTTGTGTTCAGAAACTCCACAGGGTGCGTTCAATCAAATCTAATCAAGTCATACACTACATGTGAGATTTTGACCAGTTCACAAGGCTGGTGATCAACACAATTTACCAACACTCTTATGTTCTTAGGACTGGGCTGGAAACAAGAGGGTGATTTATGAATCATCTGAAAACAGCCGAAAAGGGTCTGACATACAGGTTATGACAGATTTAAACCACATAGTGATTACAAAATGGTGTTTTGACTTCCACAGTGTCATCCGAACATATGCCTCAGTTCATTTTAACAAACAGCCTTGTGGCCTTGTTAAACACAGCGACACATGGTAAACTCCACCCATAGTAGCACAGCGGTTTTATTTATCTGCTGCTCTGCTAATTGCTCATTTCCACGAAAATAGCTCATTTCATTCTACTGCCTTGATCTTTTGGTTTGCCAAGCCTGAAGGTTTGTAGCACGCTATACTGCAAGGAAACTTTTACTTTGGGACAGGAAATGAAAGATAAAGTAGTCAACAGACCTTATCACAGCTAATAGAAGCAGCAATTCATTATAAAATGAGTATTTACTTTTTATGTATAACAGCTATAGTTCTGTCAGACAAGTCTCCAGCACATAATTTGCAGTTGGCCACACAAAATGAAAAATTACTCTGGCTAGAAGAAAGGAAGTAATAAAAAGGGATCGTTTTTCCACTAATGGGTTCAGCATGTGAAGGAGAGACTATGCATTCCCCAGCAGCCAAAGACAGTATACGTATGTCCCAGGTTCTTTTTATCTGTCCATCAACTCCAGTTCACTGAGATCAGGAGAGCCAATTGTTATGCTGGAATTTTGTAACTCAAAGCAGATTCAGACCCAAGAGCAGGGTCACAGTTATTTACCTGCCACAAATAATATTTGATCATGAAGGTGAATTAAAAAATACTGAGGTCATATTTACAGTAATGGGCTGGCATAAGGAAGAGGCAGAACACTGGGACATTAAAATACAATGGCATACTGTATTCTTGAAACAACAAGCAAGAAAACGAAAATCACACAAACACCAAAACAAAATCACACAAGGAATACATTACAGAAGTAAGACTGGTATCTTTCTTAGCAGACCTACCCCAGCCAATGCCATAGTAGTAGAAGTGTTTGCTGCCCTCGGAGCCGAACACCTTCACCACCATACTGTAGAGGTGGAGGCCCTCCACCAGCATCCAGGCGAAGGCGCTCAGGAAGAAGAAGTGGAGCAGGATAGCCATTACCTTACAAGGCAGCTGGGACAGGGGACACAATCAGCCTTTTACCATTAAAATATTCAATTTTTTATTCAATTATTTTGTATGCCTTATTATTAAAAAGTATTTTGCTAATTGCCATTAACCTTTTATCTTTTCCTCAATCCTGTTTTCATTTCCATTTTTTTTCCTTTTAGATTTATTATCTTTCATTCATGATTTTTTAGTTGTAGTCGCAAAAAGCTGCATTTTACCACATTTTACATTTTTACGCCATAGTCCACTTCATACATCATCTCAGTATTTAATCTAATGATCTCAAGATTATTAGAATCAACAACAAAATCTGTACCGTGTACCTACCGTGCCCGGGTCGAAGCGAGCGCTGATGAGCAGTAAGATCTCGGCCACCAGGATGGCGAAGGACAGGTTGGCGTGGATGTGGTAGCGCTGGTTACGGATGGTACTCACTGACCTGCAGAGCAACGCAAGGACAACATCACATTAACTTAGTACCAGTGCCATATAAAAGATAAAAGATGTGTGTTTTGAATACAGATATACAGTACATGTACTGTACATGTTAATGACCAGTAGTTTTATGTAATAAAATATGCAGTATATGTTAAACACAGTACATTCAGCTCATGTGTGACTGATTGAGTGATTACTCACGACAGGACTGCAAAGGTGACCAGAGTGATGGCAAGACAGAAGATGGAAATTGAGCAGCCAACATAACCAATGGCTGATAGTGCCACCCGGTGGCCAGTAGTGAGCTGTGCAGGGAGACAAACCACCATCAACAAGGGACAAAAAAACATGTAAAAACCCAATTATTTTGCCTACATGATGGGTCGGTACATTGTGCCACCAATGCACATGCATAGCTAGCTAACCTGTTTCATTCAGCCTGTATCATTAGCCAAGGAATTCAAAGGGGCCATGTAGAGAACACAATACTGACTCATATTAGTGTTTCTCAGATTATTTTCTCAGTCGTAAAGCTTTAGCAAAACCCTCTAGGGTTAAATATAGTAAACTAACATTGGAATTACAAGTCACTTCTTTGCAATAGTAAGAATTCATATATGCCCGTTTTTTAATCCATATTTTAGATACAGTTACAAACCTATTTTTTATGATTCTGGGATAACCAAATTATGCATTTTCCAAGAGGCTAAAGAGTCAGAGACAGTGATAATTGTGTCCTTCCATATGCACATATCCATTGCATATGGCCTTGTGCATTGGTGCTGTTTTGGAGCTCAGGCTATTTTAAGGATTTGGGTTTGATTCTCCATTAACTGTCTTCATATGTGCCTTGTCATTACGAGGGCAGAGGAGTCTCAGCCTTCCAGAAAAGGGATATGTGGGATGTTCCCTCGCAGCTGAGGGATAAGGCAGCCCACTAATTAAAGACTGGCTGAGGGAAAGTATAGCATCAAATGGACTTGTGCTCCTTAAAATCTGCACTGGCCCACTTAACTGCAACAAGAAGTCCTCTATTTAAAGAAGCCATCATGGATGCTGACAATACTCCCATGGCACATATTCTTGGATAACAAAGATTTAGACTTAGGTGACTATGTACTGTACATAGGATTGTCGTTCCAAGTTGGTCTTTATGTAGATAATGTAAATGTAAAATACTGCAGGACAGTGTTCAGAGAAAAGGAGAGAACAGAAGAGAAGAGAACAGAAGAGAAGACAAGAATAAATGTTATCCCTGATGTTTTGTAAGGACAGTTTTTGGTCTCTTGAGAGACTGTGGTCCTTGAGGAATGGACCACTGACCTGTGTAGCGACCCAAAAAAACCACACTTAATCATGGTTGTCCAGAGTACTTCTGTATAAAACCACAAGTGAAACCGACAGTGTGACTGTGTAGGTCTGCTTACTGCTGACCTACAGGGGGGGAACCAGAAACTGTCCAAAAGCTGCAGTGGGGGCCTCTGGTTGGTGGGTTACAGTGTGGTAAGCCACTGCTTCCTGCCCAATTATGCTCCTACAAATCTACTTATTTTGTGACAAAGACACAGAGGGAGGGACACTCTTTTGTGTGCGGCTGGGATAAATCTCCTCTAAGAAGTAGGTGGTAGTTTACTGTTTCTGAAAATTTCTCAACAACAGATTTAAGGTAAAGCATTATGGTGAAAATCATCAAGGAGCCTTTGTCACAGCAGACATTTCGACTTGTTGCAGCAGGAAAAGCATAGGTGCAACTACTCATTCTATTCAAATGTCCCAATGAGCCATGGAAAATACCAGGAAAATACCATAGACTATGGATTATTATAAGAACTGGATACTGGATTCAAAGATGGTGTCCATGCTTTTGAACGAAAATTGCTCCCACTCGGCCCATAGACTTTATGTTGGGATGACATTATGCACATAAATCATGCTTTTCAAGGCTCAGGAAAAGTTTTACAAATATAAAAACTCCATGGATAGAGAGATTTACTATCTTATCTTATAAAGTTGGTCTATGGGGAAAATGTTTTTTGATCCACATTATTGTGAGATGTCAGTGGGACACAGCAAGTCTAAGTGCTGGCGTCCTATCGAGCTCTATTAATACAGCGACAGCCAGGACACTGACACTGAAGCAACTAAATAGAACCCAGCTTGAACTTTTCCTTCTCTGACATGTCATAATGTCCTCTGTGAAAAAGGCCTACGTTAAACCTAAAATAATGAATTCTATTAGACATTTGGGGGCAGCACAACAAGCTATAAATAAAACACTGACATATTATGACCTTATGAAGTTGATGTGGCCAATGTTTTAGCAAACAGTTGCCTATTCCACACCCAAGAGACATGGCCTCCTGTTTCTGGCTTCCTGGTGATTCTAAGCGCAATATTTCCTCTTCTTTTGGCTATTTAGCAGCTAAATGCTCCACTATGTTTATCAGCCAGTTGCTAACGTTGTCTGTCTGCCATTTGATGGTGAGCAGTTAGCATACACTGGGTCTATTAGAGCTTTTTCACTTAAGAGAGCTGGTTTTAAGGTTCAGTTTCTGAATACAGGCTGTGTCCATTTCTCTGTGGACTGAGCGCTTTGATACTTTCACAGCATTAATACAAAACCTAAACCTGCTTTATAATCAAAAAAGACATGGAAATCTCACTTTATACAATAAGGGACCTTTAAAGTTGTGGGCAGTAAAGCCAGAACAATAAACTGAAAGAAACTAAAGCACTCCACAGGGCTGAAGGGAACTGCAGAGTCTAGTGATAATACTTTGTGCTCACATTAGACATAGACATTTGATCAGTTATTAAAAAAAATACAAAAATATTAATTAGAGCAGCTTTAAAGTGCAGCCAAAATGTTGTACCTTTAAGGGCACTACTTGCATAAGGATGGCAAAATTGGTGAGGTGGTTGCACAGACATACAGAGTACGTCATGTTTCCATCTGAGCGCACACAACCTTCGTTGGACCACACTCCCTCATTTGAACTGAAAAGCATGACAATTAGGAATTATTTACAGACAAAATATATTCAGAAATATATCAACATAGCAATGTTTGCACGGAGAGAAAATACAGTAAACAGAAAAAAACTAGACATGTTTTTTTTTATAGGAACACAGCTGGCAGAGATCACTCAACATGATCCACTGTGGGAGGCACACAGTGACATTTCTTTGCAGAATTTACCAGGGCAATCTGACAGGACAATCTAATAATTCACATTTTTCTTGAGTTTCAGGGCAAAGAGGAGTAAGGAGAGGAAACCTTTGAATCCAACTAAAACACACTCCCTTTTAAAATGATTTATGCTTTCTAAATAGTGTTTTGGCTCCATTTATCAGATCTTCATATTTTTACAGAGTGCTGTTGCTCAAGATATGCCAAACTGAAACAGCAACACATGTTACACTGGATGTTTTTGATTTGAATGAGAAAAGGGAAATACACCTTTTCCAAATCATTTCTTATGATTTACAGCCTAAAAGACTCAAGCAAAGAATATGAAACGAGTCAACAATCAAGATAAAATCTCTTTGGCTCTGCATCTGAATGAATAATTAAGATGTAGTGTATTTAAATCATGAACACAAACCCACCTGTAGTCCAAGAAGGCACAGTAGAGGAAGACTTTATTGCTCTGATTTAGTACTTGGTCCTGCTGTTCTTTAGTCTGAAAAAGAAAGGTTGAATAAAATTGAGATCTTTAATTGCGAGAGAAAAGTATGTGAGATAGGAAAACATTTGCCTTTGGGTTGTGCTGGCGCATTAAATTACATGCTTTGTTCTCCCAAAACTAATAGCAACCTGTTTGGAAAATGTACTTTGACTTTGATCCAAAGGACAGCATGGAATATTTCAGACAGCAATTAGCAGCAGTCTTTCCTTAATGCGCATTGGCTTTTTTTCCAACTATGCACTCAACAACAACATCAGATCTAGATAGATTAGTAAAAAAATAAAATGAATGAAAGAATACTGCACAGTTACAGTGCAGAAACTAAAGAGATGTAAAATGCTGCATTATTTTTTACTTCTGATACAAAATAAAAAATGATTCACTGGTGCTTAAATCCTAGGAAACGAAGACTTCAACTAAAGAGATCTGAGATCATAGAAAAGGAAAGACAAGACGCAGATCGACACTTAGTGAAGGTGATTATTACCCTGAGTGAAAATCCCTACTGTCTTTAAGAATCTTATTTGATTATAAATCACTTTTTCCATGTCATTCCTTAATATGAGATTTGGAGTCCCAAGAGACAGTGAGCTAATGGCTAGAGTGCAAGAATGCAATAATTGGGGCTTGGCCCTGGTTTCAGGTCAAACCACTACCCTCCTCAATCTGTCATCTGAAGAAAACAACACTTCCATTGGCTGCTTGTATGTACACTGAGAGACTCCACACCTCTCCTCATTCCCCGAGCCTTGACTCTCAGACTGAGTAAGTGTATGATTAGATGGACTGTGTCTGCACTATTTCCTTCTGGAAAAAGTGAGAGCGAGAGTGAAACTGACTGTCAGGCTGTCTGTTTCCTGGCCCATAGGCTCCGTGATTCATATTACAAAGCATAGCACAATACGTTGACTTCATTGTGTAACCAAATCGCTGCTCTCATTCTGTCTGTTTCACACATGCAGCTCTTTAGTCATCGTGTAGTGTGACCCTCAAGATGAATACAATGGATGGATATTCATTTGGCCCATTAGAGCAGGCAGGACAATGGGTCCAAGATCCATGAGAGCGCAGTAAATGCAGCCCGTCATCACAAGCCGACGGCCAGCTTAGAGGAGCTGCAAGCAACCCCGTGGGTGAATTTACTGCTCCCCCGTGGCCTTTAATAATTCACATTTCTTTTTGTGTTTTAAATGAAAGCAAATGGAAGAGAAACGAACTGTAACTGGCACACAGTTGTAAGTCTTGCTGTGCAATGTCATATTTGCTCTGCACACTTGCTGAGCCTTTAATGTTGCTGTGCAATGAAGGAAGACTAATTATCCACATTAAACACAAAATGTAAACCCTGGCTCATGGGAAACAATCCATCATCAAACCATGATACGTACCAGACACAAGCTAAAATATACATTAACTAACAGACCATCACACATACAAGGCGTGCTGCTTTGCCATGCTTCCTCTCTAGCAACTGTCTGTTTGTGGTACATACAGCATGTGTTTTTCGAGTTGATAGCCGAGGAGAGGTGCAGGAACCTGAAAGTCACTGGCGAGTGTTAAAATGCACACGGAGATCTGGCCCAGCTCCGTGAACACGCTGTTGTTACCACCCCCCGTTGCCTCGAGGCCTCAGCATCTATACCAGCCAAGACTGCGGCTGGCGCTCCAACTCTTTATTAGCAACAGAAGGCCAGCAAACGCCGCCTTGGAAATCACTTTGAGCATTGAAAGTAGAATAGATGCAGAGAGGAAGAAGAGAGAGTGAATGCTAGTGACAGGAGAGTGATGCAGAGTGACGCGCTGATAACTGAGAAGAGCCTGAGAGAGAGAGACAGAGAGGGAGGCTGATAAATCATAGATAACCAGTGTCTCTGGTGCTTCTATGTTTGATTCAGTGCAGCTTCATCTACACTCGCTGACACCTCTGTAGCGGTGGAGTTCAAAAAAATCTAAAATGTTTTCATCTCCAGATTCACCAGCAGTGGTGAAAGAAATACTCAAGTCCTTTACTCACATTATAGTAATGTAAGTAAAGGTAATGTCATGTATGTCATGAATGTATTTTTTTTTTTATACATGACATTTTTAGAGGCATAGTTTTTCTGTTGTACCTGGTGACCTAACTACTTCATATTCATGTTAGGTAGTTTAATCCAGCGGTTACCAAGCTAGGGTCAAGCTTTCTGCAAATGCTCACAAGATAAACAAAATTGATTATCTGGTTACAATTACATGTCATACAAAACGCATTTGCTATTGGAGTTTAGTTGTATTATTATTTCCAAATTGTACTCAATAAGTATAATACTAGAGTAAATGTACTTCGTTTCCTTCCACCCCTTGGACCTCATACACGAAGTGAGTCATTGATGTTATTATCTAGCATTTGTCTGTTGTCTGTTAAAATCATTTGTTTGTTATTCACTATCACACAGTTAAGGAGCAACCAGATTTTACATTTCACTGCGAGTTGTTCAATTATGTATATGACAAAGAAATAAATCTTCAATCTTGAACTCTTAAAGATTGAATCTTTACGATGAAACAGCCGCATGGGGATAAAAATGCTGTGAATCATGATGTGTCTTAGCTGCCATGCCATCATCACAACATAATTGATATATGATGGTGTTTTACATAATAGATATTCAATGGTGTATCCTGATGACTTGCAAACAGAAACACATCCCTATCTGTCATTTACGCCAGCACATCCAATCAGTTGTCATTGGGAACAAAAAACCTTCAACATCAACATGAGAGCCATTGACTGTCATCTGATATGTATATCCCTCTAACCCACCTTGTTCGTTTTCTTTTTAATGACTGTGTTGATCCTGTTGAGTAAAATGATGAGGGGTTAAAATAAACACTCTCATTTTAAGCATTGTCATAGATGACAATCAGAACCCGGCAATTTGTTGTTGGTGTCTTTCAGACCTCCCGTGATTGGCAGAGCTGTAAAGCCGCAGCCTCGCTGTGGTCGAGCTATAGCTGCAACAAACACCGGACAGCATATTCCTCAGCAAATACCAAGACACAGGCAACACCAGGCCAATTTAAGTCTTAGCTGTTGACAGCTGGTTCTCAAGCGAGGCACAAATAAAGAAAAGATGGAGAAAGCTACACAACATCCATCATGTTGTTTCAGTCAGTTCAACACAGACCAGCTATTGCTGGTAGAAATGCACCACACGGTCTTGAGGTATACACACACACATGCACACATACTACACATACTGCTGAAATAATTATGTTGTTTTTTGAAATAAAACTCTCAAACTCATTAACATGCAGCTTTGTATAAACCACCAACATTTAGGCATTCAGAACTTCCACAGAAAATTCCAACATTAAAATTATATTTTAAAATGACCACTGTTGTGTCCAGTAACACTGTATAGCAGTGAAACTAACAACAGTAGGCTACTGTTGACAAACTCATATGGAAATATGTAATAATAAAAAATAAATGTTTCAGTTACAGAGAACGATAAATTTAATCAAATCTGAGCTCCAATTGTAAGAATATGAAATATTCTTATATATTATTTAACCAGAAATCTTAAATTTTTGGTCCATTTACGTGTATTTTTCCAGAGCTTGATATGAACTCGAGAGCAATGGACATGGTTAAATGCTATGGAAAGAGCCTGTGAGAGGACCTTGAGTTGAGATTTTTTTTTTTTTCTTTTTCAAATTTCAAATATAATTTATGAAAAAGTCCTGCACTCACCCACTCATTCCATCCAGCACTGGCACAATCATATGCAGCCACAAGAGCAGTCAGAAATATTTCAGGAGCAGAGAAGTCTAAATAAAGGCTTCGGTTGTGCTAAATTTAAAAAGCAGTGAAACATTACACAACTGTGTGAGCGAATAAGTGAGCGATCTTCTCCTTTTTTTCCTCAAACGTTTCAAATTTTTGAGAGCACAGAGAGCCAGGGTGTAATTTGGACTACATTTCTGTATTTGGTATAGATATCATCTTTTAACAGTGCAGCTGCCAGCGGGGCCTATAACAGCACTGAAGCTCATCAGTCACACTTTACTTTACTTTACACAACCACAAAACTTAATTTAAAGCTACCGTCATATTTTTCGGAAGTCTACAGTAGGTGAAAGTGTTAAAATATGAGTCAACACAAAGGCTGGCTAAGATATGGCCAGGGGTTTGACAATGGCTAAATTGTTCTGTATAACAACGGAGAGGCTATACATGCATTTCCCAAAAGCTACATTGACTGCTGTTAAATGTAGTAAGGAAAAGAAACACTTTATTACAGTATGTCTGGGAGAGGTATGGTGTAATATTACTCAATCCAGCAGCTAAAAAAAAAACAAAAAACAACCGGCTCAAACTTTGACCTGGAGTTTGAGAAAAACCTTCCCCTTGAATCACCTTAAGGTCAGTATATTAAAGTATCACACTGATGGAGCACAGATGTCATCGTTGTTGTAACAGGGCTTTTCAATCAGAGGCCAGACTTAAGCTGATCCACATACAGCATGTGGAGTAACAATCTGAATCCATGCAGCAAAACACAACTGGCCTTGAGTGAGATCATGCCGTCAGGGGAGATGTAATAAGACATGCAGCTGTGGTCTCAGCTCAGTCTCTGAGGTAGACGCAGAAAACAACGAGACGTGTTGATAGGCATGCAGGGTGTGAAGAAAACTGGGGACAATTAAACAAACCCAAAAGTTACAGGGTTGTTTTAGATACGGTGAGTGGTGGAAGTTCAGTGACTATTACTTTGGTTCAAAACAACAAATGTGACAAGTGTTTTTTTTTTTCTTTTCCTTCTTGAACTAAACTCACATGACAATGGGAGAGGTTCTCCATGCTTGAATTCATGTGTTCAATTCCCACCGGCTTTCATATGGGGCCACTGGTTTCTGGCCAGTTTCTGCAGGAACAATATGTTTGCATTCATAAGTTGAGGGCTGTTTTTTGAGCCTTTGCAGAGAAGTTTAAATGTGGGAAATATACTACATCAAATAAGGTGCCAATAACATTTTTAGCGCATGATATTCAGTGATAATTTCAAACTCTGTAATTCAAGAAAAGTGACTTCCATTGTCAAAATAGCTGAACATTATTTCCCTCATACCCTCTTCTGAGCCTATAGAAACACTCATATAGACAGAATCAACACCAGCACCTTTTCTACTTTTCCTCTGGGCTAAAGCCCTGCTCTGCTTAGCACGTAACAGGAGGTGGTGGTCGCAAGGTTGAGGAGTGGTGATAGAAAGGGGGGCGCTCAATGGGAGGAGCCGTAGAAAGAGACTCTAAATCTTTTAGCAAGAGAGGCATAGCAATAGCCAGACCGCCATCTGTGATTGATCAGTATGTTGGCTCACAGAGTCCCTGTTTGTATGTGTGTGTTGGAGTATGGATGGGTGTGGGTGGCTGGGAGAGGGAGAGAGAGAGAGAGAGAGAGAGAGAGAAAGGGAGCGAGAGAAGGAGGAGAGCTTTTGCCCACAAGGTTTAAGCTGGGCGTGTGCTGGGAGTTATAAAAAGACTGGCAAAATAAATAGCAGTTATTATTGTGGCAGAAAAAGAACTGATACCAGTACTGGCATATGAGATTGAATGATTAAGAGCCAGGGTATCAGAAAATGTTAAATAACCTTTGTGTGTGTATTTTCAAAGCTGCTGAACAATTAATCCATTATTCTCCACACGTATAGGAAGCTCCAACAAGTCTAGACATCTTTGTAAACACAGGCCACCCAGTTCCCCTCTCTGCCCCTGACCTCTTTACTCACTTCCCATCAAACTCTCCTTCATGCTCTTTAAATTATGGGAGGGAACCGATGGAGAAAACCTAATGGAAAACTTAGTCACTAACAGTCCAGTCCAGTCACTTACTGATAGTAATGATTAGGTCAACTGAGTCAGTGTGATAAATTCAATACTCATATTTTCTTAGGTTTTAACTTACTTTACTTACTTTCAATATATTATCAAATATATTAAACTTTTATTCAGTGTGTGTAGAAAAGAAGAAAAAATTAATTCAGCTCTTAAGCTCTTCAACGGCAGGCCAAGAAGTGGCCCAGCACATAACCCCTGATAAAACAGTGTACTGCCTGAATGAATGAACTGAACCGAGTGATGCTAATAAGTGAGATTTAAAGGTGCTGGTAAGCGGACTTTTCTGCTAGCTGTTTCCCTCTGTTTCCAGTCTTTAAGCTAAGCTAAACTAACTAGCGGCTAGCTGTGGCCTCATATTCGATGTACAGACTATATAGTGGCTATTTGTAAGTTTTACAAATTTTACAAAGAAATGTGCTGGTTAGCGTGCTAACTTCAGTAGAAGAAAAGACGGGATAGAGACAAGAGTTAACACTGGCATTGCTTTCCACTGCTGGAGACAGCTCTTGGCAAGTAAAGGAGTGAAGTTTGATGCTGAACTCCCATGTTTCTTCTAGACTGGTTAAGTAAACAGCTGTTAATGCTAACGCTAGCGAATCTTACAGATAGCTCCCTGAAGAGTGATATCAATCTTCTTCTCTTCTAACTCTCTGCCAGAAAGCAGATAATAAAATTTCCAACTATTTCTTTAAAGCTAATGGTTTGAAGTTCTACATTACATCAGAAATGAAACAAAATAAAAGTGAACTGAGGGACAGGTGGAGGCCACCACCGCTCTACCAGTGCTGCCACCCTGTTCCACCCTTCGCCTCGTCCGCCAAACTAACACACTGCTTTATAAGCCTGTAAAGTCAGGCCCCCATGTCAAAATCTGTTTTTTAAATCCTCTCAGTTTTGACCCTATAAATCGACTTTGCTCATGAAATCAATCTTTCCATTCATTCACTTCATACCATCAGTGTGATGCTTTGACAGAAGAAGAGGGCAGGGAGGAGGTGTCAGCCTTTTTATGTATGTATTAATGTTTAACTACAGACCCCAGTGCCTCCCACCCTCCTTTTTCTTCTCTTCTTCTCTCCTTCAGGCCTCTCAAACTGAACTGGACTCAGACAGGAGTCATAAATCACTGATGGAGCCAGGGTCCAATCAACACCACAGCCGAATGGCGTGAGAAAGCGCGTGGGCCTCCAGCAGCCTTGATAACACCTTGTCTGGGTATCAAACCCACTCCGTGCCACATAACGCGAGACGGCGGCATCTCGGCTCTGACTGAGTCAGCTGGGAATGGCATGACCTCAGCGAGATGTTTCAGTGAGCTCAGAGGACATCAATCAAGAGTGCAAGGTCACTCAGACACCCATCGCATGGCTTTGACCTTCACTGACTGGTACCTGCCATGTCACAAGGTTTGTTACAGGTCGGTGACTCCATCAATCCATGGTACGGTATTTTTTTATCATGGTAAGTTTCAGATAGAGAAAATGGATGACATTTGGGTTTGAGCCATGACAGTAGGTGATTGTTTGTACAGTACTAGAGGTGGCACACAGGATTTGTTGTAACCATGACAGCCTGAAAAGACAGATGAGGAAGCTGACATATTTCTGCTTTAGACACAGTCAGCCCACCTGCTAGGTTTTAATGAAGTCACTGGGTGCTTGTCTATTCTCAGGAGATAAACAGAGAGGTCAGTTGCAAATCACTTACTCTAGCCCACTGAACCGGTGCCATGAGAGGACATCTTTAAGGTTTAACTTGTGCAGAGAGTAAATGCAACGTAAACAATGGCGGGAAAGGTTTGCCACATGCTGTGTGAGCCGCCCTCCCTGCCTCCAAGCTAGGGAGGTGATAAGTATCCACCAGTTGCCAAAGACATTAAAACTCCAAAAATAGTCACTTTTTGACTAAATCCAACCACAGGTCTGTGCTGCAATCCAGTCATAGCAAAACAGCCCCTTTCCTGGACGTGTTCACAGCCAAAAGCACCGTGTGCCAAATTACGATGCAGCTCCTAAATATAAATCCAAACTATGCGGCCTTAGTAAAGCATGAAAGTGCTGGCACAGTGCGTTCCAATCAGTATGCATT
This sequence comes from Seriola dumerili, assembly GCF_002260705.1. NCBI lineage: Eukaryota > Metazoa > Chordata > Actinopteri > Carangiformes > Carangidae > Seriola > Seriola dumerili. The sequence continues at coordinate 7,192,139 of NW_019174272.1, read as the reverse complement.
AGTAATAAGTATAACAGCTTATTTGTCATGGGTTAGAGAGGAAAGAATGTAAGAAACCTGATTTATCCTTACATCAGAGCTAAAGGCAGTCCAACTAAAATAGAAACACCTTGACTCAACAGACAGCAGAGCTGGTGAGCATCTCCAGCACCCCCATAACAAAGGAGATTATGAGCCCTCTCCCATGGTGTCCACTAAAACAAACACAGTAATCATTGTCACAGAACCCAGGCCAGATAATTGCAGCATAAACATTTATTTCTCCAGGGAAAATGAAGGCAAACAAAGCAATATTGCCATGGTTTCACGAAGCCGCATGGTTTTGATTTGAACTCTTATGAGTGAGGAGAGAAAAAAATATTGGTCATTCACTTCAATAGAAAGTGAATAATTCTTGTAAGGGTCTTGTAAAGTAAACAGGACTACATTATTGGGCCTTTAGTCCACTGGTTTTGTCTACTGAATTATCAATGTTATTGTATGATCAATTAGGCTATTCACACAATTCATTTAGATTAAAAGAATGGCTTCAAAATCCAGTTACTGTGCAAAAAATGTACAAAAATATACATGGCTGTGAAATACACTGCTGCATTTCTGATTTTACAAGGAAGCAAGCTAATGCAATACACATTTTTAAGTTAATTTTTATTATGAGTTTCGACTGCATTTCCCAAGGAAAACTGGCACAGCCGTTGCCATAAAGCAGCAAGGAAAAAAACATGTTGTTCATAAAATAAAGTTATTGTTCCTTTCAAAGCACCCTAAGCCTACAGTTCAAATGTGCACAATCAGTTTGCTTTCTGGAAGCCACATGCTCCGTGAGGGAAAATTTAGGCAGGCTAATGAAAACCAAAATAGGTTTCACTCTTTGTGCTGGTGAGTGCCCGGCTGCACAAGCTTCGGTCAGTGACAGACACTCATCTACTTACATAACAGAACGCCAAAAATAGAGCTGATAGATTTCATATGGGGGGATCCGGCTACTGTAGCCACAGGCAGACCGTTGCCATCTTTCCACTGATAAGGTGGGAGTCCCACACCCAGCACCCTGCTCCTGCCAACTGGAAAAGCTGTCCATTTTCCCAGTATGACCGACTCACACAGAAAGTAAAAGGCAGATAAAGACATGAGTCAAATACAAAGAAAGTAGGACATAGTATGGGTTGAATCTTACCAGGACGTGGGTGAGGACGATCTTGATGAGTGGTGCTCCTGAGAGGTTGATTGACAAGGCTGGTGAAGGCTCCACTTTCAGAGAGATTAGACAGCTTGCTACCTGGATCTTGTGATCCTTGAAATCGGCTGCTTCGTTAATCCTAAGAGGCACAAAAAGAGAGAAAAACATAGAAGATGAAAGAAAAGAAAGGCAACGAACAGAGAGAAACAAATGCAGAAATTAGTAGAAAGAAAGAGAGAAAAAAGAGGTCTAGAGAGACAGAAACAGTCACATAAATCAGAAAAAAAATCTGGCACACACATCAACATAGAAGTGTTACACATGGGCCCAGAGCAGTAGCATTTAAGTGGGACTTTGATCATCTGTCTATAATCAGTCCCGCTGACAACACCAGTATTGCATCTGTAGTTTTCCAAGATCATCTGATATGTGACATTGGGATCAGACAAACATCACCTCTCTACAATGATACAAGGGTACTCTCTCACCCACAGAGGAGCCCGGCAGTGAGAGAGCCATATAAAAACAATCAGCATCAGACATCTCCAAATGTACTGTAACCTATCTCACACTCTGTACTTTAACTTCTACAAAGTATAAAGTGGTAAAAACATGTTGTTTAATCGCTGCTGTGTCAGGTTTGTTAAAACATAAACATTGTAGCACGAGTGGAACAAACTGGTCCAGACAATAACTGAGGGGGAAGGGGTGGGTATGTAGCGCTAATAGCAGGGTGTATCAGTTGGTGGAGGTTGAGTGGTGAGATGAGAGATAGGCGAGAGGACAGATAAGGCCCTGGCTCCAGGCATCAGCTGTCCTGTGGCTCAGGAAGCAGGGGCGCCTTAGCGCCAGTGGACCTGATTCCCCACACAGGAAGTACAAAGAGAAAATTCAAATTTACACTCAGTGATTTTGTTTATAACCTATTTTCCTGGATAAATCCCTTGCCAAAACAAAACTGGTATGGCAAAGCTTTTAAATTTAAATGTGATTAGATTAACTTTAGTTAACCTTTGATTGTGGGTGCTGTCCCTTCCTCTTACCTGGTCTTAACAGGGCTGATCTCATTGTAGTAGTTGTGCATGTTGTGGTAGAAGAGGCCAACGATCGTGGTTTGAGCTAAGGAAAAAAAAAAAAAAAAAAAAATTATAGTTGAATGTGAAAGACATGGACAGAGTGCTGGGAATGTAAAGCAGTGCTGCTAAAATGCTCACAAAGAAGGGAAGTTAATTAACGCCATCTTGCCGCCGCACGCTGGCACCGGCAGGCTAACAGGACTGTATACTCGCACAAGAGTGAAAGGGAGAGGGCTGCAAACCACGTGGATGTTGAGAAGTCTTATGAAACCTCTACATGACTTTACCAGGAGAGCAGGGGGTCTGATCCCCCGCCCCTAATCTGACCTATCTTCCAGCTCGGTCCCACATCAGTACTGCAAGATAAACAATTAAATTGGAGGAAATCCTTAATGGTCCTGTTCCTCCTTTCAAAGGCTTTTTTTTCCCGGGCCCCACTGATTGAGACAACAAAAGCTTGCTGATGTCAAAAAAAAGGGCGGTGTATATGCTGCAGGAGAGTTTCTAACCTTCCAAAAAATAATATCAACAGAATGACCCCCAGGAAGTCCTGCAAGAGATCTCGGGGTGGCCAGGAGGAGAGAGAATGAGAAAAAATATAGTAAAGTATCCAAAAACACCAATGTGTCGCATTCTCTGTATTTAATTAGAATATAAAACCTCTCCTTGGAGCATTGCATACAGCCAGGTATTCAGAGCTATGAGTTAATTTGGTCCTGGCTCGCGTGTGTCAGGCAATAACATATATTCCGTTTCTGATAATAGTCCTTTAATGAATTATTAAAACGGTTTATTCCAGTGTTCGTTCACAACGCAGTGCACGCAGCGGCCAGGTGGAGCCGAGGGAATCTGACCTGAACACAAAGTCAAACAAACTGAGTTTTAATGCCCACTGTAATTACTGCTCTCCTTCACTCCACTATGTGAGTCCATTCTTTTTAATGACAGAGGAAAGTGGAGAAAAAGTGCTCTCTCTCTCATTCTTTCTGTTTTGAATAAAAGGGTAACTGCCAACATTAAAGCCATGGCTGGATTTCTACGGTGCACCATAAAGCCACACAAAAGCTCTCATGGCACTCCTGTCCTACACTGTATGTTGTGTTAGTAGTCTTAAATCTAAGCATAATAAATTACTGGCCAATAACAAGGGTCTCCCAGCTGGACAATTTTCTCTTGGCTGAATCAGAGCACAAATAATGTGCAGCTTTCACACTCAACCTGGCTACTATTTTCTATACAGAGAATCCTCAAGATACCAAAGGTCCGTTTTGTACATCACCCAAGACATTTCACTGATCGTCTGCAATATTTGCACTTACACTGCATGGTGAAAGCCTCCCCTGGCACAGAGATGTAGTTCTTGCCCTGTGTGGGGAAGCGATAATGCGGCAGGTTGTAGTTCAGTGGGAGTTTCATCAAAGAGTAATCTGTGAGGGTAAGATATTAGAAAAAGTCAGAACTGTTGAGAAGAACAAACTGAGAAGCAAGCAACAAGACCAATCTGTTTAATCAGGGGTGGATCAAAGATGTCAAGCAACTCTTGGGAGACACAAGCAGGCTTAGTGGCAAACAAAATATTATGAAAAAAAAAAAAGAAGAAGAAGACCCACACCCATGAGAGGCAAAGTGGAGCAGGATGACCCCTGTTTATTTGACCCGCATTTGTCCTCTGAATGAGAAAACTAATGATGTCAGCTTGACGCTCCATGTCCTTCTACCCTAACCGTGTCCACACAAACTACAAACAGTGAGTCACCTTATGGAGAGATGACACCATACTGACCTGCAACAAAAGATGTTCCACCCAGGGAGATGAGAGAGTTCGGGCTGGGCTCCAGGTTAGTCACCATGTGTTCCATCACTCTGTCCACGGTCTCGATCAGACCGCTGACCACAGGGGTGGACTGCTGCTCAACAATGATCCAACACAAAAGTGTTCAAAATCAATTCACAGTCGATGTCCAGCATTGATTCATGCTGACCTATCGGATTCTGTCATATCTTTTTAAAATGAAAATGTTCTTACAAGGCTCAATTTACAAATATAAATTGTGTCAATTCAAAGGGTCATTCCACCAATTTTACACACCAAGCCCAATTCACTTGTTATGAAGAGTCCTCAGCATGTGACGACAGTTGTATAAGGTCTGTGATTATGGAGGGAACCTTTCAAAGTCTAAGAAAATAACCGTGACAATGTCGTCAGGGTTATCTCAGTTTTTTAGGAGTTTGAAAAACATGGGTATTTAGCAGGCAGGAAGGAACAAGGAAATTATGCTATTGATTGCATTATGGCAAATGCAGGATCCAGAGTTTTTAGAGCTTGACCCACAGGGAGTAAAAGTCAGGATGTCTCTGCCTCTTTTGCTTTGATTTTGTCCATTCTTTTTGAACTGTCTCTTGAGTTCCCCAACTTTATGGGAGTGCAATATGAAGCTGGAGCACCCCTTTAATTCATGATAACAAACTAATAAGAAAAAGCTGTAGTAAAACAAATATAGGTTTTAAGAAATTAACATTTAAAGTGGGACCATATAACTGTTGTTGGACAGCAGCCACTTTGGCTACAAATGACAATTATGGGAATATGTTTAATGCTACTTTTTAGCATTTGGCTCCAATGCTATGCTATTTAATAGTAGCACAAGTGGAGAAGAGTCATAAAGTCAGGGGAGTGACTCAGTACTGTTCGTTATACAGACATATTCATCTAATGTTTGTTAACATTAGCTAACATTAGCCATAAAGCCTCACTTGGTCATACCGGACCGAATAACACTGGACCAGCAAAACCCTGAAGTTTACTGTACTGAACAATTGTGCGTTTTGTTTCATATGAATTCAACTTTTCATTTGTAAGAAGAAGAATGTTTTATTTGTTCCCTCAAAACTTACATTGTGTTTAAGATTACTTACAAATATGTAGCATGTGTTATAGCAGACAAACATATGCATCTGGATGTTGCAATACGATGGTTAAAATAAATATAATATGAATTTGATGAAATTGAATTGTATCAAGTACAAAAAAAATGCAAACAGCAAATTAACAGACTATGTAGTTTTAAATTAAAAGCCATACAAATCTTGATAAAATGTGAAATTTTCTGACATATCAGAGAAGGTAATCGCAGATAGGTCAAAAGGGGCTTTACTGAACACTGTATCTGCAGTTTTACATTCTCGTACAGCGACATCTGTTTCAGCTTGCTCCTACAAAAACAGGCGTGCTAGTTCTGAGCACTAAATGTACTGAAACCACACACTTGCTCAGAATGTCTCTCTTTGTTGTGTTTGTGTATGAGAGGCCAGGATGAGTATACAGTACAGAAAGCTGCAAAAATTTTTTCAAAGCATTGTCTTGTAGAGCAATTTATAGTCAGCGGTACTGTCTTATACAATTTACACCACTGTATTTGACTACATACTGCAATCCTGTGCGGGTACACTGCCAGATACTGTTATTGCTGCTGGCACCACTTATGCCAAAAATATGCTGTGTTAAAATTTCAAACTCATGGATCTCTTAAGTGCCTTGGATTAAAGCATTCACCAAATTGCATATGTTTCATTATGTCATGTTTGAACGTTGCACAACAACAGTGTGAACTCATTTACCTCTGGCAGCCCTGGAGAGGACAGCACTTCTTCCACACTTTTGAGAAAAGCCTGGGTGGAAGAAAATGGACATCACGGAACTGTTGCATCATATGCACATGGGTGGGCATTGCGTCTGTGTGTGAACTGGTTTTGCAAGTGTAACATGTGTGTGCGTTCGTGTGTGTGTGTGTGTGTGTGTGTGTGTGTGGGACTGACCTGTGTGAGGTTGTTGGCAGTGTTGTGAGGAATGGTCCTATTGGGCAGAGCCTTCAGGAAGCCCAACACTGGCATGGACTCCGGGTCCTGGGAGCTTTGGACATCCTCGCTCTGACTGCTGACGACAGGAGGACTCACTTCAGTGGCTCTCTGGGGAAACAACACATCAGGCATCAAATGAGGTTCACTATCAGGAGGCACTTTCCGAAGGAGCACGGAGTTCCAACATACACAGGATGTTTAGTGACTGATAGCCCGATTCAGGGAATACTCTTTGGACAAGTGATTCAGTGTTGCTCTCCTTCAGTCCAGTGCCCTAAAGGGAACCATTTTGTGTGCAGTGTTGAGCAGCTGTCTCCACTCTACTCTATTTCTTTATCCGTTTTCTACCTCCAAAGCCTTTTAATAAACAGGAGTCTATTCACATGTGCTCTCAATATCCTTCCTCCCAACTCCTCTATCTTCAAAAGGAAATAACAGCTCAATAAGAAGTTTGTCTTTCTATTGAGTCAAGCAAAGGCCGTCATCTCTCTTCTGTGCTTATTTTGGCTCTAAACATTTCTGCAAATTTGTCATACAATTTGGATGCTGCATTTGTGAAGAAAACCTCGATAGTTCAAACATGTGGTATAAAATTATACTTAGGTATCAACTCTGAGCCTTGCTAAGTCAGAAGTGACACACTTACGACTGTTGGCGTCGTTGAAGTGACCTCTTTGGAGAATCTGGGTGTCGTGGCAGAGGCAATGGCTTCACCTAGAAAAGACAATAAACAGGGCTCTATTAAAATAGGATAGGAACCACACTATTGACCTGTATAGATGGTTGTAATTCACTTTTTATCTCTGGTGGACTTTCCAGTTTAGATAGCCCCTGCCTTTTTGTCATTTTGTTATTAGGCCCTTTGTTGAACTTGACCAGGCCTGGCTGCTGCAATGTAGCTGGACTTTATCACCCTACAGCTTGCAGTTTACGAGGCTGGACCATGCCCAGTCATGAAAGAAGATAGATTACAACCTCCACAAAACTGGGATAATCAACCACATTATACTCTGCCACTAGCTTCTGTACATTTTATATCTTTGTTGTCATTTCATAAAGGCGGCATTAACTAGCTACCAGAAAATGGCCATATATGGACCCACATTAGAGGTATCACTGTGAACCATTCCTGCTCTTCTTTGGTTCAATGCAACATTTTATATGAGTGCTCTGGAGAAGTAAAAATATTTTTCTGTAACCATAACAGTCAGGCTCTTTGCGTCTGGTAATGTTCTGTGGAATATATTGCTTTTGGTAACGACTTCGAAGAAGAAATCAAGGCAGTCTGCACTTTATGCTTCACACATTATGACCAGCTGAAGCTCCGGCAGTACACAGTAATAGTTTTCGTGTATCCCCATACACACAATGGAAGAGACAACCCTCACTAATCAGACTGTTTCATCCACAACAAAAGGCGATTCAGCCTTTGTTAAGCTGAAAAGGTTCATTTCATCAGGCTTTGAACCTTTCTCACACTACCAAGAAATTTAGTTAATGTGGATTATCACGCACAAACATTATTTCGAAGTTCTCGTAAATGTCAACTTTTTTTTCTCCATTTATGGCAATCTACTGAACACGGAGGTAAACAGCAAAAGAACAAAAACAGAGTCTGGGGGTTTTTGTCTTAGCATGTTATAACCTGTCACTTTAAATCAAAATGATCTGCCCCCCGCAACCCAACCTGCCTCTGCACTCTTATAAATACTTATAAGGCAGAACTATGTGAGCCATGGCACTTGTATGATAGAAGGTCATGAAAATGTTTTGTGCAAGAAGAACCATTTGACAGGGAAGTGGAGTATATTTGTACAGTTTAACATCTTGTTGTTATGCATGAATGCCGTGGACGGAATGTGGAGAGGAAAAAGACGGAAATTGCTTTTTAACCCCTATTTCCTCAGTGCAGAGTCAAGAGGGAGGGAGCGTTATAATAGATATGCTATGTCCTCCAATGACAGGAAATAGTTTCCACAAGAGCTTGATGTCCTACCTATGGCGGCACTGTAGTAGAGCCTAATCTCATCAGCAGAAAGGGCCCTTTCCCAGATCACAAACTCGTCAAAAGCGCCTGTTACGTAGTGACCGTACGCCCTGTCGTTGCCAGTTCCAATGACAAGGTCAGGGTAGGGGTCTCCATAGTTCTCTGAGACATTGCCAGCAGGGTCACTGACAGTGAAAGTCCCATTGATGTAGACCTTCAGACCAGCCTTTTTTGTCCATGTGAAGAGAATGTGCGTCCAGAAAGGCCCTGAGAGAGAAAACAGAGAACAATAATGTTTTTTTTTGTAGAATTATAAGCAGCAGTTTGACAAAATAAGCACTGCAAATTTTAAGACAGGAAATTCAGGTATAAGTAGTACGGCTTTTCATCTAAACATTTTTTTGTTGCTAATTTTCTGCAACAAACATAGAGCAGGATGTGTACTCGCAAGCAAATGTGCAGGGATGCACTCGCTCAATGAGAGAGTGTGATTCAAGTCATTGATTTGTTTGAAGTATCGTGATTCTCACTGAGTCCCTGTGAGCGAATGCATGACTCACTCGTTCACTCCTTTCACTGTGAAGGAACGGTGCATGATAAGTGATTCATTCATTGAATGTACTACGCAGTGAACTTGAACCCTGAGTAATACTCAGCGGCTCAAACAGCTGTAATCAGGCCCAGCAAGTTCGAGAGTAGTGCAGAACTGTAGATATTCTAAAAACATTTCAAATATACATAAATTATAAACAGAGTTTGGCATGTTTGTCTAAGTTCCAGACGCTGAGGATTTGAACGTACACCATTCAGCCGTCTTTCAGGTTAGTGAGTGGGACTGAACGGCTCGGTGAATGAATCTTTAGAATCTTTTTAACGAACTGACTCCAGTGACTCGGGACACTGAAAACAACTGCTTTGCACATCACTTATGTTCTGACAAAACACTAATGATTATTTTCATTATCTGTTAATCAACAGACTATATTTTCTTGATAAATCCATTAATCCATTATTCTGTGAAATGTAAAAAAAAAAATCATGAAAAATGCCCATTGTAATTTCCCTGAGTGTGATGCCTTCAACTTGCTCGATTTATCAAAACACGGCTCTAAAACCCAAATATATTCAGTGTGCTGTCATATCTGACAATAACAAGTCCTTAAATCTGAAAAGCTGGAACAGGAAATTTTGGTTGAAGGGGGAGTCTACAGCTATGCTGTGAGGCATAGCAGTGCTTTGAGCTAAATGCTAACATCAGCATGCTAACATACTACAATGACAACAGTAACAGGCTGACGTTCGCCATGTTCACCATCTTACATTAGTGCAGGACTATTCAACTGGACATTTCCCTGAGCAATTCTCATTATGTACACTTAATACAACATGGCACCACATTTTCAAAACTGCTATTATATATACATATTGCATTTGATTTTCTGTGCTAATAAGCTGCGATATCAACAAGTTTTCTACAACACATCATGTCAGCTGTCTCGCATATCAGTGACAAAAAGAGGCAAACAACAGAAGAGAGCAAAGAGAATGCAAAAGTTGAAAATGAACTGAACTTGATGGTGCATTTGATCCAACACAACTATGGATGGGTATTTTTAAGATGATGTATCGTTCAGCAAACTCCAACAGCATTGTTTAGAAAAAATCACTATTATAGACTGATTGAAGATGGAAATGTAAGACAAATGTAATACACAATGATTTGCTACAGGACTTTTTCTGTGATAGTATTTACTGTGCAGTAGTTCACCAGCTGCCCCCAAGTCACAAAATCCACCCCTGCGCTGAGGGACCTGAAACTGAAACTGAATTTCTGAACGACAGTTCAAATGATGCTCTGTCCATTTCAGATTGAACCCCACTTTACGTTTAGTTCTCTCCGCCATTGTCACTACAAGCAACATCTCTGTGTCTGTGTCTGTGAGCTCCAGGTGCTCCAGCGTGAGACAGAGCTGCCCCCACCCCTCACACACACAGGCTCCGCGAGAGAGAGAGAGAGAGAGAGAGAGAGAGAGAGACAGAGAGAGAGAGAGAGATGACAGACCTCATCAATACTACAGCCGTACCATCCCTACACACAACACAAACTATAGTTGAAAGTTTGTAACATTTTGACAACAGACACTGCTGTTACTGTCTGGGAGTGGTGTAACTGTTCACCTCTGTGGTTTAGATGATTTATTGTAGCAAAAAATTATTCATAATTAAACAACTGATCAGCGGGCTGGTCAGGCTTGATTGATTGCCGCCACTTGAATAGCCATGCGCTTGCGGACGTTTGCTGAACGTTTGCTGAACGTTTGCTGAATAGTTAGCACAAAAAACAAAAATTAGCTGCAGCTGAGGCTGATGGGAATATAAATACTTTATCGGTTTGGCAGGTACTTCTTCAAAAACTAAAGTATTGGACATGATGAAAATTTTGACCAGATGACGGAGCTTGATAAAAAGTTATGGGATCACTAAAGTAATTATGATTAATTCGCTTCCTTAAATATGGCTTAAATGATTAATTGTTAATCATAGTAGTTGGTGATTCATTTTCATCGACTAATAGATTACTATACTAATTTTCAGCTCTAAACGTTTTAATTGTCTTTGCTATTTTATGATATAAAGCCACATAAATCCTGTGAAGAACTCCAGGCCACAGTCTGGTGTGGTCCTACAAACTCTTTTCTATTTTCTCTGAGGTATTTTGACAATAAAGGGAGTCCCAAAAGACAATACATTCACTGTCTGAAAACACTTGTGCCAGAAGAGCACAACAACCAAGAACACATCTCATTTGTGGTTAGAATATAAACCATGTGTGCCAAAGACCCCCCTCCACTTTAACCAGTTCAAGTCTCTCTTTCACCTCTTCATGCAGAGAGTTTGATCTACAGTGTGACATTCTTTGCCTTTACTGATAATCACATTGGTCAGAGGGCACCTCAAGGTTTAATCAGCCCCCCTCAAAGCTTAACCTCGCACTCGTGACACACAAGGGAGAGAACTGACAGATTTTGACAGTATGTCCTGAAACTTGGACATGTCACGCTGTATGAGAACCAGATGATGTTTGATCCTCTGTAACTGAATACTGAAATCAAAATTGAGTTATGACGCCCCGTGAACACAACTTTGACTAACTGCTGCAAAAACATAGATGACATAAGTCATTTGAGTACTAAGCACTGACCTGTAAAACGTTAAGCCTCATATGGTTTATTCAAGTTTGTCATAACAGTTTTCCAAATCATTTCATCTCATTAGAATACAAATCTTATTTTCAGGATTGAATGCAAAGTATTGGTCACACTCTGAGCTTTATTATGTTTCACATTTCATCTAAGTGGACCTGTACTCACCAAACATTATTGTATTTAAGAGGGAAGTGACTGCATCTCATTACACATCCATGATATTTTTATGTTTTGTGATACAGCAAGAGATTTATGAAAGGTATCCTTGACTAGCCAAATCAACTGCCTGCGGCTACATCTGGTTTGAGTTAACCAAACCATGAATGCAATTATATAACTAACAATTTATGGTTGAAAACAAAAAGTGTATATATAGAACGAAAATGCATTCATCACGGGTGCCTATGGAAATTAAAGGAACACTGTGTGATACAAAGGCAGATTGATTCACAGTACCTGGAACTCTGATGTTGGCCTTCCATCTGTGGTTGTTGCCTCGAGTGTAAAACTCCACATATCCTCCAAAGGGATTGGTGTAGACAGAGAAGCCATTGGAGATAACTTTCCCTCCAGAGGCAACAGCAAAGCGGGACTCTGCCTCATGGTTTTTCCAGAAAAAGGAGAAGGTAATCCCTAGAGAATGATGGAAAATCAGTTTTAGCCATCAACACAAAGAAATATTTTTTTGGCAAAATTATCATGTGCATAAACGACACTCACCGTCAGGACCGCACAAAGTAGGATCACTAATGCAAGAGTTCTGGTAGTTTCCAAAGTGGAGGAAGGTACCACCGTTATCTCCATTCAGAAAGATGCCCTTGTTAACCATTCCTTCAACAATGTCTGCGGCAAACACAAATCAGAGACATGATTTTGCTTGAAAATGTCTACTTCAGGGCCAAAATATTCATAATGTTTAATTATCTGCTCATTCAACAAATGAAATTATCAAAAGACCCTTAATAGTAAACTAATCATGAATTGTTTTGCAACTGATGATTATGCTTTCTTGGTATCTCATAAAACCACACCATGAGCATTAACAGACTCGGTTAGATGTATTCACATGCTACAATTCTGGTTTGACTAAAAGCTAATGAACAACAACAAATGATTAAAATTCCTCATGTGGTGCTGAACAAGCAAAAGACTGAACAAGGACAAAAGTGTGACGTGCTCAGCTCAACCGTGTGTAAACACAGAGACGACAACAGAGAGCAATGGGTGATGCAGGAGTGAATTTCAGTGAGCAGAGAGTAATTGATCCTCACCTACTGTTGCAGAAATGTTAGTGTAGGCAGAGTCATTGGTATACACATAGGAAGAGTTATGGGAGGAGGGGAGCACAGTGTGGTTGTGGATTCTGAGTGCTGGACAAAGACAACGGAGAAAAACAATGATTCACACCTACATAGACACAGAAGACACAGGAGAACAGTGAAAGGAAGACAACAGGAGGGACGTGGTGTGCAGGTATGAGACGGAGTGATGCTGAGCTGAGCGCACAGTAGCAGCGCTCAAAGAGGATTCACACTGACTCCACACATCATGCTCAAGTCTATACCTGATCCCTCTTCAACTTTATCATTTTTTAAAACTTGCAACTGACCAGTTTATTCACAACATGGCTGTAAACTCAATGCATGTAGTAACGATCTTTCAGTCCTGCAAACTCTAAAATGCAGAATAACTAATCCGCTCCTTACATTTTTTCAGTCTTTTACCACCTCCAGATTATGGGATACTATATGTAAAGTAGTGCAGCATTTTAAATCATAAATTACTTCACACACCAGCTACTTCATCAATTTCAGTTTATAAATCTGACATACAATCTAAAAGCTCTCAACACATTTAAAAAAGCATGATGACTGTGGCTGGAAGGTGGGTGGTGAAAAACAGCTTGAGACCATGCAGAGAGCAATCAGAGAAAGACATTTAGGTGGTGCATTCCCACGAGTATATACATTCTGTTTATGTATGCACATACTTATGTTGCTTCCGTTAACATAACCTGGTCTGTTTCCAATCTGGTCCCACAGTTCATGGATTCCGTCCACAGCATCGAGAGGCCAATAATGTGAGGCCGTGGCCAACACCTGCAGGCCTGGACGGAGAGTTCACGAATAAACAAGGATCCAGAAAAGGGCTTTTCCCCCAATCAAGCTCTGTCTCATTACTCAAAATTTATTTTCCTGGCACTCAAATTTGGATTTTTTTTGGGGGGGTGGGGGGGAATAAAAAGATTGATAATAATGAGCACAACAGCTATAAAAGTTGTTGATTCAACAGACTATTCTGATTATTGAGAAGAGCAGTAAACAAATCAACAACATCCTCTGGTTTGAGAGTTAGCAGATGGTGAAACACTTTCTTATCCAGCATATAGCTGTATAATGTCATCTTATTTAAATTTCAAACAGTATGGAAAAATGAAAGCAATCACACCACCCGTAGAAAAATTCATTACTACCTGGATGCTTCACAGGTTGTACCACTTGAGCATAAACCTGTAAAGAAATCGAATGTTATTTATAAAGGCTGCTACACAACAGATGACTACACAGACCAAAACATTAGAGGATTACAGGACTACAGTTATCTTGTAATCTTACCTTAATGCATGAGACAAAAGCTGCAAAAAGGTTAATTCGCAAAGAAAATTCCATAGCTTTTGGAAAATGTACCATATACAGTCTTTTCTAAAAACAACTGTTAAATCCCCATATAAAAATGAATCCAGGAGGAGTCACTCATTATTCCAAGATGTGAAAACTTCTGATCAGTCCATGAGTCCAAACTTTGGAATAAAGTTAAATAATAATACCAGTACTAGAACCAACAAAAAGGAATCAATTTAGTGTTCTGGCATGAGGCAGAAAAACTTAAGAAGTTTCTCTTTCATGATAAAAATGTGAAGCCAACCTTCCAGTTCCACGCAGAAAACTGTAATCCTTGATCTTAATTCTCACATTGAACTAGTACTTGTTTCTTGGAGTTTCTGTGCCTGCATCTGGAAACTGCAAAGAGTAGAGAAGCTCCGTGGAGGCGTACTGGGGTTGCTGGACTGAACGTGGGAAATGCAAAACGTGATGTCATTTTTGGATCTTCTGAGGTGGGGCGTTAGAGCTTTGCGTAAATGGCAGTATTTGTGCGTAATTTGAGATTGCGCCGGCAATGAATGAGATCAAGATCTGCGCTCTGCGATCCAAATGTTGTTTGGATAAAAGATACGCATTAACATGAAGTTTTGGATAGTGGGTTAAATTACTGGGCAACACCCCGGACTCTCTGGGAACAACAGGGATGCTGCTGAGGATGGGTGGTTTTTTGTAACAGTCTGCTGGAAGCCAGACAGAGCCAGAAATCACTGCAGTTACAAAGATACAACTTCTGAAGCACTATTTACAACTTTTCATGGGTTTCTCAATGGGTTACATTTCAACCATTCACACTAACCCAGACGAAAAAGAAGGACGATTCGCGATTCACTGTAGATCCAAGTAGAATTATTAAATAGAAATAGTGAAGTGTCAAATGACATGTGAGTCAGAGTTCGACTTTTCTTGAGTTTCTGTTTGTGAAATACTGTTGTGATTAGAATAATTCCCACAGGTCATCAGCTCCTCCAGTTCCCAAGGTCAATTTGGATCCATATGATGGTAAACAGCGCCACCGTGTGGCCAGGTGGTCAACAAGTCCGGCTTATCTATTATTCACTCTACTCTTCTCATATGTCTGCCTGCTGGTGTGTCTGCTGTCAAGCTAAAATTCATCATCTGATGACAGAAAAAATCTCTGTGGTTTATATGTAACAAACCACAATAGAGTGTACTTTGTTAGTTAGAAGTAGCCTTGTTTTTAATGGAGGTTATGTAATATTCAATTCTTCTCTACTTTCTATCTTTTCAAAATATAATAGGATTACATTAATTTAGTTGGTTTATCATAATGGCTGATCAAATTTAATTGAGGGTGGACTAGTTTCTCTCCCCCGAGGCAGAGAGAGAGAGAGGGCGGGGGAGGGAGAGAGAGAGAGAGAGAGAGAGAGAGAGAGAGAGAGAGAGAGAGAGAGGTGGGAGAAAAGGCGTAACCCAGGGTGAGAGATATTGTGGATCTGTTACGGATCCTTTGCGCTTGTGCGGTGACAAATATCGACACAGAGTGGACCAGGAGCGGTGACTTTAGACTTTTGTTTTTGGAGAGCTCTTTTTTTTCAGAGCTGTATCTTCTCAGTTTTGATAGAAGTCAAACTTTTAGACCTGATGCGCTCTCTTCCTAATTCTGTCGTCTCAATAACACTGTAAATGTAGGCCCACTGTGTTTCTCAGCTCAGCTCACTTCGACCATCTGGACCTCAGTCCACAGTGAGGTGGCTCAGTGTTACTCTACACATGGAGACTTCCAGGATGAGCCAGCGGGTGTTTTAATAAAATTATTCGACCAGGAGACGAGCTTATCGGTGTGATGAAGGATCGACTGGCTGAACTAACCGCTGTAAGTGTCTTTTCTTGCTTTAACTGCGCAGACCCAGGTAAATGATCCTGGCTGCACACATAAATCACTAAAGGACATTTTTCATCTATTCAGAGTACGACACAAGCAGAGGAGGATGTTGCAGTCACAGTGGACAGAGATGGCTTCATGGAAAGCTTTTTCAGGAGGGTGGGTATCACTGTGACTTCAAAGATGTGCACTGGATGTGCACGTGGATACTGATACTGTTGGTTCATTTATTTATTGGTTGATTTAGGTGGAAGAAGTTAGAGGACTCATTGATAAGATCTCCTACCAAGTGGAGGAGGTGAGGAAGATACACAGCATGATCCTGTCTGCACCCAACCCTGATGACAGTAAGTGTGTCTTTGTAAAAAAATAAATTAAAAAAAAACAGGAAAAAGAAAACACAGGATGCTGACATGTGTGCAGTTTTCAAAGGTTAACTTGTGCATTCATTTGAGTTTGACTTTTGAGGCACAGAGTGAACATGCAACAAATGTCTCTCTTCCTTTGTTGCATTTTCCTCCTTATTGTAAATGAGTGACTGGCTGGCCGGAAACCTGTGAAGGAAACGGCAGCAGTTTGCCTCAAAACTCACAAATCACTGTGGTTTGGGCTTTGAATTGTTCTGTTATGAACCTTTTAGCAGTTAGGGGTTTAAACATGCTGTCATTTGCAGATGTTTGTGGACATAAATCAATAATAACACATTTTCTCTAACTAAACAGAAACAGTTTAGCACTTAAAAAAAATATTATTTGAAGCTATATAACAGGGCCATATGTGCACAGTGTTCAAAGACCTGACAATCAGCCCTTGGCCTTGTTCGGTGTGTGAGCTGAGGCGGAGGACCCTGCTAGACAAACACTCTCCAGCACTTTACAGTGCCATGGCATCATTAGTGATTGAGTTTAATGTAACATATTAGAATGTTTTAAGATCCATGACGTGGAAATGGTCACCAGGGAAACAAACTAAACGCCTGTGCTTTATGCTGTGTGACCTCTGCAGTGTTGTTGCCAAGTTACAAGATGAAATCACAGTAAATTCAGTATTTACAGGAGGGAGAGTCACAGTGATTAGCTGGATGACATTATTTTTTCTCATTAAGAAACCCAGTCTGACGTGTTTCCTATCTCTCTGTGTGTTTGTGTGTGTGAAGGAACAAAGGATCAGCTGGATGCGCTGACCAGTGATATCAAAGGGAATGCCAATGTTGTGCGAACGAAACTAAAATGTGAGTCGAACCATTATGTGATTGTCACTTAGATATTTATTAACTGCACCAAACAAAAGCTGATGTCGTCTGCTGTTGTGTAACGTTGTACCATAACTCTCTCCCTCTGAAGCCATGGAGCTAAGTATGCCCAAAGATGATGTGGTTAACAGATCCTCAGTTGACTTCAGGATCCAGAAAACACAGGTCAGGAAACAATTTTATGACTGAAAACCTCACTTTTCAAAATAAGGAAAATGATACAATATTTACAATGAAATCCAGTCTGAAATACCCACATTTTCAACCTTAGTCCTTGTGTTTTCACTTGTCCTCAGCACACAGTGCTGTCCAGGAAGTTTGTGGAGGCCATGACCCAGTACAATGAGACGCAAGTGTCCTTTCGGGAAAGAAGCAAAGGAAGGATCCAGAGACAGCTGGAGATAAGTAAGTGACACGTAATGGACCCCCTGGCCAGAGAGGATGGGCTATATTTAGGGAACAATCTTTGAAGCTTTTAAGGAAAATATTATTGATGTAAATTGCTAATGCTGACATGAAATACTCCTTACACACATTACTGTGGCTTGAATTTGGTTGCACGTACAAGATTTGTGAGTGCCAGATGTTGAAATCTAGAGATAAAAGAGTGACAAATAAAACCCTGAGGCGCTGTTAGGGCAGGATCCAGGAAACAGACTACACCGGTTTCCTCTCTGCTTCTCTGGACACCAGCCTAACTGTTGATAAACAGACACCAGTGGCAGGACAGGATTTTGTTCAGATTTCTTTAAGGTGTCAGGGTTTTTCTCTTTCACACATACCAACTTCACCACTGATCACACACAAACACTAGATTGTTTTGTGAGTTTTTATGGAAGTTAAATGAGGCTTTGTTGGAGAAGTAGGATTGATCAGATAGACAGACAGACAATAGCTTGACAAGAGAGTAGCAACCAGTTATTTAAGATACATACAAGGTCCTGACAAGGTACAATGAATAAAAATGTCTTGAAAACGTGGATTACATCATCAACATGATGTGTAAAATAGCAGCATTAGTGTCTGTAGCAGCATAATCTACATTTAGCCAGTGTGAGATTTACTGCCAATAATATACACTATAAATGAGTATATCAGTATATTAACATTCACACTCGATTGTTAGTTTTAGCTTGTGTTCATTGTGTTTGTCTTTGCAACCAGGCTAGTTGATATTTTCCAGCATTTCTCTGGAGGAGTGTGTTTGGTCATCTCTGTTTAAAATGACAGTGAAAAACAAATGCAAAGACGGTGTGTATCAGGTGCATTGTATTATGCATGTATGAGTAACATGAGACAATAGTGAAAGGCAAAAAATAGGACTGTGTCCCACAGTCCCTGCGGCCAGCATTAATGAGCCGCTCTAGTTCTCCACACTGCAGGCGGAAGAGCCTGATACAGGAGACACCTCGCTGTGTTTGTGTTGCCCGGGAAACGGGCAGAGGGCCCAGCCGCCTGTGTAACAGTAGTTCACCTGTCTTTGACACGGCCAAATGAACCTCAGTCTGTGCTGTCACAGACTTACACCATTCATTTACATCTTTCAGAAGTGATAGTGTTCGTGCTTGATGTCTGTTGATGAGCTGTAATGGCAGTGTGTTTTACTGTGTTTGGCTGCGTCTCTCTGAGGAATAACCATTGCAAAAGGTGTGTGACATACAGTAAGCACCTGCACAGAGAGCTGTCTCCCCAGGGAGGGTGTTGTACAACAGGAGGCATGGCTTCAGGAAAAGAAAGCTTTCTGTTTATAGAGTTTCAGCAGCTGTTTCTCTGTGAGGGGTGCCGGGCTCCTTTGTTCCTCAGACACTTCTAATCTTAGTCACAAGTACGACCCTTATCCATGAATAAACTGAGCACCACAGCAGGAGCTGACTGTGATTAAACATCAAATTATCTAAATTAACAGTCCTCTGATCAAGGTGTTTTTAGCAACAGTTGCACTGAGATGT
The DNA here is from genome assembly GCF_002260705.1 of Seriola dumerili. Classification (NCBI taxonomy): domain Eukaryota; kingdom Metazoa; phylum Chordata; class Actinopteri; order Carangiformes; family Carangidae; genus Seriola; species Seriola dumerili. Next base: position 7,173,125 of record NW_019174272.1, on the reverse strand, counting down.
GGAGTTTTTCCTCAGCATGTGTTTCAAAACCCAAAATCCTTTGTTTTTTGAAAAAAAGCATGCTAACAAAGTCTTGCAGTGACGCCTAACTTCAACCAGTGTGTCTTTTTACATTTCGAATGAAATCTCAATTTGGTGTTCCATTAAACAATACAATACACCTCTCATTACTTGGGGGGGAAAGTCAGCAGTGTGTTTGTAGCAGAGTCCCCTGGGTGGATAACAGAGACATTATTTTTCTGTCAGCTCAATCAGCAGAGCTACAATGAGGCTTCTTCTCCTCACACTGTGGGCTTTATATACAGAGCAGCTTCACAACACTGCCAGACAAATGTATTATCCTGGGATTAAACGCACAGCAGTATATATTGTACCAGGGATAAGCACAGATATTTGTTGTTTACATTCAAGATATTAGTGCAACACTCACTTGAATGTCAGAGTCGTGTTTTTATTGTTTTTAAAGCATGCTGCATGAACGATGAACACTAATTACAGGGTGCCTCAGATAAGTCATCTTTTAGTCATAGACAGAGCTCAGTCCATTGGTCCTCCATATTTTAATGCCAGATGATGAATCAAAGGTCCAGAGGGAATAATAAAAGGGCACAAGTAGGAGTGGTGTCATATAAAAAAAAAATCTCAGGACTCAATTTTCTCCACAGGAGCTATCAATGGCTGCAGCCTTTTCTGTATAAAGTCTTTACTTGAGCCCTGTAAATGATACTGTGCACAATGTCTCTGAGCCAGTTTCTGAGCATTGGGGGACAACAGCCTCTTCATTTTTAATTATGGTCTGATGTGCAATTGGCAGCTTCTCTTGATCTGGGATTCATTTGTACTTTTATTCACTATGAACAAGATCATTAAACTGCCCTTATGCAGCACATACCCTGATTGAAAGTTGTAATGTTCTCTGTCATTTTCTTCCCAGAATAAAAACACATTCAATGTTTCAGAGAGAGGCCTACATCTACAGTTGTATGACAAGATGCCATACTACACAGTAAAATCTAGTGAAGGAGTGAAGTATGCGGCAATGTTATTGTATGTGTCTGTGTCTCCCCCTGTATTTTACAGTTGTACTGCAGCCTTCATCACCCCTCATTGCAATATGCAGTCAAGAGTTTACTGAAGACTTCAGACACTTAAGATTCATCGTCACACTTATAAACTGCTCTGCATTGCATTGTGAAAATCTGAGCAGGAAGTAGTGTACATGCCCTAACACTATTTTTCTGTTCCAATGTGGAAATCTTTAGGACACTATATACAACAGAAATTTCACATATAAACACACACACACACACACACACACACACACACAATTTTTCGACACTCAAATAAAATGGTGGACATACCATAGTGATAAGATTAATGATGGATGAATTCCATTTAGCTGCTTCACCTTCAGGTCCTGGTTCAGTCCTGGCTCTCTGTCACACTGGTATGGCCTTCTGGGGCACTTGAACAGAACAGGCAGAGCCATCGGTAATGTTATTAGCAACACCAACTATGACAAGTGAAAATATCTGCTCTCAAAATGGCCCACTAATTTAAAACAACATGCCTTATTTTTTATTATATATTTTCCTCTAGTTTCACCATTAACATAAAATTTTAAGTATAATATTTTAAGTACTAGGAGTTGGTTGTGGGCAAAAAAATTTAAAAAAAACAACTTTTTCTAGGGAAAACAAAAAGTAATGAATCAACTAATCATTGCTTTTTTTTTAATTATTGTTATGGTTTTAGCTGGAAGAGTGACCACTAATGAGGAGCTGGAGGAGATGTTAGAAAGTGGAAATCCATCAATCTTCACATCGGATGTAAGTTTTCTCATTCTTTCCTGTGCAGTATCTCGTTATTTCACGGTTAAATGCTATGACTACCATCTAGTGGTGGTGGAGGAGTAAATTGTCTAGGGTGAGGTAGTGTACTGTCAGGCCCTTTTTTCACATGCTTGTGTTTTTGGATAAATTATATAACCTTGTCTGTCTTTATTTCCTCCTCAGATCATTTCTGATTCCCAGATCACACGTCAGGCCGTAAATGAGATAGAGTCAAGACACCAGGACATCATGCGTCTGGAGTCGAGCATCAGAGAGCTGCATGCCATGTTCATGGACATGGCAATGCTGGTAGAGACGCAGGTAACGGATAAATCTAATTATAAAGTTACATGGTAAAAGCTAGTCACCCCCAATACATCTGTTAGACACAATATATAAAAGCATGGTGATTCTCTCATTTACAGGGGGATATGGTTAACAACATTGAGAAGAACATCTCCAATGCAGCCGAATACATTTTTCGTGCAAAGGAAGAGACCAAGAAAGCAGTGAGATACCAGAAAAAATCCCGGAGGGTATGTGTTCCCTTCTAGTTATGTGTTGCTAAATTGTCATGAATTAAAACATTTGTAAATGTCAATTAAACAAGATGTCAAAGTTCAAGTAGCAAACTGTAGTCACGTGTTACCACTTAAAACTGTTTATAGCCTTTTTGATAGTATGAGAGTTTTAGACGTAGTTCAAATAACAACCTTTTCTTCACTTGGCAGAAATACATTATCCTTGCCTTTGCTCTGTTGATCCTGCTTGCTGTCATTGCACTAATTGTTGGCCTGTCTGTTGGACTAACTAAACCTCCTGTATGAGACCTACTGTGATTACTGCGTGAGGTAACGACACTTCCACATCCACAACCTCCATTCCTTGAACCAAACAATCATCCGTCTGTCCTTCCATCTATATATCCATGAATTCATTCATGCATTTAGCCGTGGAACGTTTTAAAGGATTTGTAGTGCAGATCTTTATAAACAACCCCTCTGACTCCTCTTTTCTTCTGTTTTTGACAGAAACTTCTCTGCCTTGCTACATGTGGTGCTGCAGGTTTCCTCCTTTTACTCATCATAATAGTTGGAGTCTTTGAGTGATGGATATCATGGTTCACAACCTTACAGCAGTCAGCTGCTCCTGTGGTGATGAGGCAGGGAGCAGCTTTATAATAAGACTGTCATTCACTATCCAACAGCATTACAGAGATGATCTCTTGACCAGAGTGAAGTAAGTATAATGCGTGTGTGACCCACTTTGTGCAAGTAACATCAGACCTCATGATACACTGTTCTTGAGCAATTTTATACAGCTAGAATAAAGTATCCTGTCTGCACATATCGCTTTGCCTTAGATGTGATGTAATGAAAACTGACAGCACATCAGATTTATATGCTGGTGTACGTCCTGTATTGCTGCCATTTTTTTTTTCATGTTGGGTATCACTTTTGGACATTTCTTGGTCTAATGGCTTTAAAGGACTAGTTTTATGTTTTGAGAAATCTGCTTATTGGCCTTCTTTCAGACAGATGAGAAGATTGATGCCATTCTCGTGTGTATGGTGAATATGAAGCTACCACCTGCAGCCTCATAGCTTAGCTTAACATAAAGACTGGAAAAACAGCTAGCCTGGTTCTGTCCAAAGGTCCAAACAAAACTCATGACACGTCAAGGTTTTAGGGGGTATTATGTGCCAAACTATTTCTTGGCCAGGTGTAGTGTCTTCCTGGAGTCTTGCTGCCGTTGTGAGGTTTGCTCGTAGGCCAGGCAACTAGTGGACGCTCCAGGAAATCACTGATGCTGGTACATCCATACACCCCTTTTAAAACTACAATGAACGGAATAAACAAACAAGATATAATATGGTAGACTGTGAGCCTTAGATACGCCTTTTAGGCTAATTTTGTTACCTTTGGACAGAACTGTTTCCCTTAGTTTCCTTTCTTTGTACTGAGCTAAGTGGTTGGCTGCAGCTTCGTATTTAGCATAGAGATATGAGAGTGGCATCAGTCTTCTCACTTTACTTTAAGAAAGAAATTGCTTATATAAACTATTGTATAATCCTTATGTCCTCATTGTCCTTTTGTATATTTACTGTTATTCATGTGAACTGAATGTAAAACTGCTGCAGCTCAGGAGTTCCGTAGGAATAGCAAAATGTAAAAAAATATAGATATACATATATTCCCTGTAAGCATTTCTACTGAATTGTGTTTTAATCGGAAGAAATATTTTCAGATCAAACAAATGGGATTCATCAATTCATTTCATAACTCTTATAAAAGTGCCTTCTTGATATTTAATATGAAACTTTAACTTATTCAGTTGTGTTTATCCCAATCACTGTGTGTGATGACTGAAATATTAATTGTGAAAAAAGTCATGCTGGACTCTTGGATGATATTTCAAGAGCGCACGTTTGCAATTTGATACATTTGATTAATGTTTTTTTTATGTTTTTAAGTTATCTTGTATTTTATATTAAAGCAGAATAATTAAGCCAGGTATTTGAAAATAAAGAGTAGAAAGTCTTTGCAGAACGCTTGTTTGTTTCCTTTCATATTGTCATATTGAATGTGATAAAGCTGGACTCATTAGTTAAAACTGTAGGATCACTCCAGATATTTTAAATAGCAAACACCTCTGAATTTGTCAGACATAATTACGGTTATTTTCTCAGTTCTTTTAACACTCCAAACATTTGGAGGCTCAGTTTGTTTAGAGGAAAACAGAAAGAAACAGAGGCTGCTGTTTACTTCAGGACTAATGAGCACTTTGCACAAAGCGCTTGACTTCCGTGTAATCAACCAAACAAGATTAGTGAAGAAAGTGGAAGTAAGCCCCTGGAGGGCAGGTTGTTTCCTCTCTTTGAATTAGATCAAAGGAAACTTCAGAGGTGCACTTAGAGTGAAATGCCAGTGAATGTCCTTAAAATTTGCACATGAGGATGTTTTCAGGTCACTGACCAAGACAGATGTCAAGTCAAGTGATATTATGAACTGTGATTAAACTTGGACACAGCAGTTCATGTGGGTGAGTAATTTCTATGGAAATCTGTACATTTTGACACTTTGGTAAATGAGAGCAAATCTGTGGAAATAATATTTTGAGAGGTATGGTTGTTTAGTCTTAATTAGTATATTTATTCATATTCCATACTGTTGTCTGTAAGAGTTTGCTAACTGTGACAGTTGGCAAGCTATTTCAGTTGACAATTTAGACAATTTGAGTACAGTTTATACTTTCCATGTGTCTAACATGTTCTTTACATAATGAAGCACAGTTCCGCTACAGTACAAGAGACCCACCACAATATTTCAGTCACTAACCATCCACCATTCGTCAGCATTACTAAAGGAACATATGCTAGTATTGTAGATACTGTACCACAGAAGTAGTCTAATCAAAGTTGTAGTGCAGTTTTCTTGTTAACAAACATTATGTTCACATTTAGTATGGCCAAAACGAGTATTGTACATCACTGAGGTCTAACACACGCGTTGAATGCATTTCACGTGCAAAGCCAACTTTATGAACATTATTCAAACCTCCTTTACTATGGAATCATAGGAGTGCCATAAAAAAATCTGTAAATCTGTAAAAGAACAGGAAAATAAATGTGGAAATGTGGGAACAGGAAAAAAAAAAAGAAGAAAAAAAATATGTAAAATATAAATAAATATATAAAAGAATAAAAACAGGGATTTAATCTATTGATTTTTAAATGTTTATTTACTTATTGTTTTAATTATTCTATATATCCACATTCATTTTCTTATTCTTTGACAGATTTATTCTTTTTTATGGCACTCCTGAGACTCTACAGCAGCGGTCCCCAAACTTTTTTCAGTGGGGGCCACATCAACTTTCCTTTCTGAGATGGGGGGCCGAGGTTAGTCTATAACAGGAAATGATATGGGCCAGGGTGACAACCAGTATTATTGTGGAGATTACAATGATAATTTGTTGTAGCTGCCCTTCGTTTGGCTTTGGCACCACCTGTTGATTTGCAAAAAAAAGTAATAAAAAGTCTTCACATGTGTTTATTTGA